>NC_066617.1:368422788-368722788 GCF_025201925.1 Gopherus flavomarginatus | reverse complement strand
CTCTTTTCTTCAATAACTTACCTCTCTTCTTTCAAATTTCCTTTTTTTCTCTAAACCTTACTCAGACTCTCTTTTCCTCTTTACACTCTTCTTTCAACTTTTTTCTCTTCATGTCACCAAGCACAAACATACACAACACTTCCCCTAGTCAAACACATACACACACACACACACACACATTTTTTCAAAATGGCCGATGGTGCCACACATTGGCACCAACGGAAACGGGGGGGTGGGAAGGCGGGACATAAGCCCTAAAAGGGGCGTGGAAACCTGTCAAAATTTGTATGGTGATGAATACTATCGAGCTTATTACTACTTGCCAAAAATGCAGCCCACCACAGAAAACTAAAAGAAGAAGAGATGGCCCACCACCGAGAAATGGAAAAACAATAAAAAGAAAGTGAAGAGAGAGAAAAACAGAGAAAACATGAACTGGAGTTAGCGCAGGCTGGGCAGCATGCTCCAGCCAATCCTAAAAACCCTTCACCAATTATGGTTCCACAGCACAGGAAATTTCCCACCTACAACGCGGGTGATGACACTGAGGCCTTCTTAGAAAATTTTGAAAGAGCCTGTCTTGGGTACAGCATCCCTGAAGACCAGTACATGGTAGAATTGAGGCCACAGCTCAGTGGACCTTTAGCAGAGGTGGCGGCTGAAATGCCAAAGGACCGAATGAACGATTATAAACTGTTTCAAAACAAGGCCAGATTAAGAATGAGGATAACCCCGGATCATGCCCGTCGGCATTTCAGAACCCAAAAGTGGAAACCAGATGTGTCATTTCCCAAACATGCCTACTACGTTGGGAAAAATTATGAGGCCTGGATATCAGGAAACAATGTTAAATTCTTGGACGAACTGCACCTCCTCATACAAATGGAGCAGTTCTTGGATGGTGTTCCTGAGGACATAACCCGGTACATACAAGATGGAAAACCCAAAAATCTCACCGAGGCGGGGGACATTGGAGCCAGATGGATGGAAGTGGCAGAAAGCAAGAAAGCTACTATCAAGGGGAACGAATACCCCAGAGGGCACACCGACAATAAACCCTACAACCGAGGGCAACCAAAGACCCCTCCTACTACCCAAGGAAAGCCACAGACACCCTATTCTTCCACCTCACCAATCTCCAGTAACCCACCTCGACCCAGTGACCCATCAGATGGAAGACGCTTTAAGTATAATGAACTGGCACATATAAAGGCCAACTGCCCAAAGAACGCCAACCGAGTACAGTTCATTACACCACCATCACACCAAAGATCCCCAGGCCCAGATGCCTCTCAAATATCCTTGGAGCAAAGGGAAAATTTGAGAGTGGGTGGAAAGAAGGTTACTGCGTGGAGAGACACAGGAGCACAAGTGTCAGCTATCCACCAATCCTTCGTAGACCCCAAATTCATCAACCCAAAGGCCCAAGTGACAATTTACCCCTTCATGTCACAAGCTGTAGACTTGCCTACAGCTGAACTGCCGGTCCAGTACAAAGGCTGGTCAGGAATGTGGACTTTTGCAATCTATGACAATTATCCTATCCCCATGCTACTGGGGGAAGGCTTGGCCAACCAGGTGAAGCGGGCCAAGAGAGTGGGAATGGTTACACGTAGCCAAACCAGGCAAGCTTCCAGACCCATTTCTGTTCCTGAGCCGTCCACAGATGCCCCGTCTGTGTTACCAGAGACCCAGACAGAGGTGGTGGACCCGGATTCCATGCCAACCACTGAAACAGCCGCAGCACCTCCAGTCCCCGGCCCGGAACTGGAACAGCAACCAGCACCAGCAAGTGCAACCACATCTTCAAACTCAATGCCAGAGGGCACCAGTGAGCCAGAACTGGCAGAAGCAACAGACAGCCATACACAAAAGGCTCAGCCAGAGCCTGAAATACCCTCAGGTGCACCCGCGGAGAGCGGTTCACCAGCACCGGAAACAACCCCATCACCTACATCGCTTCCAGAGGGACCAAGCCCAAGTCCACAGTCAAAGGAAGAACTGGTGACCCCAGCCTCAAGGGAACAGTTCCAGATGGAGCAGGAAGCAGATGACAGCCTTCAGAAAGCTTGGGCAGCGGCACGGAGCACCCCACCGCCTCTCAGCTCTTCTCACCGATCCCGGTTTGTTATAGACCAAGGACTTTTATACAAGGAGATTCTTTCTGGTGAATACCGGGAGGAGTGGCAGCCGCAAAAACAGTTGGTGGTTCCAACTAAGTACTGGGGGAAGCTCTTAAGCTTAGTCCATGATCATCCCAGTGGCCATGCTGGGGTGAACAGAACCAAAGACAGATTGGGGAAGTCTTTCCACTGGGAGGGGATGGGCAAGGATGTTGCCAAGTACGTCCGGTCT
This sequence comes from Gopherus flavomarginatus, assembly GCF_025201925.1. NCBI lineage: Eukaryota > Metazoa > Chordata > Testudines > Testudinidae > Gopherus > Gopherus flavomarginatus. The sequence goes on along the minus strand of NC_066617.1, from coordinate 368,720,433 downwards.
TGTGAGGTATGCCAAAGAGTGAGAAAGCCCCAAGACCAGGTCAAGGCCCCTCTCCAGCCACTCCCCATAATTGAGGTCCCATTTCAGCAAGTAGCTGTAGATATTCTGGGTCCTTTCCCAAAAAAGACACCCAGAGAAAAGCAGTACGTACTGACTTTCATGGACTTTGCTACCCGATGGCCGGAAGCAGTAGCTGTAGGCAACACCAGGGCTAACACTGTGTGCCTGGCCCTAACAGACATTTTTGCCAGGGTAGGTTGGCCCTCCGACATCCTTACAGATACAGGGACAAATTTCCTGGCAGGGACCATGAAAGAACTGTGGGAATCTCATGGGGTAAACCACTTGATTGCCACCTCGTACCACCATCAAACCAATGGCCTGGTGGAAAGGTTTAATGGAACTTTGGGGGCCATGATATGTAAATTCATCAATGAACACTCCAATAACTGGGGCCTAGTGTTGCAGCAGTTACTTTTTGCCTACAGGGCTGTACCACATCCCAGTTTAGGGTTTTCACCGTTTAAACTTGTGTATGGTCATGAGATTAAGGGGCCATTACAGTTGATGAAGCAGCAATGGGAGGGGTTTACACCTTCTCCAGGGACTAACATTCTGGACTTTGTAAGCAACCTACAAAACACCCTCCGACACTCTTTAGCCCTTGCTAAAGAAAACCTAAAGGATGCTCAGGAAGAGCAAAAGGCCTGGTATGACAAACATACCAGAGAACGTTCCTTCAAGGTAGGAGACCAGGTTATGGTCTTAGCTTATAGTATGTCACACTCTGTTTTGCCTTAAATACTCACTCTTTTATTACACACAGTGCTTGTGAGCATCAATAATAGAACAATAGTCAGATTAGTTAAGCAAAAAGGAGAGTTAACTAGCAATGAAAGAGAGGTGGAAACAAATGGATACAATATGAAATCACAAAATGAGAACTTGGTTCAATAGTTATCTTCATAGAATCAAAAAATTATAGAATATCAGGGTTGGAAGAGATCTCATTAGCTCTCTAGTCCAACCCCCGGCTCAAAGCAGGACCAACACCAACTAAATCATCCCAGCCAAGTTTTGTCAAGTTGAGCTTTAAAAGCCTCTAAGGATAGAGATTCCGCCATCTCCCTAGGGAACCCATTCCAGTGCTTCACCATCCCACTGGTGAAATAGTGTTTCCTAATATCCAACCTAGACCTCCTCTTTGGGACCCTTCTTCAGGTAGTAGAAGGCTGCAACCAAATCCCCCCTCACTCTTCTCTTCTGCAGACTAAATAACCCCAGTTCCCTCAACCTCTCCTCATAGTCATGTGCCCCAATCCCCTAATCATTTTTGTTGCCCTCTGCTGGACTCTTTCCAATTTCTCCATCTCCCTTCTGTAGTAGGGGGACCAAAACTGGATGCAATACTGCAGGTGTGGCCTCACCAATTCCGAATAGAGGGGAATAATCACTTCTCTCGATCTGCTGGCAATGCTTCTACTAGTACAGCCTTATAAGCCGTTAGCCTGCTTGGCAACAAGGGCACCCTGCTGACTCACATCCAGCTTCTTGTTCATTGTAATTCCTAGGTCCTTTTCTGCAGAACTGCTGCTTAGCCACTTGTAACCTGTAGTGGGGCATGGGATTCTTCCATCCTAAGAGAAGGACTCTACACTCTGCTAATAATGTAGAATCACTTCCCCCCCAAGTTTAGTCTGTTGCAGAACTGGCTGGATTCACAAAAACCAGGAACCAATTTTTCATGAGAACTTCCCTGCCCCACAAAATGGCTCCTCAGTGAAAGGATCCAGAGGGCCTCTCCCCACTCTGTGTTATCCTGAAAGTCTTTTGTCTCTGTTCATAGGCATGTCAATCCTGTCTGTTGTAATGTTCCTTCACTTACTCTTTAAGTGGTGTTGATTATTTGAAGTTTTCTCTGATGGTTTTCTATTGATCATCTCGGGACAGAGCATGTCTGGAAACTGAGCCTGGCATTACAACCCCAGCTAACCAGACTGGGGTGATGACGCCCTCCTGGAATGGCTATCTCCTAGACACGCTGTTGTGGTGACTAACTTCTACTCCAAGTCCATAAAGCTCACTGTCAATATCACTATGTTTCCTTAACTATAACCCAGACATGCCTTGTGCAATGGTTATGAAGCTTGACAAGTTACAAGCTTTCTGCACACACCTTACATGCTACTCTTTATGGGTAAATATTCCATAAGACTTGTGTGTGGTGTAGTGATTTTGTCAGGCCTGAGATATGAGCTGTTCGCAAGGAAGAAGGAACTTTTTGCTGGTGGCCTCAGTGTCACAACGACCTTTCTACATAACATACAAAAGGAGAAATGATCAGATCAAACAAGTGAGATGTCAGAGAGTCCCCGGGAAATGCTCTGGAACTGCTCCCCACAAAGCCAGTCCAGACTTTGGGGAGCCTCCTCTTCCTCTGAGCAGACTTTCTTCAGGGCAAGAAGCTCACATGGCTTCACCTCCTGGATCTCTCCTTGAAGCATTCAGCATGTGCCCCTCCGTGCTCTTCTCATAGCGACTCTGCCCAGGCGGGGTCCTGGTGAAGCCACTGGGTCCTGCACCCCCACTCCGTAGTCAGACATGACTCTTAGCTAGGCAATAAACAGAGATTTATTTGGATGACAGGAACACAGTCCAGGACAGGTCTTGCTGGTACAGACACCAGGACCTCCTTTAGTTAGGTCCATCTGGGGCCCCAGGGAGGCCCCGGCCCCTTTGAGAGACCCGAGCCCCATCGGGCGCTCGTCTCCATTTCCCAGACAGCTTCCAAGCTGAAAAACTCCCCCCCCAGCCTCTCCTTCAGCCTCTGTTCAGTTTCCCAGGCAGAGGTGTCACCTGCCCTCTAACCCCTTCCTGGGTTCTAGCGTTACATGCTCAGGTCTCCTTCCTCAGGCCAGTCTCCCATCCCCCAGTGCAGACTGTCCTCCCAGGCCAACACCCCCCACTCAGCATTCACAGACCACAGTAAGAACAGTCCCATTTCATCACATCTCTCCCCCTTCGAGATCAAACTGAGTAGGGTCACTTCAGCCAGTGACCTGGAGAATTTGAAACCAACCCACGTTTCCATGGATGCCCCAACATCCCTCCCATTCATTGGTGAGAATTACACCAGGCCCTTCCAGTTTCATGCCCCCTTTAGGTCAGGGGTGCTCCATGGCACCTGTAGTCTGCAGTGGGAAGGTTTATGCGGCCCGTGCCCTTTTCCCACCCCAGTATCCCTGGGGTTCAAGCTGGTCAGGGGTCTTCCACCAGCGTTCCAGTCTGCAGGGCTGTGATTCGGGCTCTCTTGGTTCAGAGCCCCCCCTTTTGACCTTGGCCACCCTCTGGAAAGGCTCCTCTATGATGGGCAAGGCTCCTAAAGCCATTTTCCCCTTGTCCTGGGCCTTCCTCACCCTCAGGCAGGGGTCTCAGAAGTGGCAGTACTGTTGGACATGAGTAAAGACCCCAGGCCAGGAAAAGTTTTGTAGCAGCCTCTGCTGGGTACGCCAGGTTCCCTGGTGCCCTGAGAGGGGGATGTCATGGGCCCAGCACAGCAGCTGGCGGCGATACTTCCGGGGCACCACCAGCTGCCTCCTGATCTCCCCGACTCCATTTTCCCTGGGGGAGCCCATTCTCGGTACAGGAACCCTTTCTCCCACAGGAACCTTTTCCAGCAACCTCCTCCCATGGTCTGTACCGCACTGAGGTTGGCCAGGTCCCTTATACTCCACAAGGAGGGATCTTTCTGCAACTCGGCCTGGAACTCAGCAGCTGGGACAGGGATGGACACCTGCTCTCTCTCACCGGCTGGGTCTGAGGCTGCAGCCTCCTTGAGCTGTGTCTCTGGGCACTCCCTCCCAAACAGGTTAGGGTCCTGTGCCTCAGGCAAGGTACCCTCCCCGTTGTCAGGGTGCAGTGCCCCTCGCCGGCTCTGGCTATGGGTTACGACTAGGGCACCCTGGGAGTTGCTTGGCCAGTCCTCCAGATCCCCCCCATTAACACCTCCGTGGGTAAATGGTGGTGCCCCCCCCACTTCCTTGGGGCCCTCCTTGGCCCCCCACTTCAGGTGTACCCTCCCCATGGGCACTTTGAATGGGGTCCCGCCCACTCTTCTGTCAGTATTAGGTAGATATTCATCATCACCTGACCTGGAGCTACCACCTCAGGCCGGGCCAGCGTCACCTCAGCACCCGTGCCCCAGTATCCATTGACCTTCCTCTCATCCACCTCCAGGGGAACAAGACATTCGTTCTGCAGGGACCACCCCATATCCACCCTGTAAATGGAGAACCCTGTATCCGGAGCATCCAGCCCCCCAAGGAAGCTGGCCTGGGGCCCTTCTCCCTCCTGAGCAGCTGGGAAGCTGTAAGCACCCTTGCCTGCGCCGTCGTCCCTTCGTCCGACTGGATCTCTAACAAGTTGACCATCTGTAGGTTTGTTCTGCTCAGTCTGTCCCTGAGCCTGGGGCACTGGGTCCGTATGTGGCCTCTCTGGCCACAGTAATAGAAGTCCATTTCCCGTGGGTCCCCTCAAGCAGGTCAGTTGGCCCTGATGCTAGATGTTCCCCTTGGGAAGAGGTTCTCCATGTTTCCCCTTTGGGAGATCCCAAGGTCACCCTCTTTCCGCATTGTGGTGGGCCTGTTCCTTTGGGACTCCTCCCTGTTATCCCCTGCCTGACTGTTCACAAACTCATCGACTAGCTGGCCTGCATGCTGCGGGTTCTCTGGCTTCTGGTCCATTAACCATCACCTCAGTTTGGACAGGCACTGCTCATACAGGTGCTTCAGTACCAATAGGTCAAGCAGGTCCTCTTTAGCTTGGGCCCCACCTGTCCACTTGTGGGCATACCCCTGCGCCTGGTTGGCCAGTTGTAGGTATGTGACCTCATGGGTTTTGCACTGACTCTGGAACTTTTTTCAGTACATCTCGGGAGGCAGCCCAAACTCGTGGAGCAGGGCCTTTTTGAACAGTTTGTAGTCCTCTCCTTTTGCCCCTTTCATTCAGCTGTACACTTCCATGGCTGTGGAGTCCAGTAAGGGGGTGAGAAAAGGGGTCCTGTCTCCAGGGTCAACCCTGTGCACCTCGCAGGCATTCTCAAAGGATGTTGGGAAGGTATTTATGTCCTCTCCCTCCTTACACTGGGCCAGGAAGCACTTATCAAAGCTCTTTATAGTCTTGGGTCCCCCCTCACTCACCTCCGCCAGGTCCCCACTGCTCCTCAGCCGGGCCAGCTCCAGCTCATGCTTACTCTGTTTCTCCCGTTCCTCCCACTCCTACTTCAGTTGTTGCCTCCTTAACTTGAGCTCTTCCCGTCTCAGCTCCCTGTCATATTCCAATCGAATCTGTTTCAAGGACGGGGAGCTCCACCGCAATGATCCCCTGCTGGCTGCCAGGGTCAGGGTGCCCTCGGTATTCACTGGGCTTCCCCCAACCCCTCCCCTAGGTATAAGTAGGCAGGGTCTCGGGATGTCCTCTGCAGCCATCTGACACATCCCATCCATGTCAGGCTCCGGGGCCCACACTGCATCCGCTGGGTGGCTTCCCTCAGGGACAGGGCTCTGTTCACCCAAGCGATCCTTCTCCTCCAGCTGGGCAATTAGCTGTTCCTTGGTGGACCTCCCAGTGCGCAGCCCCCCCTGCCTGCACAGCTCCATAAAGTCGCTCTTAAGGCATTTAGCATACATCTTCCTGCTGCCCACTCGCCGGCCTGTGCTCTCAGCTTTCCACCATTCCAGGTAGACCTTTAGTGCACCAGTCCTTCTTCAGGTCACCCCCTCTCTGCCAGGGTCGAGCTACAGACTCCTCCGCCCCTGGGACATCTCGCTGCGATCCCCCAGGGGACCCTGTTACTGCGAGAGCCTTTTCTCTGGTCACACACTCCCAGGGGTGAATCACTCCCTGAAACCATCTCTCTCTGAATCTCCAGCCCACCTGGTGCCCGTCAATCTCCCTTCGCTTTACTGCTCCCCAGTCACTTAATGCAGGAAGCTCTGTCCACAGGGTGCAGTAGATTCATAGATTCATAGATTCATAGTTTCTAGGGTCAGAAGGGACCAATGTGATCATCTAGTCCGACCCCCTGCACAAAGCAGGCCACAGAACTCTACCCATCCACTTCTATAACAAACCCCTAACCTATGCCTGAGTTATTGAAGTCTTCAAATTGTGGTCTGAAGACCTCAAGCTGCAGAGAATCCACCAGCAAGTGACCCATGCCCCACGCTGCAGGGGGAAGCGAAAAACCTCCAGGGCCTCTGCCAATCTGCCCTGTAGGAAAATTCCCTCCCAACCCCAAATATGGCGATCAACTAAACCCTGAGCATGTGGGCAAGACTCACCAGCCAGCACTCAGGAAAGAATTCTCTGCAGTAACTCAGATCCCATCCCATCCAACATCCCATCACCAACCACTAGGCATACTTATCTGGTGATAATCAAAGATCAATTGCCAAAATTAGGCTCTCCCATCATACCATCCCTTCCATAAACTTATCAAGCTTAATCTTAAAGCCAGATATGTCTTTTGCCCCCACTACTCCCCTTGGAAGGCTGTTCCAGAACTTCACTCCTCTAATGGTTAGAAACTTTCATCTAATTTCAAGTCTAAACTTCCTAGTGTCCAGTTTATACCCGTTTGTTCTTGTGTCTACATTGGTACTAAGCTTAAATAATTCCTCTCCCTCCCTAATATTAATCCCTCTGATATATTTATAAAGAGCAAGCATATCCCCCCTCAGCTTTCTTTTGGCTAGACTAATCAAGCCAAGCTCTTTGAGTCTCCTTTCATATGACAGGTTTTCCATTCCTCAGATCATCCTAGTAGCCCGTCTCTGAACCTGTTCCAGTTTGAATTCATCCTTCTTAAACATGGGAGACCAGAACTGCACACAGTATTCCAGGTGGGGCCTCACCAGCGCCTTATAGAACGGTACTAACACCTCCTTATCTTTGCTGGAAATACCTCGCCTAATGCATCCTAAAACCGCATTAGCTTTTTTAACGGCCATATCAGATTGGCGGCTCATAGTCATCCTGTGATCTACCAATACTCCAAGGTCCTTCTCCTCCTCTGTTGCTTCCAACTGATGCATCCCCAATCTATATCTAAAGTTCTTATTATTAATCCCTAAGTGCATGACCTTGCACTTTTCACTATTAAATTTCATCCTATTACTATTACTCCAGTTTACAAGGTCGTCCAGATCTTCCTGTATGATATCCCAGTCCTTCTCCGTGTTAGCCATACCCCCCAGCTTCGTGTCATCCGCAAACTTTATTAGCACATTCCCGCTTTTTGTGCCAAGGTCGGTAATAAAAAGGTTAAATAAGATTGGTCCCAGAATCGATCCTTGAGGAACTCCACTAGTAACCTCCTTCCAGCGTGACAGTTCACCCTTCAGTACGACCCATTGGAGTCTCCCCTTTAACCAGTTCCTTATCCACCTTTCAATTCTCATATTGATCCCCATCTTTTCCAATTTGACTAATAATTCCGCATGTGGACCCGTGTCAAATGCCTTACTGAAATGGAGGTAAATTAGATCCACTGTGTTTCCTTTGTCTAAATAGTCTGTCACCTTCTCAAAGAAGGAGATCAGGTTGGTTTGGCACGATCTACCTTTAGTAAAACCATGTTGTACTTTGTCCCAATTACCATTGACCTCAATGTCCTTAACTACTTTCTCCTTCAAAATTTTTTCCAAGACCTTACATACTACAGATGTCAAACTAACAGGCCTATAGTTACTCGGATCACTCTTTCTCCCTTTATTAAAGATAGGAACTATGTTAGCAATTCTCCAGTCATACGGTACAATCCCTGAGTTTACTGAGTCATTAAAAATTCTCGCTAACGGGCTTGCAATTTCATGTGCCAGTTCCTTTAATATTCTTGGATGAAGATTATCTGGGCCCTCCAATTTTGTCCCATTAAGGTGTTCAAGTATAGCTTCTACCTCAGATGTGGTAATATCCACCTCCATATCCTCATTCCCGTTTGTCATCCTTCCACTACCCCTAAGCTCCCCATTAGCCTTTTTAAAGACTGAGGCAAAGTACTTATTTAGATATTGGGCCATTCCTAGGTTATCCTTAACCTCCTTTCCATCCTCAGTGTGTAGCGGTCCCACTTCTTCTTTCTTTGTTTTCTTCTTATTTATATGGTTATAGAACCTTTTGCTATTGGTTTTAACTCCCTTTGCAAGGTTCAACTCTACTTGGCTTTTAGCCTTTCTCACTTTATCCCTACATGTTCTGACCTCACTAAGGTAGCTTTCCTTGCTAATCCCACCCTTCTTCCACTCCTTGTAGGTTTCTGCTTTTTCTTAATCACCTCTCTGAGATGCTTGCTCATCCAGCTCGGTCTACAACTCCTGCCTATGTTTTTTTCCCCCTTTCTTGGGATGCAGGCTTCCGATAGTTTCTGCAGCTGCGACTTAAAGTAAGTAGATCCCGCTTCTGCCACCAGTTGTCACAGAGTCCGCGAGAGATGCTCTGGAACTGCACCCCACAAAGCCAGTCCAGACTTTGGGGAGCCTCCTCTCCTTTGGAGCAGACTGTTTTCAGGGCAAGCAGCTCACATGGCTTCACCTCCCGGGTCTCTCCTTGGAGCATTCAGCATGTGCCCCTCTGTGTACTTCCCACAGCAAGTCTGCCCAGGCGGGGTCTTGGGGAAGCCACTGGGTCTTGCACCCCCACTTCGCAGTCAGGCGAGACACTTAGCCAGGCAGTAAAACAAAGGCTTATTTACATGACAGGAACACAGTCTAGGACAGGTCTTGCCGGTACAGACAACAGGACCCCCTTTAGTTAGGTACATCTGGGGCCCCAGGCAGGCCCCAGCCCCGTTGAGAGACCTGAGCCCCATCTGGTGTCTGTCTCCATTTCCCAGCCAGCTTCCAAGCTGAAAAACTCCCCCCCAGCCTCTCCTTCAGCCTCTGTTCAGTTTCCCAGGCAGAGGTGTCACCTGCCCTCTAACCCCTTCCTGGGTTCTAGCGTTACATGCTCAGGTCTCCTCCCTCAGGCCAGTCTCCAATCCCCCAGTGCAGACTGTCCTTCCAGGCCAACATCCCCCACTCAGCATTCACAGACCACAGTAAGAACAGTCGCACTTCACCACAGAAGAGGAGGAAAGAGTTAATTCCCTGCTGCTCTTCCCCACCTGAGCCAGGCACAGAGGCAGGTCCCTGGGGCTCCGTGCTGGCTCTGAGTCCCTGCTGGGATTCCCAGGGCAGCAGTATAAATATCCCTGTACCTCAGCCTCGGTCAGTGCAGATTTCCTGCTGCCTGCAGCTCCCTGACACGGTCACAGGCAGAGATTCCTCCTCCCCAGCTGGGGCCGGAGCCTGGTGAGTCGTTTGCGTGGATTGAATCGGTGAAGGAGCGAACAGAAACATGAAACCTAGGAAATGTTTGAGCTGGAGGTGGCTAGAATGGGGGTGCGTAACTCTGACTGCAGGGGCAGGATGGGAGCCGGGGCTCTGAGATACGCTCCTGTGACTGCGCTGAGGTTGGGTGTGTGGAAGAGGTCACTGGGTTACCCTGATGCACTCCCACATTAGTCACCAGGGGTCTTACTGTGAACTCAATGGGTTCTGGACTGGGCCATCCTTGGTTATGTGACTGTTCAGAGTAAACCACATTGGAAACCTCCTCAGGCCCTGTAATATTCTGCACCCCAAATCCCGAGATCTTCACTCAGGCAACACTTCCATTAAAATTAGTCAGGACCCCAGGATGGGGTCCATTCTGGTTTGCAGAAATTAGCTGGTTTTAAGCAGCATAGCTGCAAATGTCCAAAATAACCCAGGAGGAACCAATTATAAGGGCTGCTTTGATACTGATTGTGACAAGTTCCCCTCAGGGTGCCATCTGGAACTGGGGTACCTCTGAGCCCGCTGACAGCCTGGGCTCCCTCTCACCCTGTACTGCTGTGACAAGCTGCAAAGCCCTCCCACCTGCACTTTCACCAGCATCACACAGGTAGAGACACACCCAGCTGCAATTGGACACAGGCTCTTTCACCAGCAGCTTTCCAGGTAGGACCCAAGAGCAGTACCATCCTGCCCTGGTCAAATCTGGGCAGTGTGTGTGTTTAATACCCCTGCACCTATCACTCAGTGTGAAGACAACCATGTACACTTGGGTTAACCAAGCCAAGATTTTCCCCAAGCACTCTAGTCAAACCTCAATGGTTTAGATTATAACAGAATAAGTTTATTAACTATGAAAAATAGATTTTAAGATTCTATATGAATCTTAGGTTGCATTTTTGTTTATTTGCTAGGTAATCTGCTTTGATCTGTTTGCTAACACTTTCATAACCACTTAAAATCGATCTTTGGTAGTTAATAAAGGTGTTTTTGCTTTATCTACACTAGTGAGTTGGAATGAAGTGCATGGGAAAATCATAGCTCGACTGGCAGAGGCTGTTGTATATTCCTTTCCACATTCAGAGAGAGGGGGAGTTCTATGAGCTTATGCTGTACAGTTCTCTGTGCAGGGTAAAACTGTAACATTTTGGGTTTACACTCCAGTGGGGGGTACGAATCTGGGAAGCTGGTGGTTAATTTGGCTGCAGCCTCTCTATTGTTGCTTCATGAAGTGGCTGGTTAGAGCCTGCATGTAACTGCAGCGGGGTGTGTCCCTATGTGTGTGGATGCTGGTGTAAGTGTAAGATCGGGAGCAGGTCTGCAGGTTGTCACAGCAGCACAGTGTGAGAGGGGCACGGACGGGTGGGTCAGACGGCTCAATGAAAACCCAGTTCCAGGTGACACGCGGGGGGAACATGTCACACTGTAACAAATGCAGTCCAGTCCTAGCCACTACTCACCTTCTCACTGATTGTCTTTTTTGCTGTTAGTTCCTGGAAATTGAATAGAAGATCCAAACGATGGCACATGATGCCTGCTGACAATCACACCTTTTTTGCTCCTATGACCTACATCCTGACCGGCATCCCAGGTACGAAGGAGTCTCATGTCTGGATCTCCATCCTCTTATGTCTGATGTACGTTGTGGCACTTTTTGGGAACTCTCTCTTACTATTCATCATACTAACAGAACGAAGCCTCCATGAGCCCATGTATCTATTCGTGTCCATGCTGGCCGCTGCTGATCTGCTGTTATCTACCATGACAGTGCCCAAGATGCTGGCTGTATTCTGGTTTAGAGCAGGGGAAATTTCTTTTGCTGCCTGCCTGACCCAGATGTTCTTCATCCATGTCAGTTTTCTGGCCGAGTCGGCCATCCTGCTGGCCATGGCGTTTGATCGGTACGTTGCCATCTGTGACCCCCTGAGATACACCATCATACTAAGCAACTCTGTGATCAGGAAGATAGGGCTGGCAGTTGTCACAAGAAGTTTCTGTGTCATTTTCCCCATCATCTTTCTCGTGAAGCAGCTGAAGTTCTGCAGAACCAACCTCACACCTCACACCTATTGCGAGCACCTGGCCATAGCCTGGCTGTCCTGTGACGACATCACAGTCAGCGTCAGGTATGGCATAGCCATGTCTATTTTTGTAATTGGTTTGGATGCTGTGCTCATTGCTGTATCTTATGGTCTGATCCTCAGGGCCGTCTTCCGGCTCCCCTCCAAGGACGCCCGGCTCAAGGCTCTCCACACCTGCAGCTCTCAGCTCTGTGTCATACTGATGTTCTACACACCGGCCTTTTTCCCCATTTTTGCACACCGATTTGGGCACATCATTCCAGGTTATATTCTCAGCCTACTGACCAACCTTTATGTGCTCATTCCCCCTATGTCAAACCCCATCATTTATGGAGTGACAACAAAAGAGATCCTGAAACTGTTGATCAATGTGTTTCATCGGTGGTGCAGGAGAAGCTCCCTGCTGAGCTAAATCAGGACACAGAAAATGCTCTGGGACTTGGAAATTAGGCCCAAGTTTTCATTGGAACTATAGGGATGTTTTTATTATGTACTTCCGCTGCTTAATGCCGAAAGCTGGTCTCTCTCGTCTACAGAATTTGGGTCCAATGAAAGCTATTTCCTCTCCCAGTTTGTCTCTCTAATATCCTGGGGCACACATGGCTGTAACAGCACAGCGTCCTGCAACAGAAAACAGCCAGACTGAGTGAATCTTATTCTAAGTTGAAGGGAAACAACAAAACAAAAAAGCAAAAAGGTAAAATGACTTTGTGAGAGTGAGATCATGGTGTGTGCTCCTCTGTAACAAGTTGCATCCGAGTTGCACTCTTAATGGCCAAGGAGAGCAGCAGTCAAGGGGGACGTGTAATAAAGCCATGGGAAGTGCACTGTGCTGCACATTGGGAGATGGGAGCTCTAGTGTTCATTCTGGCACTGACCTGCTGTGTCATTTTGGGAGAGTTTCTTTCTTCCTCAATTTCCTCATTGGCAAAGTGAGCACATTTTGGGGCCAGCATGGAAGCCAAGTACAAGTCTACTCAGGGAGACAGCACAGAGAACATACATAAAGACATCTACTGGGACAGACAAATGGTCCATCTAGCCCAATGTCCTGTCTTCCGACAGTGACAAATGCCAGGTGCTTCAGGGGAGTGAGCAGAACAGGGCAATCATTGTGTGATCCATCCCTTGTCTTCCCATCCCAGCTTCTGGTGGTCAGAGATTTTGGGACACCAGCAGCATGGGCTTGCATCCTTGACCAGCATGGCTAATAACCACTGATGGACCTATCCCCCATCAACTTATCTAAGTCTTTTTCAATCCTTTCCCATCACAACATCCCCTGGCAGTGAGTTCCATAGGTTAGCTCTGTGTTCCATTAAAAAACATACATTCTCTTTTTTGTATTAAACCAGCTACCCTGGTTTTCGCATTGTGTGAAAAAGAAAATAACATTTCTCTATTCACTTTCTCTGTACCAGTCATGATTTTATAGACTTCTGTCATGTCCCCCCCTTAGTTGTCTCTTTTCTAAGTTGAACTGTCCAAGTCTTTTTAGTCTCTCCTCATATGAAAGCTATTCTATACCCTTAATTGTCTTTCTTGCCCTTCTCTGTTCCTTTTCAAGTTACACTATATCTTTACTGAGGTTGGGTACTAGAACTGCACACACTACTGAAGGTGTGGCCGTACCATGGATTTATATAGTGGCAGCATAACATTTTCTATCCATATCCTAATGGTACTTAACGATCTATTAGCCTTTTTGACCCTGCTGTGCATAGAGAAGAAATTTTCAAAGAACTACCAGATGACAGCTCCAAAATCTCTTTGTTGGGTGGTATCAGTTAATTTAGACCCCATCCTTATATATGTGTATTTAGGATGATTTTTTCCAGTGTGCCTCATTTTTCACTTATCAATGCTGAATTTAATTGGCCATTTCATTGCCCAGTGAGATCCCTCTGTAAGTTTTTTCAGTCAACTTTGGATTAAACTATCTTAAAAAATTTTGTGTCCCCTCCAAACTTTGCCACTTCACTGTTCACTCCCTTTTCTGGATCATTAAGGAATGTGTTGAACAGCACTGGTCCCAGTACAGGATCCTTGGGGGACTCCACTGTTTACCTCTCTCCATTGTGAAATGGACCATTTATTCCCCCTTATTTCCTATATTTTAACCAGTTACTGATGCATGAAGGGGCAGGGAGATGTAGAGCCTGGATGACAAGCATACAGGCTGTGAATATGGGGTGGCACTCAGGAGATCTGCATTCTATTCCCACACTCTGCCACCACCCTGCTGGAGAACCTTGGGCAAATCCCTTTGCCTCCCTGTAACTCAGTTTCCCCTTCTGTAAAATGAGAATATTGACACTGACATCCTTTATAGACTGCTTTGAGATCCACTGATGAACAGCTACATATTATTATTTAATCTTGTTTCCAGTGGGGCCCAAAGGTCTGTGCCAGACACTTCCCAAACTGAGACGTGATCCTATACTGAGGAACTTACAAACTAGACATCACACCAAGGCCAAGGAGAATCTGACCAAGGGAACTGGCCCATTGGTGGCTTAGCATCCCCATTATTCACTGATTCACTAATTCCAAAACCAGAAGGCAACATTATGCTCATGCAGTATGATCCCCTGCATCTCACAGGCTGGAGACCTGCCCCCAAATAATTCCCAGAGCAGAAATTTTAGAAAAACATCCCGCCTTGATTGAACAACCCTTAGAAATTGTTCCAATGGTTATTTCCTCTTGCTGTTAGAAATCTCCACTTAATTTCCAGTCTGAATGTGTCTAGCTTCCACTTCCAGCACTGGATTGTGTGAGACCTTTCTCTGCCAGGGAGAAGAGCCTGTTGTTATATGTGTGTGCCCTGTGTAGGTACTTAGACACTGAAATCAGACTTAACTTTCTCTTTGTTAAACAGAACTGACTGGGCTCTTTGAGCCTATCACTATCAGGCAGGGTTCATAATCCTTTAATCATTCCCGTGGCTCTTCTCTGAGCCCTCTCCGATGGATCAGCATCTTTTTTGGGTCTGTCCGTTTTGGGGAGCAGGGAAGTCACTGATGATGTCACAGTTGGCCCAGAGATTGTTAGCACAGAAATCAGTGACTTTCAGCAAACTCCATCTTGGGAGACCCTGGGCTGGACACCCTGGACTCCCCTCTTTCCAAGTCCCCCACAGCAGACTGCCTAGCTTCCAGAGGCCTGACCTCTGACATGCCTATTGCTCCTCCTCCTGTTGTTTGTCTCACTTCCTGGGCAAAGTGTCACCTGGTTGCATCCCCCTGTGACAGTTTGGATCACAGAGATCTCCTTGGGACTGTCACCTGATGAGCTGAAATTACCTCTGAGCCCGTTATCCCTGCCAGCTTGGGACTCCAAAACCTTGCCTTGTTGTGCCAGATACAGCAGCCTGCTGCAATACAGGCCTGGGCCACCCCCTCAAAGGTGCAGACCTTAACCAAATACAGTTCAGCAGATTACCACACTAGCATCCTGACACCCATTTCCCAATGGGATCCAAACCCCAAATAAATCTGTTTTACTCTGTATAAAACGTATGCAGGATAAACTCATACATTTTCCACCCTCTATAACACTGATAGAGAGATATGCACAGCTGTTTGCTCCCCAAGCCTGGTCACTAAAAGCTGTGTGCTGTAGACAAGCCCTTATTCTCCTAACTCTAGACATAGAAATCATACCTGCAAACAAATAGGATGAACACTCTCAGTATATGATAGGCTTTGTAATGATACCTTTTTGAATAAAGCATATTCCAGTTACATCATATTTACATTTATAAGCATATATTCAAAAAGCATACGGAGTGCAGCATCATACTCCATCTTTGGTCCCAGGTGAGGAAGGGCACCAGCCATCGCTGACATGCAGGCAGCTGGAGCCAGCTCACCTGGTCCTGAGGCCCTCAGCAAAAGTCACCCAGCCTTATTCCCACCACTTAGTCATTGGTGCAGCACAACAGGGAAACTGAGGCACACACAGTAGTCATGCAAAAACGTAAGACTCAAATACGCTTGTGTACAACATAATAAGGAGGAAAAACCCACTTTGTCACAGGGGTTTACTAGTGCCTAAGGGCCCTGTAGCCTGATGTTCAAGACCTGTGGTCCCTGACGCCCAGACAGGGCGCAGACGCAGAGTCAAACAGGACCATGGCAACCTTCTCTCCTGAGGCACTTTACTATTGCTGCCAATCAAGTCACGCTGAGAGGACAAATTATCTGCCTCAGTCCCTCACTGATAGAAGCCATCAGGACAGTTGACCTGACCTGAAACACCAAGTGGACATTACACAGTGATAATCCTAGACGTGTAGGGCTGGAAGTGTTCTAAACAGATAGCTAAGGGTTAATGTCTCTTTCACCTGGAAAGAAGTAACCTGAAACACCTGACCAGAGGACCAATCAGGAAACAAGGCTTTTTCAAATCTGGGTGGAGGGAAGTCTGTGTGTGAGTCCTTTGTTCTTTGTCTTCTGCCTGTGTCCCTCTCGGCTATGGGAAGGATTTTTCTGTTTCCTGCTTTCTAATCTTCTGTTTCCAAGTTGTGAGTAGAAAGATCATAAAAAAATAGTTGTTATTGTTTTTTTCCTTTGTATTTACATGTGTGTAGTTGCTGGAGTGTTTTAAATTGTATTCTTTTTGAATAAGGCTGTTTATTCATATTTCTTTTAAGCAATTGACCCTGTATTTGTCACCTTAATACAGAGAGACCATTTTTAATGTATTTTTTTTCTTTTTACATAAAGCTTTCTCTTTAAGACCTGTTGGAGTTTTTCTTTAGTGGGGAACTCCAGGGAATTGAGTCTGTGCTCACCAGGGAATTGGTGGGAGGAAGAAGTCAGGGGAAATCTGTGTGTGTTAGATTTACTAGCCTGACTTTGCATACCCTCTGGGTGAAGAGGGAAGTACTTCTGTTTCCAGGACTGGAAATACAGAGGGTGGAATCCCTCTGTTTAGATTCACAGAGCTTGCTTCTGTGTATCTCTCCAGGAACCCAGGGAGGAAACACCTGGAGGGGGGAAGGGAAATGGTTTATTTCCCTTTGTTGTGAGACTCAAGGGATTTGGGTCTTGGGGTCCCCAGGGAAAGTTTTGGGGGAACCAGAGTCCCCCAAAATACTCTAATTTTTTGGGTGGTGGCAGCTTTACCAGGTCCAAGCTGGTAACTAAGCTTGGAGGTTTTCATGCTAACCCTCATATTTTGGACGCTAAGGTCCAAATCTGGGACTAGGTTATGACATGGTGGCACTGTTTGTGGGAAAGATAGAATCCAGAAGCCAGTAGGAATATTATATTTTTCTATTCTCTGCTAGGGGCTTTTAAGCAGAGAGAAACAGTTTGGTTTTAAAGGGAACCAGAGAGAATTTTTTTTCTCTGCTCTCTCTTGCAGTTTCTGGCTTGCATATTAAGCAAGGAACCATTAAGCTGTGACAAAAGGGTCTTTTGTGACGCAATAGCACTCCCATTTGGAGTCAAATACCAGCAATATACACATGCAAATAAAGTGGTTTTTCTCGTTTACTTTACATTTAAAAGATTAGCTAGAGGAAGAAAGGGAAAAAGGCACTGTTGCTAGGCAGACCCCAGGAGGCAACAGAGAACCTGCAGTTCAGAAGATAAAAACCGGAGGGCACCCCAACACAAGAAAACAGGAACCATGACTAACAAGACAAAAATGGAGGCCGAAGTACAAATCAAAGAAGCCGAGCACAGGTGAGATACGGGAAAAAAACTACAAGAGGTGGAACTAAGAGAAAGAGAAAGAGAGGCGGCCCACAGAAGAGAACAAGAAGACAGAGAGGCAGCCTGCAAAAGAGAACAAGCAGCCAAAGATGCAGACCACCAAAAACAGCTGGAAATAAAGAGAAAGAGTGGGAACTCCAGAGGGAAGCCCACCGACAGGCCATGGAATTAGAAAAGACTAAGCAAAACACAGCCAACCCTAACAACCCTGCGCCAGCGTTTGTTCCACAGCACAGGAAATTTCCCACCTACAAGGCAGGTGATGACACCGAGGCCTTCTTGGAAAATTTTGAAAGAGCCTGTCTTGAGTACCGCATCTCTGAAGACCAGTACATGGTAGAATTGAGGCCACAGCTCAGTGGACCTTTAGCAGAGGTGGCAGCTGAAATGCCTAAGGAGAACATGAACGACTATAAACATTTTCAAACCAAGGCCAGATGCAGAATGGGGATAACCCCGGATCATACCCGTCGGCGTTTCAGAACCCAAAAGTGGAAACCAGATGTGTCATTTCCCAAACACGCCTACTACGCTGGGAAAAATTATGAGGCCTGGATATCAGGACACAATGTTAAATCCTTGGAAGAACTGCACCTCCTCATACAAATGGAACAGTTCTTGAATGGTGTTCCTGAGGACATAACCCGGTACATACAAGATGGAAAACCCAAAAATCTCACCGAGGCAGGGGAGATTGGAGCCAGATGGACGGAAGTGGCAGAAAGCAAGAAAGCTACTGTCAAGGGGAACGAATTCCCCAGAGGGCACACCAACCATAAACCCTACAACCGAGGGCAGCCAAAAACCCCACCTACAACCCAAGTAAAGTCACAGACACAGTATTCTTCCACCTCACCAGTCTCCAGTAACTCACCTCGACCCAGTGACCCATCAGATGGAAGATGCTTTAAGTGTAATGAACTGGGACATATCAAGGCCAACTGTCCAAAGAACGCCATCCGAGTGCAGTTCATTACACCACCATCACCCAAAAGATTCCCAGGCCCGGATGCCTCTCAAATACCCTTGGAGCGAAGGGAAAATTTGAGAGTGGGCGGAAAGAAGGTTACTGCGTGGAGAGACACGGGGGCACAAGTGTCAGCTATCCACCAATCCTTCGTTGACCCCAAATTCATCAACCCAAAGGCCCAAGTGACAATTTACCCTTTCATGTCACAAGCCATAGACTTGCCTACAGCTGAACTGCCGGTCCAGTACAAAGGCTGGTCAGGAATGTGGACTTTTGCAGTCTATGACAATTATCCTATCCCCATGCTACTGGGGGAAGACTTGGTCAACCAGGTGAAGCGGGCCAAGAGAGTGGGAATGGTTACACGTAGCCAAACCAGGCAAGCTTCCAGACCCATTCCTGTTCCTGAACCGTCCACAGACGCCCTGTCTGGGTTACCAAAGACCCAGACAGAGGTAGTGGACCCGGATTCCATGCCAACCACTGAAACAGCCACAGCACCTCCAGTCCCAGGCCCGGAACTGGAACAGCAACCAGCACCAGCAATTGCAACCACACCTTCAAACTCAACGCCAGTGGGCACCAGCGAGCCAGAACTGGCAGATGCAACAATCAGCCATACCCAAAAGGCTCATCCAGATCCTGAAATACCCTCAGGTGCACCAGCGGAGAGCGGTTCACCAGCAACGGAAACAACCCCATCAGCTACAGCGCTTCCAGAGGGACCAAGCCGAAGTCCACAGTCTGAGGAAGAACCAGTGACCCCAGCCTCGAGGGAACAGTTCCAGACGGAGCAGGAAGTAGATGACAGCCTTCAGAAAGCTTGGGTGGCAGCACGGAGTACCCCACCGCCTCTCAGCTCTTCTAATCGATCCCGGTTTGTTATAGACCAAGGACTTTTATACAAGCAGATTCTTTCTGGTGGACACCGGGAAGAATGGCAGCAGCAAAAAAAGTTGGTGGTTCCAGCTAAGTACCGGGGGAAGCTCTTAAGCTTAGCCCATGATCATCCCAGTGGCTATGCTGGGGTGAACAGAACCAAGGACTGGTTAGGCAAGTCCTTCCACTGGTAGGGGATGGGCAAGGACGTTGCCAAGTATGTCCGGTCTTGTGAGGTATGCCAAAGAGTGGGAAAGCCTCAAGACCAGGTCAAGGCCCCTCTCCAGCCACTCCCCATAATTGAGGTCCCATTTCAGAGAGTAGCTGTGGATATTCTGGGTCCTTTCCCAAAAAAGACACCCAGAGGAAAGCAGTACGTACTGACTTTCCTGGACTTTGCTACCCGATGGCTGGAAGCAGTAGCTCTAGGCAACACCAGGGCTAACACTGTGTGCCTGGCCCTAACAGTCATTTTTGCCAGGGTAGGTTGGCCCTCCGACATCCTTACAGATTCAGGATCTAATTTCCTGGCAAGGACCATTCAAAAACTGTGGGAAACTCATGGGGTGAACCACTTGGTTGCCACCTCGTACCACCATGAAACCAATGGCCTGGTGGAAAGGTTTAATGGAACTTTGGGGGCCATGATATGTAAATTCGTCAACAAATGCTCCAATAATTGGGACCTAGTGTTGCGGCAGTTGCTGTTTGCCTACAGGGCTGTACCACATCCCAGTTTAGGGTTTTCACCGTTTGAACTTGTGTATGGTCACGAGGTTAAGGGGCCATTACAGTTGGTAAAGCAGCAATGGGAGGGGTTTATGCCTTCTCCAGGAGCTAACATTCTGGACTTTGTAAGCAACCTACAAAGCACCCTCCGACACTCTTTAGCCCTTGCTAAAGAAAACCTAAAGGATGCTCAGGAAGAGCAAAAGGCCTGGTATGACAAACATACCAGAGAACGTTCCTTCAAGGTAGGAGACCAAGTTATGGTCTTGAAGGAGCAACAGGCCCATAAGATGGAAGCATCATGGGAAGGGCCATTCACGGTCCAAGAGCGCCTGGGAACTGTGAACTATCTCATAGCATTTCCCAATTCCTCACTAAAGCCTAGAGTGTACCATGTTAATTCTCTCAAGACTTTCTATTCCAGAGACTTACAGGTTTGTCAGTTTACAGTCCAGGGAGATGATGCTGAGTGGCCTGACGATGTCTACTACGAAGGGAAAAAAGACGGTGGCGTGGAAGAGGTGAACCTCTCAACCGCCCTGGAACGTCTGCAGTGGCAACAAATCAAGGAGCTGTGCACTAGCTTCGCCCCATTGTTCTCAGCCACCCCAGGACGGACTGAACGGGCATACCACTCCATTGACATAGGTAATGCTCACCCAATCAGAACCCCACCCTACCGGGTGTCTCCTCATGCCCAAGCTGCTATAGAACGGGAGATCCAGAACATGCTACAGATGGGTATAATCCGCTCATCTACCAGTGCATGGGCACCTCCAGTGGTTCTGGTACCCAAACCAGATGGGGAAATACGCTTTTGCATGGACTACCGTAAGCTAAATGCGGTAACTCGTTCAGACAACTATCCAATGCCCTGCACCGATGAGCTATTGGAAAAGTTGGGACGGGCCCAGTTCATCTCTACAATAGACTTAACCAAGGGGTACTGGCAAGTACCGCTAGATGAACCTGCCAAGGAGAGGTCAGCATTCGTCACCCATGCGGGGGTGTATAAATTTAATGTCCTTCCTTTCGGCCTTCGAAATGCACCCGCCACCTTCCAGAGGCTGGTACATGGTCTACTCGCAGGACTGGGAGAATATGCAGTTGCCTACCTCGATGATGTGGCCATTTTTTCGGACTCCTGGCCCGAACACCTACTACACCTGGAAAAGGTCTTTGAGCGCATCAGGCAGGCCGGACTAACTGTTAAGGCCAAAAAGTGTCAAATAGGCCAAAACAGAGTGACTTACCTGGGGCACCAGGTGGGTCGAGGAACCATAAACCCCCTACAGGCCAAGGTGGATGCTATCCAAAAGTGGCCTGTCCCACGGTCCAAGAAGCAGGTCCAATCCTTCTTAGGCTTGGCCGGATACTACAGGTGATTTGTACCACACTACAGCCAAATCGCTGCCCCACTGACCGACCTGACCCAAAAGACCCAGCCAAATGCAGTTAAGTGGACTGATGAGTGTCAAAAGGCCTTTACCCAGCTTAAGGCGACGCTCATGTCTGACCCTGTACTCAGGGCCCCGGATTTTGACAAGCCATTCCTAGTAACCACGGATGCATCTGAGCGTGGTATCGGAGCAGTTCTCATGCAGGAAGCAACAGATCACAACTTCCATCCTGTCGTGTTTCTCAGCAAGAAACTGTCTGAGAGGGAAAGTCACTGGTCAGTCAGTGAAAAGGAATGCTATGCCACTGTGTACGCCCTGGAAAAGCTATGCCCATATGTTTGGGGATGGCGGTTCCAGCTACAAACTGACCATGCTGCACTCAAGTGGCTTCATACTGCCAAGGGGAACAACAAGAAACTTCTTCGTTGGAGTTTAGCTCTCCAAGATTTTGATTTTGAAATTCAGCACATCTCAGGAGCTTCTAACAAAGTAGCGGATGCACTCTCCCGTGAGAGTTTCCCAGAATCCAGTAGTTAAAATGTGTTCTTAAACTGTAGAAGTCTGTTAGTTATATACTTAGTGGTATATGTAATGGTGCATGTGTTGTATTAATCTGTTTAGTTTAAAGTTCTAGGAGGAAATCGCCGCCAGTGACCTTCCCCACTGTCTGCAATTTGGGGGGCGTGTCATAAACAGATAGCTAAGGGTTAATGTCTCTTTCACCTGAAAAAACGTAACCTGAAGCACCTCACCAGAGGACCAATCAGGAAACCAGACTGTTTCAGATCTGGGTGGAGGGAAGTTTGTGGGAGAGTCCTTTGTTCTTTGGTCTTCTGCCTGTACTCCCTCTCGGCTATGGGAAGGATTTCTCTATTTCTTGCTTTCTAATCTTCTGTTTCCAAGTTGTAAGTACAAATATAGTAAGGCAGTAAGGTTTCTATCGTTTTTCTTTTGTATTTACATGTGTATAGTTGCTGGAGTGCTTTGAATTGTATTCTTTTTGAATAAGGCTGTTTATTCATATTTCTTTTAAGCAATTGACCCTGTATTTGTCACCTTAATACAGAGAGACCATTTTAATGTATTTTTCTTTCTTTTTACATAAAGCTTTCTTTTTAAGACCTGTGGGAGTTTTTCTTTAGTGGGGAACTCCAGGGAATTGAGTCTGTGCTCACCAGGGAATTGGTGGGAGGAAGAAGTCAGGGGGAAATCTGTGTGTGTTAGATTTACTAGCCTGACTTTGCATTCCCTCTGGGAGAGGGGGGGAAGAGAGATTAGCTTCTGTTTTCCAAGGCTGGAAACGGGGAGGGTGGAATCCCTCTGTTTAGATTCACGGAGCTTGTTTCTGTGTATCTCTCCAGGAACACCTGGAGGGAGGAAGGGAAAAGGTTTATTTCCCTTTGTTGTGAGACTCAAGGGATTTGGGTCTTGGGGTCCCCAGGGAAGGTTTGAGGGGACCAGAGTGCCCCAAAACACTCTATTTTTTTGGGTGGTGGCAGCTTTACCAGGTCCAAGCTGGTAACTAAGCTTGGAGGTTTTCATGCTAACCCCCATATTTTGGACACTAAGGTCCAAATCTGGGACTAGGTTATGATAACCTTGGGGGCCACTTGGCCATCAGGGAACTTCAGCTGCTTGGCTTAGTTGGCACCAGCTCTAACCACCGTTAACAACCAAAGACAAACTGGAGGAGACCAAATCACAGGAGATGAGAGGTGATGCTACCCAATTAGACTGCAGCAGAAACCGAGGTACAGGCTCTATTCCTGGACTCTGGGCTTGTCATATCTGTTTGCATGGTTCCAATTAGTCATATGGCTACTGCAAGGATGGCCGAGTGGTAACAATAATGCTGTCACAGTTGTGATTTTGCTAAAATAAAATAAAATAGAATAATAAATAATAGAATAATATAGGACACTTTTTCTACCTGACAGCCCCCTTTTCTGCATCACAAACCCGGGATGCAGGCCAGGGGAGTAGATTCCATATGGCTATGTACATGAAAATTTCCCTCGGATAGTTTCAGAATGTGTGGTCCCTTTTCTTCTCCATGAGGAATGAAAAGGGACCAAGGATCCAAAGTTATGCACAGATCTCTGTGATTCACTGGTTGCTAGGCCCACCCACCATCTCTGTAACTCCACAAGTGCTCTAAGACCCTCTCCAGCTCCCAGCTAGCACAGGTTCATCAGAGATGTGCTACCGGGGCCTGTCAGAGAAGCTGTTGCCCACAGGATCTGCTGAAGGGGGTATCGTGCAGGGAGCTACACAGAGATGGGAAGGCTGGTTAGAGAAGCTGATGGGCACAATATCCAGCCATAGACTGGTCAGGAAATTTTGACCTTTCCAGACCCAGAGTGCAGTCATAGACTCTGTCAGTGCAACTTTCATTATGTTATGAGGAAGCAGGAGATGAAAAGCTTCTAGTTTCTCTTGGGGATCCAGGCAGATGCAGCTGGGTAGTATCATGGTTTCTGAGCTTTCAGAGAAAAATGCTCCATTTTCTGTGAAAACTCACCCCAAAAAATTGATGAAAAGGAAACATTTTAGTTTGCTTAACATTTTGCATGGAGAGAAAATCTCTCTATTTTCTAGCCCAGCTCTGGCTCAAACCATAAGCCTCTGTCCCTCGTGCAACAAGACCACACCCCTAGTTGACAGCACTAGCCTGGAATCAGCCTTCCACAGTGAGCAGCGCCTGGACATCTGCTGGGGGTGAATAAGCCAGTTCTATAAGAGAGGGAGCCCCTGGAAATGGCCTGTCAGCAGCAGCCCATCCATCAGTGGAACAATTTAAGTATATAATAATGGCCTTATTGTGTTGGACAAATGGTTTGTCCTGCCCAGTGCAGATACTTCCGAGGGAATGAAGAGAACATGGAATTATCAAGGGCTCCATCCTCTCCGTCTCCTCCATTTTGGCTAATTGATGGACCTTTCTTCCATGAACTTATGTTATTCTCTTTTGGACCAGTTATACGTTTGGCCTTCGCAACAAACCTTGGCAGTGAGTCCACAGGCTGAGGGTGCATTGCGTGATAAAGCACTGGCTTTTGTTTGTTTTGAACCTTCTGCCTATTAACTTAATTGAGTGACCCCTGATTATTGTGTAGGTGAAAATAACTCTTCCTAATTCATTCTCACCACACTGCTCATGATTTTACAGACCTCTGGCATATCCCCACTTTGTCATCCCTTTTCTGGGAATAGGAGAATCAAAACAGCACACAGTATTCAAGATGTGGGCGTGCCATGAATTTATAAATAGGCAATATGACATTTTCTCTCTCTTTATCTATCCCTTTCCTAATGATTCCCAACATGAACGGTGGGGGGAGCCCCCCTTCAGGGAGGGAGGTCCCCTTGGCCCCTTCTGCCAGAAGCTCTCCCCCACTACAGCTGGAGCACTGAACCTCCTCATTCTGGAGAACCCAGAGCCTCCCCACCACCTATGGCTGTAGCATTGATCTCCCCTCCTACACCTCATGGATGGAGGAGCCTTAGGCTGGACAGAGCCCCCCCAGCCATGCGATGCCTCCTCTCTTGAGACCCCAATCTGCCCCACGGGGAAAATATGTCTCTTTCCAAAGAACCTGAACATTTTAAATGTACCATGCATGTTCCCGGGCAGCTGAGGAGGTGGTTATGACATTGCCCCCAGTATTCAGCATGATGGTATCATTATGATATGTTTATGAATAACATTATAATACATCTTGTACAAAATATGCCTTGTGAGGTATCTATGGAAATGTTATGATTTGTGAAATATGATAACACTATATTTATGCATGTATCATTTTTGTATCAGAACTCATGAATATTGACTATGTATCTGTATTTCAAATGTAGCTATGCCTGGGCAAAATGCTTCCTATCAAGACAGCTGGTTGTGAAAAGCCTATTCAGGGTAATGGAACATGAAGGAAACAGTAGGCCTGAGGAGCAGCTTCTCCCCCCACCCGGTCACCCTTCTGAGAATGCTCCAGACAGCCTGTGGATAATGGCTGCTATGACTCAACAGTGCATGCAAGGACATGTGACCAAACCACATGACACTAAACTCCATTTTGGTACCTTTATGTTTCCAATATATAACGTAGGGTGTGGGATCATTTCTTGACCTCACTCCCCAGACAAGAGAACTCCTGGAAACACCTGAGGAACAAAGACTGAATGGAGGGAAGTGCTGGTCCCAGGCTAAAGGGATTTCTAGCCTGCATATGGAAACTTGGTGGACTGCTTGTTTCATCAGTCAAGGTGAGAAATTAGTAATTCATATCCAACTTATCTAGTATATTAGGCTTAGTTTGTCTTTTTTTTGTTTATTTGCTTGGTAGTCTACTTTGATCTGTTTGCTATCACTTAAAATTACTTAAAATCCACCTTTCTGTAGATTTGTTTATGCTTTATCTTTACCAGCATGTTTTGGGTACAGTGTTTGGGAAAATCTCAAGTCTATGTACAAAGGCTGTTGCATATTTTGCCCACATCCAGGGGAAGTGACCTGTATTAATGAGCTTACACTATACAGACACCTGTGCAGAGCAAGACGATATAATTCTGTGTTTATACTCAAGAAACAGGGCAAGGTGGGGAAGCTTGGAAATTGGCTGTTGTCTGCTGCCTGTCTTTGAGAGGCTTAGGTAAAGCACTCAGGCAGCTCAGCTGGTTGTATGGCCCTAACTGCTGTCATGTTGGGTGATAACAAGGCTTGCAGAGGCTGGCTGTGTCACCAGCAGAGCAGTGTATGATTGGCCAGCCCAGCTGGAGAGTTGAGGGGCACAGCAGTTGCCACAGGTCTCAGACTGCTCCGGTGGGGATGACAACTTGTCATAGTGGAAAGTGTTATACAGCTTCCTGTGTTCATCACCCCTCCCATTGTTCCAGGCCTTGGACCCCAACTGACCCTCTCTCTACAGAGTGGAGATCAGTAGCTCATCTTGTCTTGGATTTAAGTGTCCAGGATGCAATCAGTGACCCATGTCACCAGCACGGGAGCCAGGCAATGAACTGACCCTTCACTTGATGAACATCCTGATTGTCCTCGCACGAAGGTGTTTGTTTTTCACGCTGTACACAATTGGTTCATCAGGGTTGGGACCAGAAGGTAGATATAGCCCAGGAGAATCTGAAGGAAGTGAGAAGAGCTATTCCCGAATCTGTGTATCACAGACAAGACAATCTCTGGTGTGTAGAAGAGCAGTACGGCGAACAAGTGGGAGACGCAGGTGTTTAGGGCCCTGAGTCTCTCCATGTGGGACGTGACACTAAGCACAGTTTTGAGGATCATCACATAAGAGAGAAAGATTAGCAATGAATCCACCCCTACCGTTAAGAGTTTAATAGACAAGCCATAGATGGTGTTGACTGTGATGTCTGAACAAGCCATCTTCATGACTTCCTGGTGCAGGCAGTAGGAATGGGATAGGACATTGGCTTGACAGTATCGGAACCGTTTCAGGAGAAAGGGAAGTGGGATGTTAAGGGCCACCGATCTTAGCACAAAGCAAAGTCCCATCCTGGCTATTCTCAGTGCGGTTAAGATGGAAGTATATCTCAGTGGGTTACAGATCGCGACAAAACGGTCAAAGACCATTAGCAAGAGCACAGATGATTCAATGTATGAAAGCGAGTGGATGAAGAACAACTGAGCAAAACAGGCATCCAGGCTGATCTCCCTAGAGTTAAACAAGAATATGCCTAGCATCGTCGGCATGGTGGATATCGATATGCCAAGGTCTGTGACTGCCAACATGGAAAGGAAAATGTACATGGGCTCATGGAGGGTTCGATCTGTTTTTATAATGAATAGAATGACTGAATTTCCAAATATTGAAATAACCAATATTAAGCAGAAGGGAATAGAGATCCAGCGATGTACATCTTCCTGTCCTGGTATCCCGGTGAGAAGGAACACTGCAGGTTTGAATTTGGTATCATTGACAGCTGACATAATGTATTGGGCAGGTCTGAGGAGTTTTGAACTTTCCTTCCTAAATGGGAAAAAAACAGGACACTAAATGGTATTTTAGAAGATACATTTCTGCTTTCAGTGCAAGTCTAGAGACTCCTGGAAGATCAAGGAAAATCAGCAAAAACATAGTCTTGGATTTACACCACCAACAGGAAGATAGGCACTGCCAGACTGGATCAGACCTGCAGTCCATCTAGCCCGGTATCCAGTGACCAGTTCCAGATGCTGCAGAAGAAGATTGGAAGAAGCCCTGAAATAGACAGCTGTAAGATAGCTTGCTCCCAGGGAGAATATCTCCATGACAGCCACTAGTTAGAGATATGTAATGGTGTAAATCAGGAAGGTTTAGAGCTCTTCCAAGACTTTTTAAAAACAATCCTCACTACTATAATTGGATTTTCTGGTTGAATTCTGCTAAACTCTTGGCCCTCTTGATATCTTGTGGCTGGGAATTCTGCAAACTACTTGACAACTGTAAAAGCAGCAAAGAATCCTGTGGCACCTTATAGACTAACAGACGTTTTGGAGCATAAGCTTTCGTGGGTGAATACCCACTTGGTCAGATGCATGATGAAGTGGGTATTCACTCACGAAAGCTCATGCTCCAAAACGTCTGTTAGTCTATAAGGTGCCATAGGATTCTTTTCTGCTTTTATAGATCCAGACTAACATGGCTACCCCTCTGATACTTGACCACTGTGTGATTTTGCAAATATGACCTTCCTACAGGCACCCTTTCTGGCCCTCCAATTCTGAGTGTGGCCCATTGTATCATGAAATGAGTCTAAACATATGGCCCGTTCATGGTGAAAATGGTTCTGTACCTAAGTGTCCTGGAGTGAAGCTATCTATCTATCTATCTATCTATCTATCTATCTATCTATCTATCTATCTATAATTTTGTCCACTGCCTTGCAGTACATGAGATTAATTCTTATTGCCATTTTCTTAATTGAATAATATTGACTTTAACTGCATCACTACAGCTCTGCATGCATAAAATCAGTTAGAACTGGGCTCTATTTACTTTCCCTTGACAGATGTTCCCAGTGATACACTCTGACTTCCAAGAATCACTCCAAGAGAAGTGGAAGTGCTTCCCTGGTCAAAGTAGACTGACTCCAGAGAGTTTGCTCATCCTATAAATGTCTCTTCATCCTCACAGGACCTGCATCCTCTCTCCATGCAGGTTTTTGTCGATATTTGGCAAGTTACAAGCTTACACAGAGAGTTACTTCAGCTGGCCAGGGTCTGGGACCGCATCACAAATGGGTGAATAGTGCAAACCTAGTGTTTGTACTAATATCCAGTAGAGTGTGCAATTTACTTGAGCAATGCTCCTGTAAGAGGTGATGGGCCAAGTTACATTCAGCCACAATTACACTCCCCTTTCCTATACCCCAGCTCTACTCTTTGCTGAAACACACAGCAGAGCATGGCTGTTTTTAAGCATAAGCAGCACTGGAAAACTTGGGGCACCCCTGGGTCTTAGTGTCCACCCCTCTGCCTCTTCCTATCCCTGTTCTGACCCTTCCCGTAGACTCCCACTGCAGCTGCAGCCTGGTGAGTCTCCCTCTGGACGAGATCTAGTACTTAACAGTGAAAAAGCCTCCAGCCTGCCAGACCTACTAGCACAACACTGAAACTGGTGAAGAGCCATTCAAGGGGTAATGGAGTCGTTTAACAGGCATTTACCAACTCCCAGGTATAGACTGTCTGGTTTTGAGTTTACTGGCAAAACCAGCTGTGCATTGCTGTAGTATTTACTCAGAACATATTAGTCTACAGGACCTTAGTTTAAAATTTGCTTTAAAAATATTTCATGAGTGTGTTCTTGAAGATTATATAATCAGATCTCTAAAAAATCCTCGCATAGATTTTTAGATGCTTGAATCTTCAGACATACAGTTTTTTCAATAAATCCTTCAAAAGACGCACCTTATCTAAAATACACGTGCGAGACTAGGCTGCCGTCGGGCATAGGGGCACCAGTTTAATAATACTGCATAGGGCCCCATAAATCCTAAGGATGGCCCTGCACCAAAGGTTCTGTTCTCCCAGGAATTTTTGCAAGGACTTGCACAAGTCTTCAAGAGTGATTGAATGCATGACCAGGAATGTAAGTGTTAGAAACAGCTTCTTGTCTGTTACTAAGAGACAGTATCATACAACTATTACCTGAAAATGATTTCATAGCATAAACCCTTTGTCAACAATATGTGGAGTGCTTCTGAGACATTTCGAAAGCAAAAGCCATTAAGCAGTAAAGTTACCACTGCTTCTTCCTGTAGAGATTCCAACAACTCTGCTACAGGCTTTCAACATACAGGCATGTCATGAAAGTTTGGTTCATAATATTTGTATTACAATGAAACAGTTTGGCAGAACATTTACATATCTGTATTTTGGTACACACATGTCAAAACCATCCTTTCCCCTCTGATGATTTCTCAGGTTACAGTGGGATTTACAATGTAGCATCTCTCATCTGGCTTTCTTCAGAATCTGAAAAGATCCCAGTGTCTCAGCCCTCAGTCAGTCACTTGTCATCAAACAAAAGTCTAGTAGCTCCTCTGTCCCTGGGTTAATAGCTGACAGATTCTCCTCAGGTTCTCTTCTGTCAGTCTGCAGCCTGTAGCCGGAGCGGTAACAGGCACTGGGATCAGTATAGAAAATATTAATTCCTTGAGCTTTCACTATCTAGTACATAGTAACTCCAGCGCTTGTTATTCAGCTACTATGAGAGTTTGCAGAAAGCAGATTTCAAAGTCATATGCATGAGTATTCATGGAAATGGAACTTCATTTCACACAGGAAAGTCATCTATTGCTCTCTCTCTCTCTCTCTCTGTCTTTCTCTCTGACAGTCTAGCTGCAGTATTTATAAAATACTTAGAGATGCCAACAACTCTGCTACTGGCTTTCAACATACAGGCTCTCTCTCTCTCTCTCTCTCTCTTTCTCTCTCTCTTTCTCTCTGACAGTCTAGCTACAGTATTTATAAAATGCTTAGCCCCCAGGAATGGCATTGGGACAGACATGGAGCTTAGCTGCCATAATGTTCAACCTAGTTCTTGGGATGTTTGCTGTAGAGCTACATTAGGTTAACTATTGTGATGTTTGTGTTATGGCTGTATTGGGTGAAACCTTCATGGCTCATCTTAGTTTAGTATCAGGATACTGGAAAACAAGCAAGAAGGGAAGCAACAGCGCAATAAAGCCATCGCTCAGTCAGCACTTTAGGGAGGTCGTGAGACAACACTGGAGCTATAAGTTGGGAAAAGCCTATTTCTGGGATCCTGCCACATTACACAGCTTGTTTTGCCAGCACTCAGAAACTTTCCAGAAGAGGAAAAGCTGTTGATGGGAAGCTCTTCAGACTAACAGGCACAGACAGCACCGAGGAAGTCTGAAGGCCCTCAAACTACCTGGGTCCTCATCAGAGTGAGAGGGTTTGGGGATCAGAGACGTGTACAAACTCTTCTTTGAAAATCCTCTTATTCTCCCATGTTACACATTATTTCTACTGTTCAGATTAAACAGTATTTTTGTTCAAGAAGGCTGGCTGGTCACTCATCTCACCACTAGTCATAGAATCCCAGAGGGAAGAACCTCAGGTGCCAAACCCACTGCGAATTGCTGGACAAGCACAATCAACCCACAGTTTACAGAAGCCCATTGCCCAGTCTGAGGTGGGAGGGTCATGGGATTCCACCCCATGAGAGAGCAGGGTCTTATATCTGACATGTGGCACTTGGAGACCAGAGAGGGGGCAGAGATCCCAGCAGTGCTGTAGCTCTGAGGAGGACCCCTCAGCCAGTCAGGAAATTAACATATGCCCTATCAGACCCATTACTACAGACCATGGCAGCTCTGAATTCCTGTGTTCACAATTAAGCCAGAGAATAAAATCGCTGAAAATGC
This sequence comes from Gopherus flavomarginatus, assembly GCF_025201925.1. NCBI lineage: Eukaryota > Metazoa > Chordata > Testudines > Testudinidae > Gopherus > Gopherus flavomarginatus. Next base: position 368,689,371 of record NC_066617.1, on the reverse strand, counting down.
ATTTGCTGATTAAATTTCCAGTATTAAATAAACCTGAGGCAATTTGTGAACTAGTCACTGATATTCTGTGGGATCTCCTCTCACTCAGCCCCTGGCAGGATCTAACTCATAGCACTCTGCACTTCGAAAAATGGTACCCCTTGATAAATCCTGACTTGAGACATTGGGGATTTATCACTCCAAGCTCTCTTAGAAAGTCAGTTTTCTGTAAAGCTTGAATAACGCACTGTGGTGCCCAGGCAGATGGGGGATGGGGTTCCCAAGCTATCTAGCACTGCCTTCTCTCCAGCCCCGTCACTGAGTCACACCGACAGCCCAGCTCAGTCCTCTGCCACTGCACAGAAATCTGCAAATGGAAACAGCTCACAGCCTTTCCCCTTCACTTTGCATTTTAGAGATAGTGAAACCTGCCAACGTACCCAATTGCTGCTAGACGTGGAGCTGCTGACATGAGAAGGCTTCACCCTAAAGGACAAGGAGTCATCGGAGAGGTTGCACAGGCAGCAGGCAGTATCTGTTCGGATCGGGAGGCAACTGGCTATATGAAACATGCCTGCACATTCCCTTGGGGGCCACTTGGCCAACAGGGAACCTCAGCTGCATGGCATAATGTGCACTAACTTTAACCCCATCACGGCCAAGGCAAACTGCAGGAGGTCAAATCACAGGGGACGTGTGGTGATCCTACATAATTGGACTGCAGCCCAGCTCTGGGCTCTGTTACTGGAGTCTGGGCTTGTCATCACTATTTCCATAGTTCTGATTAGTCATCTGGCTACCTCGGGGGCATCCAAGTGGTAACGATGATGCTGTCACAGCTGTGGTCTTACTGAAATAAAAAAAATATAATAATAATATAGATCCATATTTTTCCCCAACAGGCCCCTTTCCTGCATTACAAAGCCCGAGTGCAGGCGAGGGAAGGGACATTCCACAAGGCTCTGTTGTACAGGGTGGAGAGGCCTGCACAGAGAGTGAAGGCTGTTTATACAAGTGGATGGACACAATACACCAGTCATATGCTGGTGAGAAGGTTTCAACCTTTCCATACCCAGGGTGCAGCCATAGACTTCGTCAGTGCAACATTCATTTACACTACGAGGAAGAGGCAGATGAAAAGCCTCCAATTTCTCTTGGGCATTCAGGCTGTTGCAGCTGGGCAGAATCATGGCAACCGAGCTTTCAGCAAAAAATGATCCATTTTCTATGAAAACTCACCCCCAAAAATGGATGAAAAGGAAACTTTTAATTTGGGTCAACATTTTTGATGGGGTGGGGGGAATCTTTTTGTTTTCCAGCACAGCTCTAGCTCAAACTATGAGCTTCTTTCCCTCCTGCTACAGGACCACTCCCCTAAGTGGCAGCTCTAGCCTTCCCATCAGCCTCGCACACTGAGACTGCCCTAGACATCTGGTAGGGTGTATATGTCATCTCTGTAGCAGAGGGAAGCCTTGGAGAAGGCTTGTCTACAGCATCCCATCCATCAGGGGAATAATTTAAGAACATAAAAATGGCCATATTGGAATAATGGTCCATCTAGCCCAGTGTCCTGTCTTCTGACTGTGGGCAGCGCAGATACTTCAGTGGGAATAAACAAAACAGGGCAATTATCGAATGATCCATCGCCTGTTGTCTGCTCCCAGCTTCTGGCAATCCATAATTTAGACACCCAGAGAATGGAGCTGCGTTCAAAACCATCTTGTCTAATACCTATTGAAGGACCTCTCCTCCCGCAAGTTATCTGGTTTTTTTTGGACCAGCTATACTTTTGACCTTCACAATATCCCTTGGCAATGAGTTCCGGAGGCTGTCTGTGTGTTGCGTGAAAAAAATACTTCCTATAATTTGTGTTAAACCTGCTGCCTTTAACTTCATTTGGTGACCGTGGTTCCTGTGAAGGAGTAAATAGCACTTCCTTATTCACTTCCTCCACACCAATCATGATTTTGCAGACCTCCATCATATTGTCCCTTAGTCATCTTTTCCAAGCTGAAATGTCTCAGTTTTATTAATCTCTCCTTATATGGCAGCCATTCCATAACCCTAATAATTTTTGTAGCCCTTTTCTGAACTTTTTCCAATTCCAATATATCTTTTTTTGTGATGTGAGGACCACATCTGTACACAGTAATCAAGATGTGGGCCTACCTTGGATTTATATAGAGGCAACATGATATTTTCTTCTTACTCTCTATCCCTTTCTTAATGATTCCCAACATTCTGTTCTATTTTTTGACTGCTGCAACACATTGAGTGGATGTTTTCAGAGAACTATCATCAATGACTCCAAGATCTCTTTCTTGAGTGATACCAACTAATGTAAATCCCATCATTTTCTATGTATAGTTGGGATTAAGTTTTCCAAAATGCATTTATTTTTGCTTATCAACACTGAATTTCATTTGCCATTTTCTTTACCCATCACCCAGTTTTGTGATATCTCTTTGTAACTCTTCGTAATCTGCTTTGGACTCAAGTATGCTTAGTAGTTTTGTCTCATCAGCAAATATTGCCACCTCACTGTTTACCTCTTTTTCCAGATCATTTATTAACATGTTTAACAGCACTGATCCCAGTACGCATCTCTGTGGGACACCACTATTTGCCTCTCTTGTGTCTAAAAACTGATCATTTATTCCTACCCTTTGTTTCCTATCTTTTAAGCAATTACTGATCAATGAGAGGACCTTCCTTCTTATCCCATGATTGCTTACTTTGCTTAAGATCCTTTGGTTAGGGACCTTGTCAAAAGCTTTCTGAAAATCTAAATATACTATATCCGCTGGATCATCCTTGTCCACGTTTGTTGGCCCCCAAGGGAATTCTAATATATTGGTGATTTGAAAAGCTATGTTGAATCTTGCCCAAAAAAGTGTGTTCATCTAAGTATCTGAAAACTCTGTTCTTTACTATAGTTCTAACCAATTTGCCTGGTACTGAAGTTTGGCTTACTGGCCTGTATTTCCAGGATAACATCTAAAGCCTTTTTTTAAAAATCAGCATCACATTAGCTATCTGCCAGTCGTATGAGAAAGAGGCTGATTTCAGTGATAGTTTACATACCACAATTAGTAGTTCTGCAATTTTGCATTTGAGATTCTTCAGAAATCTTGGGTGACACCATCTGGTCCTGGTGACTTTTTACTTTTTAATTTATAAATTTGTTCCTAAACCTCCTCTACTGATACCTGAATGTGGGAGAGTTCTTCAGATCTGTCACCTAAAAAGAATGTCTCAGGTGTGGGAATCTCCCTTACATCCTCTGCAGTGAGGATCAATGCAAAGAATTCACTTAGTTTCTCTGCAACAGCCTCATCTTCCTTGAATGTTCCTTTAGCTCCTCAGTCATCAGTGATTGTTTGGCAGGCTTCCTGCTTCTGATTTACTTTGAAAAAATAATTGCTTTTATTTTTTGTGACTTTTGCTAGTTGCCCTTTAGATCTCTTCAACTAGGTACACAGTATCATCTAGCCCGGTTCAAAAAGTATGAGTCACCCCCGACAAAAAAAACAATGAGATTGAATTAAAATAATAAGATTTTAAAATACACTACAGTGGGGTTTGTTTTCCTGTTCCTTTGGTTTCTGAGTCTTTGTGGTGCACGTGGTACAGAGATTCTAGCTTTTCTGAAATTCACTTTTTAAAATAAACTCTTTTAAGAAAATAAAAAGCTGAGTTTCCTCCGCAGTCTCTGGAATCCAGAAGTTGGGGTTTTAAGAAAGACAGGAAATAGTGCGAGTCTCCCAATAAAATCCCAGGAGCTGGTGCTGCTGGCTATCTCTGAAGCTGAGCACCCACAAACGAAGGCACTGAAGGTTACTTAGTGGGCGTTTCTGGTCACACAGTCCATCAGTAGCGGAGACGCTGTGTCTCTCTGCATTGGGGTACAGACCCCTGGGTTGTAAGGACCAAGGTTACCCACAGACAGCCCGACATAACAGTGATGGATGTGAAGAGTCACTGAGTACCCGATGCACAGCTCAGAAGGTCTCTTCCTCTTTTCTCAGATATGAGACATGCACACATTGGTTAGGCGAGGCCATGCATATTCTTAATAGAAAGGGGCTTGACCCAAGCCCAGCTCCGAATGTCTGCTGCTAACTCTCTATTGGTCCCAAACAACCCCCTCCCCCAGATCCAGCTGTCCCCAAACTTGTTGATGATGGAAATTTGGATGCAGTGTATGATATTTATATACAGTGCTAGAGCGGCTCTAGGTGCCCATGGAGCAGGTGTTGGGTAAGGATCAGACTGAGAGGCAGCTCAGCAGGGCTCTCTTCAGCCAGGTAACGATCTCCAGATCCTTTGCTCTCTGAAGGCACGTCCCAATTCCCCCTCCTGGTGCTGAGCTGCAGGAGGGACCCAGAACTCCCTCGTCAAAGGGGGCTGTGCCAATGACAGGCCTCATCACCAAGGGGTGTTGGGAAGAGTTCAGGTTCTCCACCAAGTGCCCCAAATCGTCGTTATGAGGCACACAGAGCTGAAATCTCTCTGAAGCTCTTAGCTCTGGTTACAATTACTGTGGAGTCCAAGTTCCTCATATTTATCACTACTACACCCCATGTGGCAGGGCAGTGCTATTAGCACCACAGGGCAGATTCAAAGGCCAGAAGGCACCATTGTGATCACTTAGTCTAACCGCCTGCGTAGTACATGCCAGAGACCTGCCTCACAATAGCTTGAGTACTGAGGAGCAGACTCTTTCAGCGTACAGAGATGAGCCCGGATGGTGTGAGGGGTTCAAAATATGCTTGCTTGGAAACTAACCCCAATAAACATCGCATTGTCTGTGCTTCATACTTCTTGTCTTTTGCTGCTTGCTGTCTGCGTGACAAGAAGCAGGGAAGTGGGAAGGTTGAGGGAAAGCCCTCTAACAACACAAAATGGATGAATGTGACCCATAGGGACAAAGGCCTGGAATGGACCTCCTGGGTCAATGACTCCAGACCCCTGCTATGGCAGATGACCCTGATGTATCATCCGGTGCATAATCCTGTCAAGCTACATCTTAAAACCAGCTGGGTTGTTTGCCCCCCACTGTTCCTGTTGGGAGGCTGTTCCAGAACCTCCCTCCTCAGATGGTCAGAAACCTCCTTCTCCTTTCCAGACTGAGTTTAGTCCTGGCCTGTTTCTACCTATTTCTTCTTTTGCCAGCACTGTCCTTTAGCTTCACCCTCCCTGGTGTTTACTCCCCCATCCCCCAGTGTATTTATAGTGCAATCCCTGCTCAGCCCGTGTTGTGTTAGGCTAAACCAGACAAGCTCATTAAGTCTCTATGTAAGCCCGGTCCTCCATTGCCCTGACCGTCCAAGGAGACCTTCCCTGAACCTCTTCCAGTTTAAATTAATCTTTCTGGAATAGACCAGAATGTAAGACACTTTGCCAGAGGAGGTCTCACTAGTGTCTTGTATAAGGATATTGACACTTCTCTATCTCGCCTGACACCTTCTAGGATCTCATCTTTAGGGCTAGCCCTTGGGGCGGGCGGCATGGTTGGCTGCCCACGGCAGCCTGCCAAAGAGGGTGCCATGCTCAGGGTTTGTCTCAGTACCGGATTAATAATGGTGCCAATGGTGCCGTGTCTCCTGGCCCACACTCAAAATGAGTCCTGGCCTGCTGGCCTGGCCCTCCACTTGCTGCTGGTTCCTCTCCGCTCCCCCTCTGCTCCACTCCTCTCGGCCAGCTGGCACAGGGCTCTCCCACACCAGCTGGCCAGCTGAGGACTCCTACCAGTGATGGGGGCTCTGCCTCACCCCTCCCTCCTCCCCCTAGAAGCTCCTACCACTTGGCAGAGTGAGTGGCTGGGTGTGGGGGGGCCTCGGCAGGCCCAGGTCAGGGGTTTCTGGCTGCTGCATGACGTGGACAGCTGGGATCCCCAGTTTCTGCTGTGTGCAACCCCTGCCTCCTCCCTGGGCTCTTGGTCCCCTGCCTGGCCTGGGGCAGCACTGGGGGGAGGGTGCTGTGCATGCAGCTCCCCTACCCTGTTCGCTTGCCCCAGCCCCACTACTATTTGAATGCGGAGGCCTGGGAGCGTGGGAGTCCTGGACCATGCTGTGCAGGAGGCAACCCTGGCACCCAGTGAACAGGCACTCTGACCAGTGGGTGCTCCTTGCTACCGCTAACGCCCCCTCAGCCTGGGCCCCGCAGAGCAACCGGAGTCTTTTTGCCCCATCCCGCCCCCAGAGCCCCTATGGGAGACTTGAGTCCCCTGCCCCTTTGAGATGATTCAGATCACCTGTGCTCCAGGCCCAGTGGGGAGCTGCATGCATCAAGCTGCAGCCAGGTGTGGAGCAGCCTGATTCAGGTTGGTTTGGAGGAGAATGGGGCAGATCAACAGCAGGGGGTGGCTCTGGAGTTGCGGGAGGGCAAGCGTGGTCTGGCTCAGGATTCAGGGTTTCTGGTTTGGGAACAGAGGTTTGGGAGGAGCCCTGTTCTGGTAGGCAGGGGGCCATCAACAGGGGTGGGGGGCTGTGCGAATGGCTTCTCCTGGGTCTCTGGCAATAATCGTATCTCTGACATGACTCAGTCACAAGCACCTGGTGCAGGGCGTAGGGGAAGGGTGGGGGGCTGTGCCCCATGAAAAGCCCCTGTCCACATCTGGTACAGCCCCCATGATCACACAGCACCCAGAGTGTTCAGGAAGGGCCAGGACTGCAATTGCAGAACAGTTCTGCATCTTTCTTTATGGCCCATGGATGTTTAAGCAGAGACTGGATAGTGACAGGCCAGGTCTAATGGAAACCATCATTCACATCCCTTCTCTTTACTGACTGTATAGGCAGGAATTTGGAGGTTAGAGTGGCCACCGATACAGCTTTTTATGGGCCAACGTCCTACTGGTGTCCTGGCTCTGCACGAACACAATCACTTTCTATATATTGCTGCCTGCCTTGTTCTCCTTTCCCCAGTTCACTGTCCTTCCTCACCAGGGTGGGGTCGGGGAGGCAGCCCCTCTCGCATGGCTACAGGCCTTAGCCCCTTCACAACCTCTGTGTACAAAGTGGAGATCGGTAGCTCATGTCATCTTGGATGTAAGTGTCCAGGGTGGAATAGAGGGCCCGTGTTTGTCATGGCCGTGTCACCAGTGCTGGAGCCAGGTGATGAATTGACCCTTTGTGTTCCCCCTCTGGTGTTCTCTGGACCGGTGATCTGGTAGGTCACTGCAGTCCTTGACTCTGGGAGCCAGACTGACCCTGCTCTGCTGTGAGAACCCCCACTCCTGGGCTGTTCACACACAGCCTCGGACATGTAAGCTGCTCCTTGGATTGCACAACTGAATGACACTAGCCAATATCTCCAGTCCCAGACACAACCCTAGGAACCTCCGTCTTGCAGTGTCTAGTTATGCCCGCTGGACACTGCAAACTTATATGAGTTCATCAATTTAACAAAGAGATTGAGATGTACCAGGCTTATTATCTCCAGGGGAGTCGCTGACACACTTCAAACCAAACACACTGCTTCAGGTAGAATAAACAAACAGATTTATTAAGTACAAAGATACATTTTAAGTGATTGTAAAGAGCATAAAAAGTCAGATTTGGTCAAATGAAATAAAAGCAAAACACATTCTAAGCTGATTTTAACACTTTCTATGTCCTTACAAAATTATGTACTTCTCACCACAGGCTGGCTGGTTGCTCTTCAGGCAGGTTCTCCCCTTTGATCAGCACTTCAGTTGCTTGGTGGTGGTGTCTGTAGATGTAGGTGGAAAAGAGAGGAAGAGTATGGAAAACGTCTCTCCCTTTTGTCATGCTCTTTCTCCTCTCTTGGTTTTACCCCCATCCCCTTTCAGAGTCAGGTGAGCATCACTTCATCGTAGTCCCAAACTGACCAAAGGAAGAGGGATGACTCACCTGACAGTCCAACAGAACCTTTGTTGTTGCCTAGGCCAGTGTCCACTGTTCCTGTGAGGCTGGGATGGGTTTGTCCCATACATGCATGCTCTGATGAGGTGTGAACTGCCCTTCTGCTCTTAGGGATCTTTTTTCTGGGCTTGCTTTAATTCATGATGATACATTTTCATCCTCATAACTATATACATGAAATTACAACCTATAACTTTATTATAACATTACAGTAACAACAGTTACTATAACATCACTATAACAATAATGCTTAGTGCATCATGAGCCTTCCAAAGACACTTTACATGACAAACTTTGCACTGGATACAACACAATCATATTATAAGGATGAACGTGGAGGTGTAGGGGGTTCCCCTAAGGCACAGAGTGTCACAACCTTCACTTGATGAACAGCCTTATTATCCTTGAACGAAGGTGTTTGCTTTTCACACTGTACACTATTGGGTTCATCAGGGGCAATATCAGAAGGTAGACATAGCCCAGGAGAATCTGAAGGAAGTGAGAAGAGCTGTTCCCAAATCTCTGTATCACAGATAAGCCGATCTCTGGTATGTAGAAGAGCAGGATGGCACAGAGGTGGGAGATGCAGGTGTTCAGGGCCCTGAGTCTCTCCGGTGGGATGCGACACTCAGCACAGTTTTGAGGATCACCGTATAAGAGAGAAAGAAGAGCAACGATTCCAAACCCACCATTAAGAGTTTAATAGACAAGCCATAGATCAGGCCTGCACAACTCGTAAAGCGGCGAAGGCCACATTACTCGAAAGAAAACAGCTGAGGGCCGAAATCCCCCGGCCCCGCGGAAAGACCCCCCCCGGCCCAGTGGAAACACTCCGCCCCAGCACCGCCCAGCCCTGCAGAAACAAACCCTCCTTTCCCAGTGCCGCCCCACCAAAACAGCTGTGGGCCAAAAAGGAAGGTTGAGGGTCGGGAGGTGATACTTGATTTTAAATCAACCAGGGGCTCCCAGCTGAAGAGCTGGCTGGGAGCCCTCAGGGTCAAATTAAAGGACCCGGGGCTCCGGTGGCTGCTGGAACCCGGAGCTTTGTGGGGCTGGGGCAGGGATTTAAAGGGCCCAGAGCTCCTGCTGCTGAAGGGAGCCCGAGCCCTTTAAATCCCAGCCCCAGCGCATCCGCTGGAGCTGCCGCCGGGATTCAAAGGGCTCTGGGCTGCCTGTGGCGGCGGGGAGCCCTGATCCCTTTAAATCTCAGCTGCGGCTGGGAATCTCTGCGGGCAGCCCAGAGCCCTTTGAATCTCAGCCGCGGCTGAGATTTAAAGGGCTATGGGCTACCGATGGCTGTGGGGAGCCCAGAGCCTTTTAATCCTGTCCACAGCTGGCAGGGCCAGCTTTAGGAAGTGTGGGGCCCGATTCGAACATTTTCGGCTAGGCCCCGGCAGGGATGACTGAAAGAAAAAATAATGTAAAAAAAAAGCCTTTCATTTCTTAGCAACCAGTTCCCTATAAAAAGTTCTACCACAGTATGTATTTTTTGTACCAATAGGGTTACCATACGTCCATATTTTCCTCCTGGATGGCAATTTAAGATCCAAAAACCTGACATGTCCGGGAAAGTACAGATGTATGTTAACCTTACCTAAAGTTCTTTTTTAAAAAGATGTGTCTGAACTAGAAATGAGCTCCGCCACTCCCTGAGGGTGTGCTAGGGTGCATGTGTGGGTCCCAGCTGCTCCCTGCCCACTTCATTGAAGCAGGTGTGCAGGGTTATTTCCCTGGGTACTACAGGGCACCAGTGGACATGGAGCTGGCTGGAGGTGGGGGGGAGGTGGCTGGAGGTAGGGTCTGGCTGCAGGCTGGGCAAGACGTGTGGGCAGGCTGGAGACAGTATGTGGGGTGGGCTGGCTGTCTTCAGGCAGGGCCACAGGGTGGGTGCGGCATGGGTTGGCAGGGCTGGAGACAAAGGAGTGCAGGACTGGCTGGTTTCAGGCAGGGGGGGTGCGGTAAGGGTTGGCTGGAGACAGGGAAGGGGGTGCAGGGCTGGCTGGAGACAGGGGTTGGTGCAGGGCTGAAGGCAAGGCAGAGGGTGAGAGGCTGGCTGGAGACGGGCTGGCTGTGGGCAGCGGGTGCAGGGCTGGCTGCAGACAGGAACTGGTGCAGGCAGGGCAGGAGGTGCAGCAGGGGTTGGCTGGGGGCAACTGGTGCAGGTACAGAGGGTACAACCCATCCTGTATGGTGGGTGTCCCCTCCTCCTGCCTCCTCCACCAGGGTAGCAGTAGCAGCCCGTGGCTCAGGAGCTATTTAAAGGGCCTGGGGCTCCCCTGCTTCCACTGCCCCAGCCCTGTAAATAGCTGCAGGAGCCCTGGGGAAGTGGTGGGGTTCCAGGGGATATTTAAAGGGCCAGGGCAGCAAAGGCATCTGGAGACCCCCCCACTACTCCAGGGCTCTGGGGGCTATTTAAAGAGCCCGCGGCTCCCCTGCTTCTACCGCCCCAGCCCTGTAAATAGCCGAGGGAGCGCTGGGGAAGTGATGTGGCTTCAGTGACTTTTAAGGACCGGGGGGGAAGAGGCAGATGGAACCCCGGCCCTTTAAATAGCCCCCAGAGCCTCCCACTGCCCCAGGGCTCTGGGGGTAATTAAAGGGCCCAGAGCCCCCCTTCTTCTATCACCCCAGCCCTTTAAATAGCCACGGGAACCCTGGGGAAGTGGTGGGGCTCTGGTGGCTGTTTAAAGGGCCGGGGTGGAAGAAGCGACGGGAACCCTGGACTTTTTAAATAGCCCCGAGACCCCACACCCCTAACCCAGGGCTCCAGCAGTGGTGTTCTGGTGGCAATTTCAAGGGCCTGGGAGCCACAAGCCTTTTAAATTGCCCCCTGGGGAAGCTGGGCCACCCCGCTACAGCGCACTGGCTTTTGCCGGTACACCATACTGGGGCTTGAGCATGTGGCCCTCTTAGGGGCAGGCTGATTCAGGGGAATTGGTTGAATTGGCCTAAAGTCGGCCCAGGCAGCTGAGATTTAAAGGTCTCTGGGCTCTCTGCGGCTGTGGGCAGCCCAGAGCCCTTCGAATCCCGACTGAGATTTAAAATGCTCTGAGCTCTCGGCTGCCTGCAGCTCAGAGCCTTTTGAATCCTGGCCGCGGTTGAGATTTAAAGTGCTCTCAGCTCCCCTCGGATGCGGTCAGCCCAGAGCCTTTTGAATCCCTGCGGCGGCTGAGATTTAGAGAGCTCTGGGCTCCCCGCCCCTGCAAGCAGCCCAGAGCCTTTTGAATCCCGCCGCGGATGAGATTTAAATGGCTCTCGGCTCCCCACCTCTGTGGGCAGCCCAGAGCCTTTTGAATCCCGCCGCGGGCCGCACAGTGAGCCTCTGCGCGCCGCATGCGGCCCCCGGGGCCTATGTTGTGCAGGCCTGCCATAGATGCTGCTGACTGTGATATTGGAACAAGCCATCTTCATGACCTCCTGGTGCAGGCAGTAGGAATGGGAGAAGACATTGGCTCGACAGTATCGGAACCATTTCAAGAGAAAGGAGAGTGGGAATATTAGGGCCACCGATCTTAGCACAAAGAAAAGTCCCATTCTGGCTATTCTCGGTAGGGTTAAAATAGAAGCATATCTCAGTGGGTTAGAGATTGTGACAAAGCAGTCAAAGGCCATCAACAAGAGCATGGAGGATTCAATGTATGAAAGCAAGTGGATGAAGAACAGTTGGGCAAAACAGGCATCATGGCTGATCTCTCTAGAGTTAAATAATAACAGCCGCAATGTCGTCGGCATGGTGGATAAAAATAAGCCAAGGTCTGTGATGGCCAACATGGAAAGGAAAATGTACATGGGCTCATGGAGGCTTGGATCTGTTTCTATAATGAACAGAATGACTGAATTTCCTCCTATCGAAATGACATACATGAAGCAGAAGGGGATAGAGACCCAGAGATAGATGTCTTCCTGACCATGTGTCCCGGTGAGAAGGAACACTGCAGAGCTGAATTTAGTGTCATTGACAGCTGACATAATATACTAGGCAATCCGAGAAGTTTTGAACTTTCCTTCCTGAAAGGAAAAAGAACAGGATACTACATGATATTTAACGAGACATCATTCTGCTCTTAGTGAAAGTCTAGAGACTCCCAGGAGCTCAAGGAAGATCAGCAAAATCAAAGTCTTGGATTTAAGAACATAAGAATGGTCATATTGGGTCGGACTAAAGGTCCATCCAGCCCAGTATCCTGTCTCCTGACAGTGGCCAAAGCCAGGTGCCCCAGAGGGAGTGAACCTAACAGGCAATCATCAAGTGATCTTTCTCCTGCCATCCATCCTCTGACAAACAGAGGCTAGGGACACCATTCCTTACCCATCCTGGCTAATAGCCATTAATAGACATAACCTCCATGAATTTATCCAGTTCTCTTTTAAGCTTGTTATAGTCCTAGCCTTCACAACCTCCTCAGGCAAGGAGTTCCACAAATGGAATGTGTGCTGTATGAAGAAGAACTTCCTTTTATTTGTTTTAAACCTGCTGCCTATTAATTTCAGTTGGTGGCCCCTAGTTCTTATAATATGGGAAAAATAAAGAACTTTTCCTTATTCACATTCTCCACATCACTCATGATTTTATATACCTCTATCATATCCTCCTTTAGTCTCCTCTTTTCCAAGCTGAAAAGTCCTAGCCTCTTTAATCTCTGCTCATATGGGACTCGTTCCAATCCCCTAATCATTTTAGTTGCCATTTTCTGAACCTTTTCTAATGCCTGTATATCATTTTTGAGATGAGGGGACCACATCTGTACACAGTATTCAAGATGTGGGTGTACCATGGATTTATATGAGGGCAATAAGACATTCTCCATCTTATTCTCTATCCCCTTTTTAATGATTCCTAACATCCTGTTTGATTTTCTGACTGCCACTACACACAGTGTGGACATCTTCAGAGAACTATCCATGACGACTCCAAGATCTCTTTCCTGATTAGTTGTAGCTAAATTAGCCCCCATCATATTGTAAGTATAGTTGGGGTTATTTTTTCCAATATGCATTACTTTACATTTATCCACATTACATTTCATTTGCAATTTTGCTGCCCAATCACTTAGTTTTGTGAGATCTTTTTGAAGTTCTTCACAGTCTGCTTTGGTTTTAACTATCTTGAGCAGTTTAGTATCATCTGCAAACTTTGCCACCTCACTTTTTACCCTATTCTCCAGTTCATTTATGAATAAGTTGAATAGGATTGGTCCTAGGACTGACCATTGGGGAACACCACTAGTTACCCCTCTTCATTCTGAGAATTTACCATTTATTCCTACCCTTTGTTCCCACTCTTTTAACCAGTTCTCAGTCCATGAAAGGATCTTACCTCTTATCCCATAATAACTTACTTTACGTAAGAGACTTTGGTGAGGGACCTTGTCAAAGGCTTTCTGGAACTCTAAGTACACTATATCCACTGGGTCCCCCTTGTCCTCATGTTTGTTGATCCCTTCACAGAACTCTAATAGATTAGTAAGACACGATTTCCCTTTACAGAAACCATGTTGACTTTTGTCCAACAATTTATGTTTTTCTGTGTGTCACCACCAATAGGAAGATAGGCACAGCCGGACTGGATCAGACTTGTAGCCATCTAGCCCAGTATTCAGTGGCCAGTTCCAAATGCTTCAGTGGAAGGTGGAAGAATCCCTGCAATAGGCAGCTGTGAGATAACCTGCTCTCAGGGAAAATTTCTCGCCGACACCCACTAGTTAGACATATTTTGTGGTGTAAATCAGGAAGATTTAGAGCCCTTCCAAGACTTTTTAAAACAATCCTCACCACTGTAATTGGATTTTCTGGTTACCCATATAAACATCCAGTCCCTCTTTTAATCCTGCTAAACTCTTGCCCCCCTTGATATATTGTGGCTGGGGGGTCCATGAACTACTTGAGCGCTGTGTGATTTTACAATTGTGACATTCCCACAGACATCCTTTCTGGCCCTTCACTTCTGAGTGTGGCCCATTTTATCATAGCACGAGTCTAAACAAATGGCCAATTTATAGTGAAAATGATCTTTGTATCTATGTGTCTTGGTTTGAAGCTTTTTATAAATGTGTTTCATATATATATAATTTTCTCCAGTCCTGTGAGTTCAAATTATACCACTGCCTATTTACAGTACATGAGATAAATTCTGCCATTTTCTTAATTCAATAATATTGACTTTAACCGCGACACTCCAGAACTGCATGTATAAATTCAGTCAGAACCAGGCTCTATTTACTTTCCCTTATCAGATGCTACCGGTGATACACTCTGACTCCCCAAGAATCCCCCCAAGGGAAGCTGAAGTGTTTCCCAGGCCAAAGTAGACTGAATCCAGCATCTGATCATCCTACAGGCTTCATCCTCACAGGACCTGCATCATCTCCCCATGCAGATGTTTGTAGATATTTGGCAAGTTACAAGCTAACGCCAAGAGTTACTTCAACTGGGCGGGGGAGGTGACGGCATGACAAATGGGCAAATAGTGCAAACATTACATTTGCATTAATATCCAGTTGAGTGTGCAAATTATTTGAGCAATGCTCCTGTAAGAGATGATGGGTGTAAGTTAACCCAATCACTACTACACACTCCTTTCCTATATCTTTCTTGAAACAGAGACCAGCGGTTCTGTTTTGTCAGGAATTTTTGGAAATACTTGCACAAGTCTTCAAGAGTTATTGGATGCACAATCCGAAATGTAAGTGTTAGAAACTCCAGTCTGTTACTAAGAGAAAGTATCATACAACCTATTCACTGAAAATGATTTCATAGCATAAACCCTTTGCAAATAGTATGTGAAGTATGTGACATCTGATATACTTTCGAAAGTAAAAGCCATTAAGCAGTCAAGTTACCACTGCTCCTCCCTGTAGAGATTCCAAAAACTCTGCTGCTGACTTTCAACATAAAATCATGTCATGAAAGTTTGGTTTGTAATATCTGTATTACAATTAAAAGTTTTGGCATAACATTTACACATCTGTTCTTTGGTACACATATGTCAACCCATTCTTTCCCCTCTGATCTTCTTTCAGAGATGATTTCTCAGGTTCAAGTGGGACTTAAAATGTAGCATATCTTTTTTGGATTTCATCACAACATGAAAACATCTCAGAGTCTCAGCTCTCATTCAGTCACTTGTCAGCAAAGAAAAGTCTAGGAGTTTCTCTGTCCTTGGGTTAATAGTTGCCTGGTTCTACCTCAGGTTCTGTTCTGTCAGTCTGCAGCCTGTAGCCAGAGTGGTAACAGGCATTGGGGTCAGTATAGAAAATATCCATTCCCTGAGCTCGAACTCTCTAGTACATAGTAACCTCAGCACCTGTCATTCAGGCATGCTGAAGGTTTGCAGGAAGTGAATATCAAGGTCAAATGCAACAAAGAGTCCTGTGGCACCTTATAGACTAACAAGATTCTTTGTTGCTTTTTACAGATCCAGATTAACACGGCTATCCTTCTGATACTTGAAGGTCAAATGCATGAGTATTCATGGCAATGGAACTTCATTTCACACATGAAAGTCATCTCTCTCTCTCTCTCTCTCTCTCTCTCTCTCTCTCTCTCTCTCTCTCTCTCTCTCTCTCTCTCTCTCTCTCTCTCTCTCTCTCTCTCTCTCTCTCTCTCTCTCTCTCTCTCTCTCTGACTGTCTCTGTCCTCTGTTCATAAAATCCATAGTACCAAGGAACGGTACTGGGACAGACATGGAGCTGAGCTGCCATAATGAATGTGTATGTTAAACCCAGCTCTGGAGATGTTTGCTGTGTAGTTACATTGGGTTAACATTTGGGATCTTTATGTTATGGCTGTATTGAGTGAAACCAGTATGACTCATCTGATTCTAACAGAAGGCTGTTGGAAAACACACAATAAGAAAAGCCATCTGTCAGTGATCATTTCAAGGAGACTGAGGGACACTGGAGCTACAAGCTGGGAAAAACCTATTTCTGGGCTCCAGCCATGTTACACAGCTTTTTTGCCAGTGATCGGAGTCTGTTCACAGGTGGTCCAGCTATTGGTGAGAAGCTCTTTGGACTGACAGGCACAAACACTGTTGGAGATGTCTGACAGCCCTCTTCCTGCCAGGGTCCCTGTCAGAGTGGGAGGATTTAGGGTCAGAGACATGTACAGACTGTTGTTTGAAAACCCTTTTATTCTCCCATCTTAGGGTTTCTTCCTACTTCTCATATTAAACCGTATTTTAGTTCCAGAAGGCTGACTGGTCACTGGTCTCACTATTAGTCACAGAATCCCAGTGGAAAGAACCAAAGGTGACGTACCCACTCAGACCTGCTGGACAAGCACAGTCGATCCACAGTGTGCTGTAGCCCAGGGCCCAGTCTGAGAGTAGGAGGAAAATGGGATTCCACCCCCTGAGAGGGAAAGTTAGGAAACCTGACATCTGGCACTGGGAGACCACAGAGGGGGCAGAGATGCTGGCAACCCTATACCTAGGAGTGGCATCAGCAGGGCAGAAGTGCTGGAGCCCTCAGCTAGTCAGGAAATAGAAATAAGCGTTATCAGACCTGTTACCACAGAGCAACACAGCTCTGAATTCCTGCCTTCACAATCGAGCCTGAGAATAAAAACTTTGAAAATGCGTTTGCTGGTTCAGTTCCCATGACCAAATAAACATGAGGTAATTTGGGAACTAGTCATTGATATTCAGTTGAGTCTCCTCTACCCAATCCCCTGGCAGGATCAGGCCCAGAGAACATAGCACCTTTAGAAACGAGACCCCTTGAGAAATCCTGACTCGGGGCATCGAGTTTCTAATACTCTGAGGTTGCTTTAAAAGCAGCAAAGAATCCTGTGGCACCTTATAGACTAACAGACATTTTGGAGCATGAGCTTTCGTGGGTGAATACCCACTTCCTCAGATGCATGTAATGGAAATATCCAGGGGCAGGTATATATATGTGTGAGGTTGCTTTGAAAGTCGTATTTCTGTGTAGCTTGAACACCCCCCTGTGGAGCATGGGCAGATGTAGGGGAGGGGTTCCCAAGCTACCTAGTGCTGTCTGCCCTCCAGCCCCATCACTGAGTCACCCCAACAGCCCAGCTGAGTCCTCTGCCACTGCACAGAACATCTGCAAATGGAAACAACTCACAGACTTTCCCCTTAACTGTGCATTGTAAAGATAGTGAAACCTGCCAACGTACCCAATTCCTGCTAGAAGGGGAGCCGCTGACACCGGAAACTTTCATGCTAAAGTACAAGGAGTCATCAGAGAGGTTGCACAGGCAGCAGGCAGTATCTGTTCAGATAGGGAGGCAAGTGTCTTTATGAAGCATGCCTGCACATTCCCTTGGGGGCCACCTGGCCCTCAGGGAATCTCAGCTGCTTGGCTCAGTGTGCACCAGCTGTAACCCCTGTGACAGCCATTGGCAAACTGCAGGAGGGCAAATCATAGGGGATGTGTAGTGATGCTGCCCAACCAGACGGCAGCACCAGCCCAGCTGCAGGCTCTACTCCTGGAATCCGGGCTCTTCATCATTTTTCTTATGGTTCCGATTAATCACATGGCTACCTTGGGGATGGCCAAATAGTAATGATCATGCTGTCACCGCTGTGATCTTGCTGAAATAAAATGAATAAATAAATAAAAATAATAATAATAATAGTTAATAACATAAGACCATATTTCTGCCCGGCAGCCCCCTTTCCTGCATTACATACTCAGCGTACAGGCCAGGAAAGGAAGATTCCACAAGGCTTCCTACATGGGAATTTCCCTCGGATCATTCCGGGTGTAAGGTCCCTTCCCTTCTCCCTGAGGAATGAAAAGGGGGACCCAGGACCCTGAATCCCCAAAGTTATACACAGATCTCAGTGATCCACTGGTAGCTATGCACACCCACCCACAATCTCTGGGCCTCCACAGCTGCTCTAAGACCCTCTCCAGCTCCTTGCTAGCACAGGTTCATCAGAGATGTGCTACCAGGACCTGTTGCAGCAGCCGCTGCCTGCAGGATCTGCTGATGGGGCGTTGTACAGAGTGGAGGGGCTGCACAGAGATGGGAAGGCTGCTTAGAGTAGCAGATGGGCACAATACCCCAGCCGTAGACTGGTCGGGAGGTTTTGACATTTCCATCCCCACTGTGCAGCCATAGACTCCTTCAGCACAACCTTCATTTGTTTCGAGGAAGAGGCAGATGAAAAACCTCCAATTTCTCTTGGGGATTCAGGCAGTTGCAACAGGGCAGCACTATGGCAGCTGAAATTTCAGAGAAAAATGATCCAGTTTCTATGAAAACTCAACTCATAAAAAAATGGAGGAAATGGAAACATTTTAATTTGGGTCAATATTTTCCATGGGGCAAATATACTGTCTATTTTCCAGTCCAACTCTAGCTCAAATCATGAGCCTCTGTCCCTCACGCTACAGGACCACACCCCTAGGTGGGAGCACAAGCTCTCCTCCATTTGAGGCTATTTCCTGTCACTGGAATCCTGTAGGGACCCCCTCAAGTGTCAGGAGTCTGTCACCTGTGGTTGGAATGCTGCTTCCCCATCCCAGCTCAGCATCACCCCCTTTGAGGGAGGCTGGCACCCCCACTCGCCTCCCCTGAATGTTCCGCCACATCCCATTTCCCCACTTTTATGACAGAAGTGGGCATTTGTCCCGTTTGCTGTTGCCAACTGATCAAATCAGCAAGAGCAAGATTAAAAGGGACAAATGTCTCCTTTTGGGGGAAAAAAAAGTCAGATTGGCTGGCTCAGAGCTTAAAAAAGGCACTTTCTCAACCAGAATGGTAGGTATGGTCACACTACCATGGACGTGTGCCAGGGTGGCTACACCAGCTCTATCCATCAATGGGATAGTGTAAAAACATAAGAACGGCCATATTTGGTCTGATCAATAGTCCCTCTAACCCAAATGCCCTGTCTTCTGACAGTGGCCAGCTCGAATGCTTCAGAGGGAATGAACAAAACAGGGTAATTATTGAGAGATCCATTCTCCATCATCTGCTCCCATATTCTGGCCGTCAGAGGTTTAGAGACTCCCAGAGCATGGGGCGCTATCCCTGGCCATCTTGGTTAATAGCTATTGTTGGACCTATCCTCCATGAACTTATCTAATTCTATTTTGACCATCTAATTTATACTTTTGGCCTTCGCAGCATCCCTTGGCAATGAGTTCCACAGGTTGACTGTGCGTTGTGTGAAGAAATACTTCCTTTTTGTTTTAAACGTGCTGCCTGTTAATTTCATTTAGTGACTCCAGTTCTTGTGTTATGAGGATGAGTAAATAACACTTCCTTATTTACTTTCTCCACACCAGTCATGATTCTATAGACCTCTAACATATCCTCCTTACTTTTCTCTTTTCCAAGCTGAACAGTCCTAGTCTTTTTATTTTTTCTTCAGATTAAAACTGTTCCACACCCCTAAATATTTTTGTTGTTTTTCTCTTTACTTTTTCAAATTCAAATATATCTTTTTTGAGATGGGCGACCAGAACTGGGCACAGTATCCCGGGTGTCAGTATGCCATGGATTTATATAGAGGCAATATTATAGTTTTTTTGTCGTATTATCTATCCCCTTCCTAATGGTTCCCAAATATTCTGTTACCATTTTTGACTTGTCCAGGATATTGAGTGGATGTTTTCAGAGAAATATCCACAATAATTCCAAGATCTCTTTCCTGAATGGAAACAGCTAATTTAGAGCCAATCGTTTTTTAAGTATAGTTGGGATTATATTTTCCAATGTGCATCACTTTGCATTGTGACTCTTTGTAATCTTCTTTGGACTTCAGTCTATTGAGTTACAAATTTTGCCACTTCACTGTTTACTCCTTTTCCAGTTAAGACCGACACAAAGAATCCATTTAATTTCTGTGCAAGAGCCTCATCTTCCCTGAACGCTTCTTTAGCACCTCAGTCATCCAGTGGGGCTACCTCACTCATCCAGTGGCCCCACTGATTCTTTGGCAGGCTTCCTCCTTCTGATGTACATTGCTTAAAGAGTTTTAGTTTGCTTGTTGCATACTGTTAATGCTTTGGTATAGTACACAACAGGTTTTTTTTTTTCCCAGCATCAATATTCTGCATGATCATACTAACAATACAGGTTTTTTTAACACTAGGATACAACACAAAAGGGAACTTATTATTAGTGGCGGGCAAAGTAAATACTTTCATTAACCCCCTTTTCAAGCTTCCCCATGAACTAGCTGCTTCTTTTGTTTAGGTTTATTGTGGTTTTTTAAGGAACAACCCAATAACTGCTGCACTAACCCTTTCGTGCTCTTTTCTGTTTTACTTACTAGCAAGATATTGTTTATATACTTCACAATTTTTTTGTTTGCAACAATTTTTAAACATATTTTTACAGCAGTATGGAATATTGTGGGTGTATCGCAGTACCCCCAGGCAAAACATTTGAGCAATATCGAGTACCCTGGAACACAGAAGCCATTTGGTACTGGGATTCTGGATTTAAAGTAAACTTTAAAAACCATTTGCCACATTCAGCACAGAAAACCACTTTATTTCTGGGATACCACCTCCAGCTACTATGGGGGCTCCCTGCTTAACAATTTTGTTTAATCCTCAATAATCAATAGTTAATGTTCATGTTCCATCTGGTTTCTCACCTGGCTAGATTGGTGCTGCATTAGGCACTGAGTAGCTCCGGATTAATTTTCATTTTCCCAGTCTTTTAATGACTTGTTTCAGGGTTTTTTTTTGGGCAGGGGGGAAGGGGCGCGGCATTGGGTATTATTTAATGTGTGGAGGAACGTCTCCTTCTAGTGTAACCAAGCTTTGTACCTTTCCTGTGTTTAGAGGGTTTGTAACCCATCCATTTTGTATTTCAGTCCACTGGGATGTCCAGCCTTCTGGCTTTGTTTGTTTTATTGCTTGTACAATTTGAGTAGCAAGCCCCATGGGAATTAGATTAACATCATCCTTCCCCTCTTTTACAGTAACAGCTTGTTTAATACAAATATTTGAGAAATGCATGACTATATTTAATTGCTTTATTGTTTCAGTTCCAATTCCATTTTTTTCGGCGAGGGCACACTTCTCCTGAGTGACATGTGCACCAAACTGGATAGGTAGTGGTTTTACATTGTAAATCTGCTTCTTTTTGATTTTTTTTGTATTTGTACAGAGTTTGTAAGTGGATATGAGCCCATGATCAATTGGAATAAGAGCAAAAGAAAAGCTGTGATTGCAGTCCCTGCTTACAACGAAATGTGCACACCATGCGGTAGCCTACGGATCCACGTACTGATGACAGTGACTTAGGGCTTGTCTACATTACACGCTGGATCGGCGGGCAGTGATCGATCCAGAGGGGGTTGATTTATCGTGTCTAGGCTAGATGCGATAATTCAACTGCCGAGCGCTCTCCCGTCAATTCCTGTTCTCCACCAGAGCAAGAGGTGCAGACGGAGTCCACGGGAGAGTGTAAGCCATCGACTTACCACAGTGAAGACACCATGGTAAGTAGATCTAAGTTCATCAACTTCAGCTATGTTATTCACGTAGCTGAAGTTGTGTAACTTAGATCGATCCCCCACATAGTGTAGACCAGGCCTTAGTATTATGTGGTGCATGCTTAACAGAAATCCAACAAAATGCACAGCGCCACATAGAGACAAACACTCAGCACCGAATGAAGACCAGATCTGTATGGAGGAATCAACTTAGCTAGTTATTCCCTGCTATGGGTAGAATCTGGACAGGATGTTTTTTTCCCTAAAACTTCTGATGCCCATCATGGAATATATTCCACACACACATCGCCCAGTGTGAGACCCTCTGGGCTACATGATCTAATGGTTAATTCGTGCCTGGAACTCTATGACTCTATGAATCATTCTCTTGAGTGGAGCGTTATTTTGGATGCAACTTAAACAAGTTGTTCCTCTGAATGATGATAGGCACTAAACACAGATGGATGATGGTCAAGAAGAATTGGGATTGTCACAGTAAAACTGGGATATATGGTCTCTTTACCCTCTAAACCAGATCCTTTTATGTCATGCATGGAGTCTCACAATTGTCCCACTCTTTGAGCTGGGGACAACACACCTTCTGTGCTAAATACTTATCACCAAATATCAGAGGGGTAGCCATGTTAGTCTGGATCTGTAAAAGCAGCAAAGAGTCCTGCGGCACCTTATAGACTAACAGACGTATTGGAGCATGAGCTTCCGTGGGTGAATACCCACTTTGTTGGATGCATTCGACGAAGCTGGCATTCACCCATGAAAGCTCATGCTCTGATACGTCTGTTAGTCTATAAGGTGCCACAGGACTCTTTGCTGCTTATCACCAAGCAGTTCTGACTGGACACCTCAGTTTCTTTCCTTTGGGTGCTTGTGACCAGAGCTATACAGTCACCACAAGACTCCTTAAAACTAGGAGGTTTATTGAAAAACAGCACAGAGCATTGGAGATAATGGTTATAAAATAACAGGGAGCTGCCACACGTCTACACTCGTCTATCTCACATCTCATTACAAGCTAAGTTAGACAGGCTTTGCTCTGGAGATAGAGGAACAGAATTGGCCCAACTTACATTCTCTTGGGACACCAAGGAGCTCTTGGGTCCCAGACTAACTACCCTGTGTCTCTGAGAACATCTTCCCATTGGTTTGCTCTTTTCTTGAGGAAGCAGCATGTGCTGAAACCTGCTGAGCCTGGGCCCACTCATCACCGTAGTGCTCAGCTGTGTCCATGTTACAGGTCCAACATGTGGAGCTGACCTTTTCCCTCAGGCTGATTTCTCCCAGCCAGACAGTCTAAGATGAAGCCCCTGTGGCTGTTGTTGCACTGTTTGACAGTTAGACACACTCAATCTGAATGGCTTGTAAACATGTGCTCGGTGACTGTGCTGAAATTCCTGACGTCCCTGTGACGCTCCAACACTCACCTCAGAAATCCATTACTAACCCCTCACTGTCACCCCCGAGCACCCCCACAACTGCCACAGAGACCAAGATGCTGGAGTCACAGGGCTTTCCAGAAGCAGCTGTCACAGGAGGCTGAGTTAGGAAACCTTTTATAGACAAATGTCAGAGGTGTTCCTCTGTGGAACCCTGACACAGCGCTGACCTTAGGGTCTCAGAGTATCTGAGTACCTGGAATCTCTTTATCCTCCCGCCACTGCTGTGAGGCAGGGCCAAGCTAAGATCCACCTGTGCAGAGGCCCAGAGACAGATAGTAGCTTGCTCATGGTCACACATGGCAAGGGAATCAAAGCCAGCTCCACTGAGTAACAGAGCTGTGCAGAGTTTAGAGCAGACTGGGGACGGCTAACAGCTTCCAAGAGTACAGCCCACTTTAACCAATTCCCTGTGGATGGGTGTCACCACAGAGTGCCCCCTCGGGGCCTGAGGTAGCCCTCCAGGCAACCTGCCCTTCCCCCTTTGGTAGTTGCAGTGAGTTACTCTCAGCCTGGGGTACTTAAAACAAGAGTCTCCTTTGTGGGGTGGCATTAATTCAGTCTTCTCCAAAACACAAACTCTCCTACCCTCCAGCCCCATCCTCCTCCTTTACTTAGGAAACTTCACCGCCCTACCTGCTGCGGTTAGCAATGGTTCAGGCTTGCCACACACTCTGCCTCATCTCTTCCCTCAAATCTCTGCCCCCTGCTCTTCCAATTCTGGGCCAATGTGGGGAGACTTGGACTCTCCAACTTCCCTAGGAGTATGTCTTGGGTTTGGTGATAGAAGATGGGGGCTGCTCTCGGGCCCACAAGCCACCTGCCCAGGATAGGAGTAGAGTCTGGGGCTCGTTATAGAGGTTCTGGAAACCTGGGCAGCTCTTGCCATGGCCTGGCTCTGGCTTTGGGTTTGGAGAGAGATTGGAGCTTCAGGTAAAGAGGAGGAAAGTGGGGTGAGGTTCTGGGGAAGAGATGGGGCAGAGGGAGGGGCAAAGGAGGAAGGGGATGGAGCAGAGGGTTATGGCTTCAGGTAAGAATGGGGGAGAGGGAGGTGCTCAGGGAAAGAGGAAGCCTGGGGTGGGGCCACACAGGGGACGGGGCCCCTGCATATGTTCTGCTTTTGCCTTTTGAACAGGTGGTCTCCTGACAGTGAATGGGCTGGACTGGGATAGGAGCTACCTGGGACTCTCTGCGGAAACTGATTCCCATTCCCACTCCTTGAAAAGCAGCTGGGGCAGCATAAACACAGGGGACAAGGAGGGAAACTGGGCCTCAGTCTCTTGTCAGGACTCCTGTGCGTCAGACCCTCACTCACACAGGCAGCGCTGCTCGGGGGAGGGGGGAATGGGCTCAGCAGTTGTGCTGTGCTGAGACAACAACTGTGTGCAGGGAAGGTTGCCTGAAAGGCTTCTCCTGCGTTAATCTGACAGGACTCAGTCATAATCACCTGGCTGAGGGTGTAGGGGAAGGATGTGTGTCCGTGCACCTTGAATAGACCCTGTTCACAGCTCCTGCAGTCCTCATAGATCACACAGCAAACCAGAGCGCTCACAGTGAATCAGGACTGAGACTGCAGAAAAGCTCTGCAGCTTTCCCCATGGCCTATGGGTGTTTAACCAGAGACAGGACAGGGGCAGGCCAGATGTAATAGGAAACAACATCCACGTCCCTTCTCTTTATTGACTATATCAAGAGGAATTCTGAGGTCGGAGCAGCTACAAATAGGGCTCTTTAAGGGCCAACATCCCACCGGTCCTCTGGCTCTCCACAAACACAGTCATTTTGTAAATGCTGCTGCCTGTCTTGGTCTCCTTCCCCCTGTGTGCTGTCCTCACTCATCAGCAGGTGGGGACAGTCTCATTTCATTCCTCAAAGCCTTAGGCCCCATCTCAAATTCTTTCTATAGAAGGGAGATGAAAAGCTCATCTTGTCTCAGATGTAAGGGTCCAGGATGGAATAAGTGTCTGTGTCCTGGGTTTTTCATCTCCTGTGTCACCAGTGCTGGAACTGGATGATGAACTGACCCTTCACTTGACAAGCAATCTGATTATCCTCGATCGAAGGTGTTTGCTTTTCATGCTGTATACGACTGGGTTCATAAGGGGCGGGACCAGAAGGTAGACATAGCCCAGAAGAATCTGAAGCAGGCGAGTAGAGCTGTTCCTGAATCTGTGTATCACAGACAAAACAATCTCTGAAGTGCAGAAAACCAGGATAACACAAAGGTGGGAGACACAGGTGTTCAGATCCCGAAGACACTTTGTCTGCGACACAACGCTCAGCACTGTTTTGAGGATCATCACATACGAGAGGAAGATGAGCCGTGAATCCAACCCCATAATTAAGAATGAAAGATACAAGCCATAGATGTTGTTGAATTTGTTGTCTGAACAAGCCAACTTCATGATTTCCTGGTGCGCACAGTAGGAATGGGAGAGGACATTGTCTCCACAGTATTGGAACCGTTTCATGAGAAGGGGGAGTGGGAATATTACGGTTATTCCTCTTAGCACACACACCAGTCCCATCTTGGTTATTCTCGGCAGGGTTAAGATGGAAGCATATCTCAGTGGGTTACAGATGGCAATGAAGCGGTCAAAGGCCATCAACAAGAGTATGGAAGATTCAATGCACTGAAGTGACTGAATAAAGAACAACTGGGTAAAACAGGCATTAACGCTGATTTCCCTAGAGTTAAACAAGTATATGCCCAATATCGTCGGCATGGTGGCTATCAATAAGCCAAGGTCTGTGACAGCCAACATGGAAAGGAAAATGTACATGGGCTCATGGAGGGTTGGATCTGTTTTTATAAGGAACAGAATGACTGAATTTCCTATTATCGAAATAACATACATTAAACAGAAGAGGATAGAAAACCAGAGATGGACGTCTTCCTGCCCTGGTATCCCAGTGAGAAGGAACACTGCAGAGTTGAATTTGGTGTCATTGACAGCTGACATCATGTCCTGGGCAGGCACAGGGAGTTTTGAACTTTAATTTCTGAAAGAAGAAATAACAGGAGACTAGATGATAATTAGGGAGACATCTTTCTGCTCTCAATGCAAGTCTAGCAGCTCCCAGGATCTCAAGGAAAATGAGCAACTACATAGTCTTGGATTTTCACCACCACCAGGAAGATAGGCACTGCCAGACTGGATCAGACATCTGGTCCATTCACCTCAGAATTTAGTGGCCATTTCCTAGATTCTTCAGAGGGAAGTGGAACAAGCCTTGCAATAGGCAGCGATGAGACACCCTGCTCCCAGGGAAAGTTTCCCTGACACCCACTACTTAGACATATTTGGTGGTGTAAATCAGGAAGGTTTAGAGCCCTTCCAAATCTTTTTAAAAGAGATCCTAACAACCTTAATGGGATTTATTTTTTACCCATATAAACATCCCATCTCTCTTTGAAGCCTGCTAAGCTCTTGGTCCCATAGATATCTTGAGCTGCGAATTCCACAACCTATTGTGCATTATGTGATTTTACAGTTGTGACCTTCCCACACACACTCGTTCTGGCCCATTGTATCATGGCATGTGTGCAAGTGCATGGTGATATTGGTCATTGTATTTATCTGTCCTGGATTGAAGCTATTTATAAATGTGTCTACCTCTTTCCAGCACATGGGATAAATTCTTAGGGCCTGATTCTGAATTCAAGATTGTCTTAATGGCATCACTCCAGATTTACATGGGTTAATTGCTTCAGAGGAGGGCTCTGTTAGCTTTCCCTTATCAAATGCACCAGGTGGTACACTTTGACCCCCAAGAGTCCCTCCAAGAGAAGCTGAAATGCTTTGCATCAACAATGTTGACTGAATCCAGACAGTCCATTCACCATACAAGCTTCTCTTCATTCTCACAGGCCCTGAATCCTCTCACCAGGCAAGGGTCCCTAAATATCTGCAAAGTTACAAGATGACACAGACAGTTACTTCAGTTGGTTGCTGGAGGGGTTGGCATCACACATGGGTGAATAGTGGAAAACCAGGTTTGCACTAATATCCACTTGAGCGTGCAAGTTATGTCAGCCATGTGCATGTAAGAGGTGATGGGTGAAAATTATATACAACCAATATAACACTCCCCTTTTCTGCACCTCTCCTTGACTCTTTGCTGAAACACAGACCAACAGTTCTGTTATCTCATGACTTTTTCAAAAGACTTGCCCAGGTATCGCAGAGGGATAATGTTCATGACCCCAAATGTAAGTGTTAGAAAGAGCTTCTGGTCATTTCCCAGGAGATAGTATCATACAGCTGTTCACTGAACAAAGAGTTTAGAGCTCAAACCTATTGCCAACAATATTTGGAGTACTACTGAAATACTTTCTAAAGCAAAAACCATTAAGCAGTATAGTTACCACTGCTTCTGACTTTCAGTATACAGGCATGTCATGAATGTTTGGTTTGTAATATCTGTATTACAATGAAAAGTTATGGCATAACATTTACACATCTGTACTTTAGCATACACATGTCAGTCCATTCTTCCCCTCTGATCTGCTTTCAGAAATGTTTTCTTGGGTTAGAGTGGGACTTAAAATGTAACATCTGTCATCGGGATTTCTTCAGAACCTGAAAAGATTGCAGCATCCCAGCCCTCATTCAGTTGATTGCCAACAAACAAAAGTCTTGTAGCTCCTCTGTCCCTGTGTTAATAGCTGACTGATTCGCTGCAGGTTTTGTTCTGTCAGACTGCAGACTGTATCCCGAGCGGTAACAGCCATTGGGATCAGTATAGAAAATATTCATTCCCTGAACTCTCACTCTCTAGTACATAGTAACTCCAGCACCTGTTACTCAGGCACAATGAGGGTTTGCAGTTAGTGGATTTCAAAGTCAAATGCAGGAGTATTCATGGAAATGGAACTTCATTTCCCACAGAAAAGTCACCTATTGCTCTCTCTCTGACTGTCTTTGTCCTGTATTCATACAATCTGTAGCACCTGGGAATAGCATTGTATCAGACATGGAACTGAGCTGTCATCATGAATGTGTGTTAAACCCAGTTCTTAGGATGGTAACTTTATAGCTACATTGTGTTGACTGTTTCTGTTATGGCTGTATTGGGTGAAACCAATATTGTTCATGTTAGTTTAGTAACAGGATGCTGGAAAACAAGCAGAAAGGGAAGCAACAGCTGAAGAAAAGCCATCTGTCAGTAAGCTCTTCAGGGAAGCTGAGAGATCACTCATTCCGTAGCTACAAGCTGCGAAGATCCTATTTGCGGGCTCCAGGCACATTAAACAGCTTGTTTTGCCAGTACTGGGAATCTGTGCAGAGGTGTGGAATCTGTTGCTGAAAATCTCTTCATACCAATTGGCACAGATGCCGCTGGGGATGTCTGAAGGCCCTTGGCCTGCCTGGGTCCTCGTCAGAGTGGGAGGATTTCCGGTCAGAGACACGTACAGGTTGTTGTTTTAAAATTATCTTATTCTCTCATGTTATGCTTTATTCCTACTGTTCAAACTGAACAGTATTTGGGTTCAAGAAGGCTGGCTGGTCACTTGTCACTAGTCACATGCTCACAAAGGGAAGAAACACGTGTGCCTAACCCACTTGGACCTGCAGGGAAAACACATTCGACCCACAGTGTGCCGTAGACAAGGTCCCAGTCTGAGGGTGGGAGGATAGTGGGATTTCACTCAATGAGAGGGAAAGCTATTACGCCTGACATATGGCACTTGGAGACCAGAGGAAGGGCAGAGATGTAGGTAGCCCTGTAACTCTGAGGGGTATATACAAAGCAGAAATGCTGGAGCCCTCAGCCAGTCAGGAAACAGAAATATGACCTATTGGACCTGTTACCACAGAGCAATGCAGATCTGAATTCCTGCCTTCACAATCAAACCAGAGAATAAAATAATTTTATATGCATTTACTGATTACATTTCCTGGAACAAATAAACCCGAGGTGAACGAGTCACTAATATTCTGTGGGGTTTCAGGATCAGGCTCAGAACACACTGCTTCTCTACAAATGGGACAATTTGACAAATCCTAACCCAGAGTACTTGAGTTTTTACACTCAGAGCACACTTTGAATGTCAGATTTCTGTGTAACTTGAATAACCCACATTGGTTCATGGGCAGGTGTAGGGGAGGGATTGCCAGGTGACCAAACGCTCCTGCCCTCCAGCCCCTGTCTCTGTGTCACACCAACAGACCAGCTGAGTTTTCTGCTGCTGCACAGAACATCTGCAAATGGAAACAATTTGCAGCCTTTCCCCTTCACTTAACATTTCAAAGACAGTGAAACCTCCTAACATACCCAATTCCTGCTAGACGAGGAGCTGCTGACACCAGAGGTCTTCAGTCTAAAGGAAAAAGAGTCATCGGAGAGGCAGCAGGCAGTGTCTGTTCAGATAGGATGGCAACAGTGTTTATGAAGCATGAATGCACATTCCCTTGGGGGCCACGGCCATCAGGGAACTTCAGCTGCTTGGCTTAGTGTGCATCAGCTTTAACCCCCATTGTGGCCAAGGCAAACTGCAGAAAGACAAATCACAGGGGATGCATAGTGATCCTACCCACCTGGACTGCAGCACAAGCCCTGCTGCAGGCTCTATTCCTGGAATCCAGGCTTGTCATCACTGTTCATATGATTTTGATTAGTCACCTGGCTACCTTGGAGACATCCGAGGGGTAGTAATGAGCCTGTCACAGCTGTGATCTTGCTGAAATAAAATAAAATGTAATTATAATAATATAGGAGCATATTTCTCCCTGGCAGCCCCCTTTCGTGTATTACTAAACCAGGGTGCAGGTCAGCGAAGGGATATTCCACAATGCTCTGTACCTGGAAATTTCCCTTGAATCGTTCCAGGAGGGGAGGTCCCTTCCCTTCTCCCTGAGGAATGAAAAAAGGAACCTAGGATCCCAGACTCCCCAAAGTTAGGCACAGATCTCAGTGGTCCACTGGTAGCTAGTTCCCCCCACCCAAAATCTCTGGGCCTCCACAACTGCGCTAGGATGCTCTCCAGCTCCCTGCTAGCACAGGTTCATCAGAGATGTGCTACAGGGCCTGTCACAGTATCCACTGACTGCAGGATCTGCTGAAGCGTGAATTGTACAGGGTGGAGGGGACTGCACAGACATGGGAGGGCAGATTAGAGTAGCTGATGGGCACAATACCCCAGCCCTAGACTGGTTCAGATGTTTCGACATTTCTATGTCCCAAGTCCAGCCATAGACTCAGTCAGTTCAACCTTCATTTATGTTATGAGGAAGAGGAAGATGAAACCCCTCCAATTTCTCTTGGTGATTCAGGCAGTTGCAGCTGGGCAGCATCATTGAGTCAAAATTGGGGGGGGAGGCACTCTGCTTTCCAACACAAACCATGAAACTCTAGGTCAAACCATGAAACTCTGTCTCTAGTTCTACGGGGGGCTGCATAAGCTGCCAATCAACCTTTCACACTGAGCACCCTTAAGGTGACCATAGTTCCCAGAAAGAAAACAGGAGACACACAGTTTCTCACGCTAGTCCCCTCACCCCTGTGCAAAACTGTCATCCATCACTGGAACCCAGTAGGGGCCCCCGCAAGTTTCAGGAAGCTGTCACTTGTGGCTGCAACACTTCCCCCTGATTCCCAGCTCTGCTTCACCCCCGTCTTGGAGCTGGCATCTCCACTCGCCTGCCCCAAAAGTTCCTCCGCTCCCCACTTCCCCAATTTTATGATAGAAATGTGCATTTGGCCTGTTTTCTGTTGCCAGCTGATCACGTCTGCAAGAGCAAACAGGACAAATGCCTCCTTCTGAAAAAAAAATTTTTTGAGTAGGTTGGAGCACTTGTATTAATATCACTGGGCAAAGATATCAGGAAGATGCTGAGCCATCTTAAGGAGAAGGGCAGGA
Organism: Gopherus flavomarginatus; assembly: GCF_025201925.1. Lineage (NCBI taxonomy): Eukaryota > Metazoa > Chordata > Testudines > Testudinidae > Gopherus > Gopherus flavomarginatus. The sequence continues at coordinate 368,658,759 of NC_066617.1, read as the reverse complement.
ACAACATGATCAAACCAACATGTTCAAGATAAAGGGCGGCCCATGGATATGTCAGTGGGTGGCACCCTAATACGTTACAAGGTGGCACTCTGATATGTCAGGGACAATGCGTAACTTGTTTGTATCTGTGTATAAAGATGTATCTCAGAGGCAATATGTTTATCTAGCCAAGGGGAGAATGGAAAGTCCTGCCATTCACTGAGCCAGTCCATTGTCATGGGCATACATGTGTGAGTGTTCCTGTAACCATCAGCACTGTGCTTCGGTGGCAGTAAACCTGACTAAGTGCCTTTGCTGAAAACTGACTCTGTGGATTTATTGGGTGGTTCACTCGAGGTCTGCTCTGTAGGACTCACGATCTAACATGGCAGAAAGCTATGTGTTAGGAATCCCCTTAACCCCTCCCGAACTCCCCTCCGAGAGTTTCATAAAGTATGGATGTACTGGTTTTCTAGCCAAAGAGGTCTATATGAACTTAAAAATTATAGTAGGGTAGAAACATGCAATGAAATCCTACAGACCAAAGACACTAAAAGATATCACACCACAAAAACACCAGAAGTTATCAATATATAGTGAAGGAACCCTCAATCAGCAAGAAAAAGAAACATGAAGTGTTTTATAAATAAGAGACTGGTCAAAAACACCTTAGCTTACCATATATGGACAATTAAGTTGGCAATCAGCTAAAACTCACCATTAGTTAATTAAAACTTGTCTAACTCGTAAAAACAACTATGTTATTGCTGTATTGCATTCTTACTGTACGTCATTTACAACGTGCATAACATTGCTAAATTGTTTAACCAACACACAGATAAAAATCCTCAAAAGAATGGCAGCAAAGAACATGAAGTCAAGTTAAAAACAAAGTGGTAAAAATATATATGTGACATAGTAAGTACAAATTGGGTAAACCAATTCCCTGGTAGTACCAGTCATAATTTGGATTAGTGACACTGCATCCTAAGTGAGGCACATGTTATTCAAAACCATCTTGTTCAGGGTCTGGGTACCAATAGTACATCCTGACATGGCAATATTGGAGAAATTGGTTATGGTCCATTCAGTAGGCTATCTGGAAGATAGCATCCCTAAGAAACAACCATCTACGTCAGCTACTGATGTATCACAGAGTAATCCAACCCATGGAACAAAGAAGCTAGACATCCCTGTTTCCTGCCTAGTAAAGTTTACCAGAGGGTGACAACCAGCAGTAAGGGTAACCTATAATATGAATGGACAGTACTGCGTAGTAACTAACTGTGAGACATTTATATATAAAGGCCTCATTTGTAATGTCACCACTGTAAATGTGTTTTACTTCTCATATACATGGTACAGTGGAACACATTGTAACAATGCTTATCCCAGCATTTCAAAACACCCAGCCTACTACTACTGCCGATACAGGTGATAACTGTCATTGCCCTAAGAGGAGTGTGTTGCTCTCTGTGGTGGCACCAAAGTAAAAGGGCCAAACTACTAAGACTCAATCATAAAATTACATTCCTCAGTCATGGTCCCAGGCCTAACATTCCCGCGTCCACTACAGAGGACTAAAAACAATTGGAAAATAAAATGTGTCCATCAGTCGTACGAGGGAATGTGCAAGGGAATATAGGACAGATGTCACACAATGGCATAGTAAGATGGCCACATAACAGTGTTTAGCCCAACTGGTTCATCTTCAGTCCTGGCACTATGCTTTTCTGGGATGATGAGTAAATGTGGGGAAATGTAGCTGAAAGAAGGCGTAAGACTTGAGGCTCTGTAGCAGAATCCTGATATGAGGCCTAAGGCCCAGACTAAAGTAGTCAAAACTTTGTGTTTATAAAGCAAAGTTGAGTTGTGAGCAAGAAGCAGGTCCAGCTCACAGACTCTTGCATGAACAGGGCTGACATTGCACAAACCCACATTCTTAAGTAGTGATAGGCACAATATACAAACCTCAAATAAATTCCAGAAAGGTGGTACCAGAACTTCCTGATACCAAACACATTCCCCAAAGACAACAGGAACATTCTGACTCATCTTAAGGATAAGGTCAAGATAACAGCATGATGGACAGAGATGTTTTGATCGAACTAACATGTATAAGGTAATGGGTGGCCCCTGGTTACGTCAGTGGGTGGCACCCTGATATGTCAGGGGTGATACATAACTTGTCTCTATCTGTGTATCAAGATGTATCTCAGAGGCAATGTCTTTGTCTGGCTGAGGAGAGAATGGAACGTCCCGCCATTCACTGAGTCGGTCCCTTGTCACACACATACATGTATTAGTGTACCTGTAAACACTTAGGGAGGGCATTAGCACTGTGCATCATTGGCAATAAACATGACCACATTCCTTTGCTGAAAACCGAGCCTGTGGATTTACTGTTGCTGTGTTAGGTATAAGTGCAGCCAGATTAATTCTTTTTCCAGTTCTTCTATGACTTGTTTTAGTGATTTTTTGATGGTATTGGGTATTATTTAATATATGAAGACATGTCTCCTTTTAGTGTAACCAAAATTTGTATCTTTCCTGTATTGAGAGGGTTTGTAGCTCATCCATTTTGTATTTCAGTCAACCAGGTTTTCCAGCCTTCTGGAGCAGGAGGTGGCTTTTTTGGTTTTATTGTTTTTACAGTTTGAGTAGCAAGCCCCATGTAGATTAGATTAACATCATCCTTGCCCTCTTTTACAGTAACAGCTTGTTTGATACACATATTTGAGAAATGTATGATTATTTTTACTTCCTTTATTGTTTCAGCTCCAATTACATTTTTTTTCTGCGATGCCACACTTCTCCTGAATTACATGTGCACCAAACTGGAGATGCAGTGTTTTCACATCATATATTTGCTTGTTTTTTTGATATTTTTTGTATTTGTACAGAGTTTGTAACTGGGTATGAGCGAATGAGCTATTGGAATAAGAGCAAAAGCAAAACTGTCATTGTGGTCCCTGCTCACAATGAAAGATGCACACCATGCTGTAGCCTACGAATCCATGTACAGATGACAACTTAGTTTCATGCAGTGCACACTAAATAGAAATCCAGCAAAATGCACTGCGCCACCTAGAGACGGACACACAGCACTGAACGAAGACCAAATCTGTCTGGAGGAATCAGCTTGGCGATTCCGTAAGGTCTCCTCTGGCTCAGCCCCTGGCAGGATCGGACCCAGAATGCACAGCACTTCTAGAAATCGGACTCATTCAGAATCCGGACTTGGGATATTGGGGTTTTAACACTCCGAGCTCGCTTTGAATGTCAAATCTCTGTGTAACTAGAACAGCCCAATGCAGAGCCTGGGCAGATGTAGGGGAGGGGTTCCCAAGCTACCTAGCACTGCCTGCCCCCCGGCCCCCTCACTGAGTCACCCCGACAGTCCAGCTGAGTCCTCGACTGCTGTGCAGAACATCTGCAAATGGAAACAATTTGCAGCCTTTACCTTTCACTTTGTATTTTAATGATAGTGAAACCTGCCAACGTACCCAATTCCTGCTAGACGGGGAGCCATTGAACCAGGGATCTTCACCTTAAAGGACAAGGAGTCATCGGAGAGGTTACACGGGCAGCAGGCAGTATCTGTTCAGACAGAGAGGCAACTGTCTATATGAAGCATGTCTGCACATTCCCTTGGGGACCACTTGGCCATCAGGGAAACCCAGCTGCTTGGCTTAGTGTACACCAGCTGTAACCCCTGTGACAGCCAATGGCAAAAAAGATATCTTGGAATTGGAAAAAGGTTCAGAAAAGGGCAACAAAAATAATTAGGGGTGTGGAACAGCTTGCATAGGAGCAGAGATTAATAAGACTGGGACTTTTCAGCTTGGAAAAGAGGCAACTAAGGGGGGATATGACAGAGGTCTATAAAATCATGAATGGTATCGAGAAAGTAGATAAGGAAGTGTAATTTACTCCTTCTCATAATATAAGAACAAGGGGCCCACGAAATGAAACTAATAGGCAGCAGGTTTAAAACAAACACAAGAAAGTATTTTTTTCATGCAACGCACCGTCAACCCCTGGAACTCCTTGCCAGAGAGTGTTGTGAAGGGCAACAGTATAACGAGGTTCATAAGGGAGCTAGATAGATTCATGGAGGACAGGTCCCTCAATGGCTATTAGCAGGATGGGCAGGAATGGTGTCCCAAGCCTCTGGCCATGGCTACACTGGCGCTTTACAGCACTGCTCTCCCAGGAGCCCCTCTCTGCCTGAACACGGGTTGCTCTTACAGGCCCAGCTCACTAGGTGACATCTACCCTGTCTTTCCATCCACACTCCAAGGAGGACTGGAGAACTGAGCAGGATAATGACATCACAGGTATCAAGGAGGCTGAACAGCTGTAACATAAGAATGGCCACACTGGGTCAAACCAAAGGTCCATCTAGCCCAGTATTGTGTCTTTCGACAGTGGCCAATGCCAGGTGTTTCAGAGGGAATGAACAGAACAGGGAATCATCAAGTGACCCATCCCCTGTCGTCCATTTCCAATTTCTGGTAAAAAGAATCTAGGGACACTCAGATTATCACCAGATAAGTCTGCTCAATGGTCTGCGGGGAGATGTTGGATGGGATGGGAACTGAGTTACTGCAGAGAATTCCTTCTTGGGTGCTGGCTGGTGAGTCTTGCCCACATGCTCAGGGTTTAGCTGATCGCCATATTTGGGGTCGGGAAAGAATTTTCCTCCAGGGTGGATTGGCAGGGGCCCTGGAGGTTTTTCGCCTTCCCCTGCAGCGTGGGGCATCGGTCGCTTGCTGGTGGATTCTCTGCAGCTTGAGGTCTTCTAACCAATTTTGATGATTTCAAGAACTCAGTTCTGGGTTAGGGGTTGTTATAAAAGTGGATGGGTAGGGTTCTGTGGCCTGCTTTGTGCAGGAGGTCAGACTAGATGATCATATTGGTCCCTTCTGACCTATGAGTCTATGAGTCTATGAGCATGGTGGGTCATCCCTGCCCATCTTGACTAATAGACATTGATGGACTTCCATGAAATTATCTAGTTCTTTTTTGAACCCCCTTACAGTCTTGGCCTGCCCAACATCCTCTGGCAAGGAGTTCCCTGGCTTGACTGTGCATTGTGTGAAGAAATACTTCCTTTTATTTCTTTTCGACCTGCTGCCTATTCATTTCATGTGGTGACCCCTAGCTCTTTTGTTCTGAGAAGGAGTAAATAACACTTCCTTATTTACTTTTTCTATACAAATCATGATTTTACAGACCTCTGTCATATCCCCTGTAGTTGTCTTTTCTAAGATGAAAAGTCCCAGTCTTATTAATCTCTCCCTCTGTGCAAGCTGTTCCACACCCCTAATCATTTTTGTTGCCCTTTTCTTAACCTTCTCCAATTCCAAGATATCTTTTTTGAGATGGGGAGACCACATCTGCATGCAGTATTCCTACGCTTTGTTTCCTATGGTTCAGCCAGTTACTGATCCATGAGAGGACCCTTCCTCTTATCCCATGACAGCTTACTTTGCTTAAGAGCCTTTGCTGAGGGACCTTCTCAAAGGCTTTCTGAAAATCCCAGTATGTCAGTGCACTGCAAGGCCTTCAATGGCTTTTAAACTTTCCCATGGGGACATTGGAGACATGGTCCAGTGAACTTCTGTTCAGGCCTAACAAGAACTCAGATGCAACCTGCTGTGAGAAACTCGTTTTAACAAGGATGCTTCTGTGCCAGCACAGGCCACAGGTCAAAATGTGTAACTTCAATAACATTGGTATTGGAAGAGCCCGAAAGAACTACTACAGGAATGTATTGACTCTGACCCCTTATTTCAAATGCACTGTGGCCTAGTGGATAGAGCACTAGATGGAACTCAGAAGACTTAAGTGCTAGTCCTGACTCTGCTACTGTTGTGCTGGGTGACCTTGGGCAAGTCACTGCTCTTCTCTGTGCCTCAGTTTCCCATCTGGAAAAGGGGGCTAATGCTATAGACCTCCTTTGTAAAGTGCCTTGAGGTCTATTGATTGAACACGTTAGACAAGAGGTACGGCTCTTTATTATCTTATGATATAGGGTGCTTTTCTTAACGCGCACACTGCTGGAGTCAAGTGATTTATTTGAGAATCTCTGCTCTTTCTTTTATTTTATTTGTTAGCCAATTTGAAGGCCTCGTAGTTGCAAAGAGAAGCTGGAGAATGTGAATTGAGTGCAGCTTAGTGGCTCAGACACCAGAAAGCAAATGAAAAGTTCCCCAGATGAATGTTTTTTGAAGATCTCATTATTTTGAAGCCAATCTCATGATTTTGGTAGGGCCCAGCTCATGGTATTGGAGTGCTTGGGCTGTGATACCATGAAAGTTTTTCTGCACTGGTAGCACTAGATAATCACGTTAGGGCTGCTTCTCACTTCAGGCTGGGAGATTCTGCCTCAGTCACAGGGGTTTTAGGAGCTCCCACAAGTAGGGAAAAAATGTCCCTTGCCTGAGGGCTTGAGAGTCAGAGCTCGGAAAAGACCCAGGATTTTCCTGGGAAACCTGGTGCCCTCTCTCCTGACTTATTCTGAGCTCAGCTGCTCAGCCTACTTGGGCAGTTGCCTCATCCCATCTCCTGATCTAAGTACAGCATTGACATCTCACAGACTAGAGAGAGATTGCAGGAGGACAGCCTCATTGTGACCTAGATACCACATCAGCACCTGCCTGTTGCCAGAGCAGCAACCTACCCTCAGGTGTAGCCTGGGTACTTGTTGCTGGTTTGAGAGTGTCTGTGTTGAGAGTGTCTTAGTGATTGAGCCCAGGGTAATGAGTTCACTCCTCCTGTATCTCAACTCTGCCTCCTGCCTAGAGATCCTGGAATTCATGCTGCTCTTTTTGGTCTGTTATGCTGTGATAAGGCTCGCCAGATCTGAGGTAAGTGAGACTCCTAGAAAGATGGAAAGGCTGGATTGATGCCAGCTGAATGCAGGAACCAAATATAAGTACTTTTAAATCAGCAGGCTCGGATCATCTCCACTCAAGAGTCCTCAAGGAGCTAGCTCAGGAGGTTATTGGCCCACTGATGTTAATTTTGTAACCAATGTAGGATTCTTGAGGGAATTCCAGAAGGCTGGAAGTATGCTAATGTTTTGTCAATATTCAAAAAGGTACGGGAGGTTGACCCGGCTTCTTATAGGCCAGTTAGCCTGAAATAATGGACAAACTGATATGGGAATCAATCAGTAAAGAATTAAAGGAAAGGAATATATTTAAAGCAGGTTAACAACGTTTTATGGAAAATGGGCCATGTCAAACATAGATGTGACAAACTTAGAGTTTTGTAAGGTGTTGTTTTTCATAGATTCCAAGGGAAGATGAGCCCATTGTGATCTTCTAGTCTGACCCTCCTGTCTAACACAGGCCAAAGAACTTCCACACAATAATGCCTAGGGCATACCTTTTATTAAAATGTCCAATCTTGATTTTAAAAATTGCCATGATGGAGAATCAATCCACCATGACCTTGGTAAATTGTTCCTATGGTTAGTTCCTCTCACTGTTAAAAATGGACGCCTTATTTCCAGTCTCAATTTGTCTAGTTTCGACTTCCAGCCATTGGACCATGTTAGACCTTTCTCTGCTAAATTGAAGAGCCCATTTGTAATTATTTCTTCCCCATGTAGGGATTTTTAGACTTTTCCTCAAACCACCCTTAACCTCTTTAAGCGACATTGACTGAGCTCCCAAGTCTATCACTACAAGGCATGTTTTCTAATCCTTTCATCATTCTTATGGCTCTTCTCTGAACCCTCTGCAATTTATCAACATCTTTCCTGAATGTTAGACACCAGAACTGGACACAGGATTCCAGCAGTGGTTGCACCAGTGCCAAATACAGAGGTAAAATAACCTCTCTTCTCCAACTTGAGATTTCCCTGTTTATGCATCCAAGTACCACAGGACATTTGGATTAAAAATTAGCACTGTACAAAATATCAGTGGAGCACAAGTTAAACGGATTGGGAACAAGCTAATGGTGAACTGATAGATCTCAAAAAGTAATTGTCAAAAGGCTCATCGAATGTGGGTGTTTCTAATAGGGCTCTGCAGGGATCAGTACTAGGTCTGATGCTAGTCAATATTTTTTCAATGACTTGGAAGTAAATACAAAATTTCTGCTGTTAAAAATGTACTGATGACACAAAGTTTGGCAGAATGGTAAATAACGATGAGGACAGGGTGGTCATACAGAGAGTTCTGGACAGTTTATTTGGCAAATGGGGCTCATTCAAACAAAATGCATTTTCACACAGCCCAGCACAGAGTTATACATCTGGGAACAAGGAGGGCACATTCAGCTTTGGATTTAACAATCTTTAGTTTTGTATCATCTGCAAAACTGGCCACTACTCTGTTTCCCCCCTTTTCTAGATCATTTATGAATATGTTGAACAACTCTGGTCCCAGGACAGATCCCTGCGGGACCTTGCTATTTATATCTCTTCATAAACTCACCATTTATTCCTACCTTTAGTTTCCTGTCATTAAAACACTTACTGGTCCATGTGAAGATCTTCCTTTTTGTCCCATGACAACTTACTTTGCTTAAGAACCTTTCATGAGGGATCTTGTTAAAGGTTTTCTGAAAGTTCAGGTGCACTATATCCACTGGATCACCCTTGTCCACATACTTCTTCACCCTTGTAACATTACGCCCCATATTCTTCATAGAAATATTTTTCTATGAATGTGGCATAACTAAGATATGTTTAATGCAAGATGGGTCATGTGACATATCATTGGAAAGGTTATGATTTACTGAATGGGATTATCCTATTTGTATGGATGTATCATTTCTGTATCTGAAGTTAGGAATATGGGTTCTGTATCAATTACAAAAGTACTTGCACCAGGGCAATGCCCCCAAACAGTAGGCAATCAGACTGGATGGGCTATTAGGGAGGACAATAGGACTTTGAAGATACTAATCTTCCTCCATCCTGAGAAGTTTTCTGGGATGCTGCTTTGACACTGCAGGGTCATGTGATCATGTCACCTCACAGAATCACAGAATCCATAGAATCTCAGGGTTAGAAGGGACCTCAGGAGGTCATCTAGTCAAGCCCCTGCTCAAAGGAGGACCAATTCCCAACTAAATCATCCCAGCCAGGGCTTTGTCAGGTCTGTCCTTAAAAACCTGTAAGGAAGGAGATTCCACCACCACCCTAGGTAACCCACTCCAGAGCTTCACCACCCTCCTACTGAAAATGTTTTTCCTAATATCCAACCTAAACTTCCCCCACTGCAACTTGAGACCATTGCTCCTTGTTCTGTCATCTGCTACCACTGAGAACAGTCTAGATCCATCCTCTTTGGAAACCCCTTTCAGGTAGTTGAAACAGGCTATCAAATCCCCCCTCATTTGTCTCTTCTGCACACTAAACAATCCCACTTCCCTCAGATGGACAGCATTTTGGACTGGTGGTATTTTTCCAAAAGGAAGGAGTTGGGGGTCAAACTAGGGGACAAAGGATTCCTGTCATAGCCAAATCCTATTTAAGGATTCAAAGGGAGTTAATCTAGGTTCTTCTCCACCACCTCCCTGCCCAAAAAAGGAAGACAGCTGAAAACACCTGCAGAAATAAAGGAACTAATCTGTTTGGGAGGAGGGCAAGGGCTGAGCCGAGGTGAGAAAGATCTAGCCTGTGAAAGGAATACCTGGTGAGTTAAGCCGCAAGCAGGCAGTTTACCTTCAAGAAACTTTGCCGCTCCCAGGCAAGTTGGCTGAACTCATTCCAAACTATTGTTGTTGTTTTTTGGTGTAAAAAAGCTTCCGTTTAAGGATGATATTGAGGTTATATCAGCATTTGTTTGGGAGGATTTGCATAACCCATTCATGGTTTCACCACTCAGGAGTAGCATGACCATCCCAAATGCATGCAGATAAAACCCCAATAGCATGCATTCCCTAAATATGTTTCTAGGAAACATTGTTGTCCAGAGGTCAGATTTCACCCCCAGGGTCTGAATTCCATGCATGGTATCTGAGGTTAATTGCATACCCTGCAATCCTAAAACCAGCCGAGTTTTATCATCTCTGCAGGAGAGAGAACTTTGCAGGCTTTCTCCTTCAATGCTTATAAACTCTGCAGGCTCCTGGTACCAGCAATCCCTGTTTCTCCAACCCCTGGATTCTTCCAGTGACCTCTGTTATGGGTTCTGATGTGTGTCCTATATTGTCTGCATCATAGGAAAGCACAATGCCTACCCATAAAACCTTATAGTGCAATACTCTCCCACAAGGAAAAGCTTCCCTCTGGCCCCACATGGCAGCCACCTCTGGCTCATTATTCTCCCAGGTTCATAGAGGAGTTCTCTTCTAACCATGCTGCTTTCTCTGTGTGTGGCAGGTTTCTCCGAGGAAGAGGAGGCACAGAAAGAAAAAGAAGAAATCGAAAGGTAAGCAGCCCCTGACCCCACAGCTGTGGTGGCAGACTTAGGCCCCATGCAAAGCAGAGAAATAGGGACTATTCCCCCACCTGCCTCCCCTCTTCCTGCAAAGGTACAGTCATGCCCAGAGTCATGCAGAGGCACTGGCTGGGGCTCCGTTCACAGGCTGCCTGTGAAATCTGGGGATCTAGAGTGCTAGGAAGCAGAGGGTGCCCAAGCAGCTTAATATATCCTTTATGTCTCACTTCTGGCAGCTTTTGGGTGCTGTGAGGAAGAGTTGGAGGAGGCTTGTGCATCCCTTGAGACATGGTAAGCAATGCCCCTCTCCATAAATCTGCAGTGGGTCGGTCCTATCCTATAACATCATGCAATTCATCCCCACCCAGGGGCAGTAGCCCGAGTAATCCCTCCCCTGCCCTGACCTATGTACCAGGCAAGCAACTCTTCTACTTTAGACTCATGCAATTCATTCCCACTCAGCAGAAGTTGCCATCTCTAATCCAACCCCACGCCTTGTACAGTGGGTCATTCCCTTCCTCGAGCATCATACCGTTCGTTTAACCTGGGGCAGTGTGTGTGGGGGGGTAGATTGTGTCAACTGGACTGGACCATCCTCCCCTCCTAAGAGGGGGAGAAAATGTTTTCTGGGAGCAGCCCCATGCACCTTAGGGAGGTGAGTTGGAGAGGTCAAGAGGAAGTCTGGCCTTTCTGGTACGGTGAGTAGAGTGAAAGGGATCCACCAGCATTTAGGTATTGGCCCCTCCTCCAGTCCCCCAGGATAGGTTCCCAGTAGCATTTGAACCCTAGACCTTCAGCTCTGCAGCATAAAGCACCCCTTAGAGCTAAAGAGGTAACTGTATTAGTTGGCAGCTATAGTAGGCTGTTATCCTATATGTTGATTCGCTTCTGTGGATGAGACATGACACACACGCTGCCAACAGGATACACTCTCACTTGCTCAGCATTAGACAGGCTCACCTAACAATCCAGTTAACTCCAAAGCAGACCATCCAAGGCCCGAGTATTGCAGGGGAGGAGGCTGCCTCAGTGGATAATGGACAGGGAGCCTTTCAGTGCCACACCTCTGGGTAAAAGAGGGCCTGAGGGCAGGGCGTGCACTCAGCTATCTGCTCTCTCTGTTCCACAGCTGCCCTGTGCCCCTGGAGAAGCTCCCCTTGGCTTACAGCCTTAGGCTCTTTGAGAGGAGGCTACAGTACATGGCCAGACACCAGGATGAAGTTCTGATACCGTAAGGCAACTTATTGGGGGCACCAGACTGGGGGCTGTGTGGGAAGGGATAGTGAATGTAGAGAAAAGGGAGCAGAGACAACCAGACACTCCAGGATCCTAAAATAATGGGGAAAAAGCCACTAAGAGGCTTTAGCTTCCAAGGTGAGAGACCAGTGAAAGTGAAGTGAGGGATTATCAGAAATTAAATGCAGAGATTACAAGTTGGGGTTGTGAGTAGGATCAAATCCTTCTGTACGGCAATATCTGCCAGCAGGCAACTATCTAGCACCTGCCCGTGCTGTGTTTGAAAGAAAAAGCAATCAAATGACACTCCGTGAGGGAGTGTCCATCCCACATAGCACTGGAAGGGACTCAGGTGGCCAGGCAGGCCCATTAACTCCACAGGGTGCACGTGGAGGAAGAGCCAGGGAGCAGGGAATTGATTTCAAGCAGGCTCAGCTGCGCAGGAATTGGCAGGGCCTATAAAGCCAGGAAGCTGGCAACACACAAGGGCTGTCTTTGGGAAAGGCAGCCCCTCCCCAGGAAGAGGGGGGAGTGTTTGGAGCTGGTGCACCCAGAACAAGGAGGGGAACCAGGATTAGTAGGAAGCAGTCCAGGCTTGGAGAGGAAAGCCCAGAACTGCTGGGTTGAGGGTTCCTGGCCTGGAGCCCGGTGTGAAGTGTGGGCCCCGGTTTCCTTTCCAGCCACCAAGGGCGTGGTATAAACCAGCGGGGCAATGAACAGGAAAACTATCTGGGTCATTGTGGAAGTGACAGTGACCACATGTGACAATTGGAAGGGGCATTGACCTCGAGAGCTAATCCCCAGAGTAGGCAGCAGACAAGCAGTGAGGGGACAACACATGATACACTCCAAACACTAGTCATCAGCTGGGTTCAAACCCAGGTAGCTCATAGCCATTGAGGAAATTATCTAGTTCCTTTTATAGTTTATAGTCTTGGCCTTCACAACATCCTCTGGCAAGGGTTACACACACATGCTCACGTCTTCCTCCCCTAAACCAATTGTTCTTAGCTAATCTTTCTATTAAAATAGCAGTAGAGACCTGATCATGCTCAAGGCCCCATTGTGCTAGGTGCTGCACATGTGCATGTAACAAAGGGGTTATCGTTCTAGATAAAATGAGTGCCAGCTCCCCCTCTCAGTCCTTCGTTACCCGGTTGATGTCCTTGTGTCAGGCAGTGGTGTGCAACGCATGCCTAGGCACTGCCCCATTGCACTACTGTTGGAAGGCTGTGTCCAAGCCCTGCCTTTGCTCAGCAGGGCCATGTCCCATCTGTTCCTGTCTGCTCTCTCCCACAGGCCGGGTGTGTCGACATCTGCCATGAGCCAGTTCTCCTATTTCCCTATGGAATCCACCACCTCTTCACTTTGGAGTCCCAGCTCCTTTCCCCTGAGAGAAGCCTCCGTGACTTGGTCAGAGCCCCTCTGCCACACAAGGGAGATCATGACTGTCGCAAGCTGGGAAGGATCCACTCATCCCATCCAAGCCCAGCCTCTTCCCAGTCCTCCTGCCCACAGCAGACGAGACCGGCGAGAGCAGAACATAGGTCTGGATCAGATTTCAGAGCATGGCTCAGACTTCAACATCCGACAGAAGCATCTGCAGAGCCAACTGGGGGCTCCACAAACCCCTATCCTGGGGGAGCCATTGCTGGGTGAGCAGGACACCAAGCAGCAATGGGCATTCAATACAGATCGGCCCAATTGTGGATTTCCAGCAAAGGTCTCAAAGCCCCTGAGATCCGACACCAGCCCTCAGCATGCACAGGAGATCCAGGAGCCATGTGTCTGCCCCTGGGGACCTCTACCCCAAAAGGCCCACAGGATCATGGCATCCCCTGATGCCATCCTGGCCAGGCTTGTACCTATGGCCAGGGTCAAGCTGCAGGATCACGTGGCTCAGAAATGCTCAGAGATCCATATGAAGGCATTTCCTAAGATCGTGAGAGAGTCGCACAGAGATGCTCCCCTCCTGAGAGAGACTGCCCTGCCTGGACCACTCTGCGCCCCCAGGGAGCCAGGCAAGCACAGGACAATGGCATTCCCAACAATGGGACAACAGCCTGCCCACCCCATCGAACTCCAAATAATGCGAGAGCATCTCGTCATGCAGAGGGGGCTGCTCACCCTGGACCCAGAGCTCCCGGCAAAGCTGCCTCATGCCGTCCAAGCCAAGGGAGCCAATGTGGAGTTCAGTGAGATGGAGACCAATTTCCTGCAGATGAGGAGGCAAAGCACAAGCTCCTCTTCTTCCACACATCCTCCAACGCCAGTGGAAGATACCACCATGGAGACGGGCAGGAATGATGGCTTATCAGGAAACCAGATTAACCCAGATCACTGCACTCTGCCAGCAATGGTGGGTCTGGCATTGCCACCTCCAGGAACCAGAATAGCAGAGAACACCCTCGAAGCCACACTCCAGATTTGTAGGAGTGAATTGAGAAAGCCCTTTACCAGCGTGAGCGGCACCAAAGGGACTGAAGAGAAGTTGGAGCTGCACATGGAGAGGAAGGTGATCTTGGGAGAAGGTTTCTGCCTGGGGCCAGGGGCACAGGCAGGTGAGAGCAGGGCAGATCTTCCCAGGACCCATTGCCACCAGGTTCCCTCAGAGGCACCAGGCTCTGAACAGCTCACAAGATCCACCCTTGACTCTCTCCTTGCTGGGCAGGCTGCACACGACCTGCAGATCAAGCAGCTAACGGAAATGTTGAGCAGCTCCCGCCTCATCGTGGGCCAGGTCTCAGTTTGCCAGCAGTGCCGCAAGGCATATCCAGGAAAGATGAAGAGTAAGAAAACTCAGAAGGAGACATCTGCTAAGCTGCATGGTCTTCAAGACATCGTGGGTTCACAGGGGTTCGATGGAACTGTGAATTCAAAGCTCCCCAGGGACCAGCCACCAATCAAAATCTGCAAGAAGTGCAGTAAGCTTCGATGGAAGAGACCAGCAGGCTATGCAGGTGCTGACTTGCCCACAAGCTCCCATGGAATTCCAAAGCGATGGACTCCAGGAGACTCCTCAGCATCATCCAACCGCAACAAGATGCTAGAGATGTGGCTCCTTCCAGCAGGCAAGAGCAAGAAGCAGGATGGAATGGGGAAAACGGCTCCCACCAAGCAACCAAAGATGGTGTCCATTGCTACGAGTACAACAGGGCTTTGGCAAGCTGAGGAGAAAGCAACTGGGAATCCTGACGTTTCTCCCCCAAGTCACCAAAGGCCTCCAGAGCTAGGACACCATCTCCTCCAAGGAGCAAAGTTACAGTGCTCAAACAGATGTTAATGTGCCTCAAACAAACCTTCAGCAAGCTTCAAAAGAAAGTGAAGTCCCGAATTTCCAAGGACTCTCGTTCCAGAACACCTGACACTAAATTTACAAAGCCACCCTTTTGGAAGGCAAGGGCCTCCAAGGGTGTCCGGTTACCACACTACTGAATCCCACCCTGCCAGCATGCCCACTAACAGAAGAGGCCCACAAATTACAACATCTCCCTATCATCCAGCGGGTCTGCTAAGCATGGGCTACAGTGATTGAGAAGAATGGCTTGTTGTCCTGGGACACAGAGACTGATGTATAAAAGACTCTCCTTGGGGTATGACATCTAAATTCAGATTCCAAGATAAAGGGGTACCTGGGGCCTTGGATGAGATTGAGGTTGTGGCTAGCTCACTGGATTTGTTACTTTACCTCATATGGTTCAAGAATCAATCCTTTCTTCAAGAAGAGCTGACACTAAATTGACAAAGCCACCCTTTTGAAAGGCAAGGGATCCTAAGTCTGTCCAGTAGTACTATTAGGGGCCTACCATCGATCAAACCCAAACCGGCCCTTTGACCCCTAAAACCCTGCCCCTCCACCCTTAAACCCCGCCCACCTATCACCAGAAGCCCCACCCACAGGGATATTACTTCCAGAGTCAAGGCGGACACATGACCGAAAGCAAAGTGTGTCATGTGACCCCTCTAAGAACTCCTCCCACTGTCCTCTACCAATCAGGAATGGTTTCACCACCATAGGCCTACACCGAGAGGTCATCTGACCAATCAGGGGTGTTCCAGGGTGGGGTGACTCATCCAGATGTGGCTCGTGTGACCCCTCTAAGATCTCCTCCCACTGCACTCTACCAATCGCGATGGCTTTCAGCCGCATAGAACCACCTCGAGAGCAGATTGTACCAATCAGTGGTGTTGCAGGGCAGGGTGACCCACCCAGATGAGGATCATGTGATCCCTCTGAGAACTCCTCCCAGCACCCTCTGCCAATCAGAGCGCAGCACTATCACCCCATAAGTCCCAGCTATCGGGACAGAAGAGGCTATCTTTTACCAAGGATGCGTACCTTAGAAATCATGGAAACATGGACTCCTTTTTCACCACCTCTGTGAGCACTTTGGACTTTGTTTTAGCCCTGAAGGCCTTTGAACTTGAGTGGAGAAAGCACTACATTAGCGACAGTTCCCACAAGGGCTCTTTGACTCAGCCGTTGATTGATACGCCAGAACCTGAAACCTAAACTCTCTTGAGGCACCCTGATGAGTGTGATGGCCTCTCATTTTCCACCCCCGTAGAGGTGGAAGGTAAACACAGCTTCGAGGAGTCATCGGAGGAGAAGGTGAATGGAAAAGACATGCTCAGGTAAATGAATGATTAAAAAGTGACTGTTGATGATGGAGTATAATGGGCTTAGGAACCGGGGGGTGGGGGTTGGGTTGTGTCTATTTAAAAACAAGCAGGGAGAACTTACACTGTTTCTTTTTTGTAAATCTCTCGACAGCTTGACGATGCCTTTCTAGAGGACCCAGAGGCCCTGGACAGCGTTACATCAAGCAGCAAAGATGAACTAGGTTCTCCTTGTTTTTGCTCAAAGCCGATACAAATTGTTGAAGAGGACTCCGAGGATGATGGCTATGAGGAGTTTAGGAGGCTTGGCATGGAACTAACTGAGCCAGTGCCACATCGTGAGCATAAAAAAAGTCATGCAGACTATTGTACGTGTTGCTGTTTATGCTGTCCGGAATAACTGCCTTAGGGAAAAGCTTTCTGAAGATTGTGAGGTCTGTGTCATTGATGTGCCAGCCGAACGGCGCCATGACTTCAGTAGATATAAACTGCAAGCTCCGGGGCCTGTGTGCTGAGCTGTATTTGGAAAGCTTATTAAACACTGTTCTTGCCATAGGGTATGCTATGCAATGTCTGTGCCTAACCCAAGAACATTTAGCGTAAGAGGTGATCTTGATAAATGCTGTGCAATTTAGTGCAGACCCTGACTGTGTTTTAAAGAAAATGACCAAACCGGAAGATGTGTGCGTCACCTTATTGAGTTGAACTGGGACCGTATAGAACATGGTTACAACCAAGGTCCTGTGGTGGCACCAGATCTTATGTAAAGGGGGTCATAGAATGGGACTAAAACCAGGTTATGGGTTCTTTGTTATGATTATGCTGTCTGTATGCATGTGTCATTTTATAATTGAAGTTATGAATATTGGCTCTATCCTGTCTGTATTTCAAATTTAAGCTATGCTTCTGGGTGACATCCCAGGAAAGTTGGTTTCAGCTCTGCCTAGCCTGCTTGATGGCCCATTAAGGACCATCAGCTACACAACTGACCCATTGAGAGAAGGCAGATACACCTTGTGAGTCAGCAAAGTATGCAGGGACTTGTCCATATGACTCCAAACTCCATTTTGCTTGTAATTTTCTACAGTAAGGACAAAAAGGTGTTCTTACACCTGGATACAACTATAAAAGGCTGATGCCTGATCTCCATCTTGTGTTCAATCCTGCTTCTCACCTCTGGAGGGACTTTGCTACAAACTGAAGCTCTGAACAAAGAACTGATGACCCATCCCAGCTGGGGATGTACTCCAGAGACTTAATTTAAACCTGCACTTTATTCTATCACTGCTACAAGCCTGAACCAAGAACTTTGCCATGACTGTATGTACTTGATTCCATTGAACCAATTCTAGCTCTTATCTGTATCTTTTTCCTTTTATGAATAAACCTTTAGATTTTATAAATTCATAGATTCTAGGACTGGCAGGGACCTCAAGAGGTCATCGTGTCCAGTCCTCTGCCCTCATGGCAGGAACAAATACTGTCTAGACCAGCCCTGATAGACATTTATCTAACCTACTCTTAAATATCTCTGGAGAAGGAGATTTCACAAGCTCCCTAGGCAATTTATTCCATTGTTTAATCACCTTGACAGTTAGGAACTTTTTCCTAATGTCCAATCTAAACTTCCCTTGCTGCAGTTTAAGCCCATTGCTTCTTGTTTATTCTTAGAGGCTAACTAAGGTGGATAAGTTGTCTCCCTCCTCCTTATGACACCCTTTTAGATACCTGAAAATTGCTATCATGTCCCCTCTCAGTCTTTTCTTTTCCAAACTAAACAAACCCAATTCTTTCAGCCTTCCTTCATAGGTCATGTTCTCAAGACCTTTAATCATTCTTGTTGCTCTTCTCTGGACCCTCTCCAATTTCTCCACTCTTTCAGTACCTGTTTTCCCTCAATTACAAGGTTTCATCCTGTGAGTTTATCGATGATGAAACCACGTGTGTGTTTTGGAAGTACGCAAAAGACCAGTACTCTGTCTCTGGCAATATCAAAGTCTTCATAGCCTGTTTCACCACCGCTTATGTCCGCTTAGAACTATACAACCTCCTAGAGAGGTTGCAAGAGTGGTGACTGTACCACAACACTGTCTGGGTCATATTTGTGAAAAGGGAAAGTGAGTGGAATCCCCCTCTGGGGGATTATTTAGGGGCAACAACCAGTGTTATTTTAAACCATTTCGGTAAACCATTTTCCTTACCTTCAAAGAATTTGAAGGGCTAACATCAGCGGGTCTGGTACATATAGTTCTGTGAATCTCTGGTTGTAACTCTTTAAAGTCAGGTAACACATCAGTGTAGAAAAAGGTGTTATGGGCTGTAAAATATCTCCACATCCTAGGTTTTAAAGTTCTGTTAAATCGCTCTACAACCCCTGCTTTGACTTCATAATTAGTAAGAAGATGGTGAACTCCATGCCACTTTAATAATCTGCCTAAAGGTTTGTTTAAAAATTCTTTCCCCTGATCGGTTTGTAATTTTTGAGGCACGCAACCTTTGCTGAAAATAGCTTGAAAGGCCTTGGATACCTCTACACCTGTCTTGTCTTTTAGGCCTAAGGCCCAGGCATATTTGGACAGAAAGTCTATCACTGATAAGATGTACTTAAAACTGCTGCTGCATTTGGAGAACCGGTGCATGTCCACCAAATTTGCCTGCAATTGCACATCCACATCTAACACAATGGTCTTATTTCTTTAAAGTGTATTCAAGCTGGTTTATGTAAAGGGAAAGAAGAACAGGAGTACTTGTGGCACTTTAGAGAGTAACAAATTTATTTGAGCATAAGCTTTGGTGGGCTACAGCCCACTTCATCGGATGCATGCAGTGGAAAATATAGTAGGAAGATATATATATATATATATATATATATATATATATATATATGCAGAGAATATGAACCAATGGTTGTTACCATACACACTATAAGAAGAGTGATCAGTTAAGGTGAGCTATTATCAGCAGGAGAGAAAAAGAACTGTTTGTAATGGTAATGAAATTGCCCATATCCAGCAATTGACAAGAAGATGTGAGGAACTGTAGTGGGGCTCATTCACTCCCAGTCTTTACTGAAGCCTAATTTTATGGTGTCCAATTTGCAAATTAATTCCAATTCAGCAGTCTCTTGTTGGAGTCTGTTTTTGAAGCTTTTTTGTTGTAATATTGTGACTTTTAGGTCTGTAATCAAGTGGGAAGGGAGAGTGAATTTTTCTCCCACTGGTTTTTTAATGTTATAATTCTTGACGTCTGATTTGTGTCCATTTATTCTTTTACATAGAGACTGTCCGGTTTGGCCAAAGTACATGGCAGAGGGTCATTCCTGGCACATGATGACATATATCACATTGGTAGACGTGCAGGTGAATGAGCCTCCGATAGTGTGGCTGATGTGATTAGGTCCTATGATGGTATCCCCTCAATAGATATGTGAACAGAGTTAGCAAGAGGCTTTCTTGCAAAGATAGGTTCCTGAGATAGTGTTTTTGTAGTGTGGTGCTGTAGATTTGCGGGCTGTCTGTAAGAGCGGACTGGCCTCTCTCCCAAGATCTGTGAGAGTGAGGGATTGTCCTTCAGGATAGGTTGTAGATCCTTGATGATGTGCTGGAGAGGTTTTAGTTGGGGGCTGTGGCGGATTAACAAATTTGCCACCCCTAGGCCCTCAAAAAATTGCCATGCACCCCCCACGTGCCAGCTCACCTCTGGTCCCCCACGGCAAGCCTGGGAGGGAGGGAGGAGAAAGGGACTTTTGATGCGCTCGGGGGATGGCGGCTGTGGAGCAGAGATGAGCTGGGGTGGGAAGCGGTTCCTGCCCCCTCTCCCGGGTTACTCCCAGCACCTGTGGGTCGCAGCTCACCTCTGCTCCGCCTCCTCTGAGTGCGCCACTACTCTTTTCTGTCACCCTCCCAGCATTTTCTCATGGCAAGCCAGGGAGGGAGATGGAAGGAGGGAAGCGCAGTGTGCCTGGGGGAGGAGGCAGGCTAGGGATTTGGAGAAGGGGCAGAGATGGGGAGGGGACGTGAGCAAATTTGCCGCCCTAAGCCTAGGCCTTGTTGGCCTAGGTGATAATACGCCACTGGTTGGGAGCTGATTGATGATGGCTACTGGTGTTCTGTTACTTTCTTTTTTCCGCCGGTCCTGTAGTAGGTGACTTCTGGGTACTTTTCGGGTGCTGTCAATCTGTTTCTTCACTTCTGCAGGTGGATATTGTAGTTGTAAGAACGCTTGGTAGAGATCTTGTAGGTGTTTGTCTCTATCTGAGGGGTTGGAGCAAATACGATTGTATCGTAGAGCTTGGCTGTAAACAATGGGTTGAGTGGTGTGGTCTGGATGAAAGCTGGAGGTATATAGGTAAGTATAGTGGTCAGTAGGTTTCCGGTGTAGGGTGGTGTTTAGGTGGCCATCGTTTATTAGTACTGTAGAGTCTAGGAAGTGTATCTCTTGTGTGGAATGGTCCAGGCTGAAGTTGATAGTGGGGTGGAAATATGTAAAGTGTAAGTGTCCCTCTCTGAAAGCCAAACTGTTACCTGTCTTCTATTTAAAGTTTTAATATGCTTTCTGGCCACTTGAGAAAGAAGGTTCACCCCGCCGAAGCTCCCGACTTCCCCGGGGATGTAATATATTTTCTTTAAGAGAGCTGCCTGTGTAGAAATGACTTACTGGTACCGTTTTTTACTAACACAAATATGAAAGGGGACACATTCATATTGACAAATTTAAATAAATAAGGTTTATTCATTGCCTGGTTTAACACGAACTTTTACAGCCGCCTGTCAAAATGGACACCACGACCCCTACCATAAGGGAGTCTGAGCTGGTTCATTCTTCCATTTTGTCCTTTTCTGGATTTTCCTCCTGAGATCTGTGTCTCAGACATGAGCCAAAATAGCTGATGCATGATATATTTACTCCCACGTAGTGGTGAGCTGAAGCCAGTTCCCACCAGTTCGCAGGAGCCAGTTGTTAAATTTAGAAACCCTTTTAGAACCAGTTGTTACAGGACAACCGGTTCTAAAACAGCTTTTAAATGTAACTAAAGCTCGGGCAGCTATCCACCTGGACCCGGCCCCAGCTCACTGCCCTCTCCTCCCCTGAACACTCTGCCCTCCTTCTCCTCCCCCTCCCCTGCTTCCGGCGAATCAGATGTTTGCAAGAAGCCTGAAAGAAGCAGCAGGAAGGTAAGCTGGGGGGCAGGCGTGAGGAGGGCTCCAGAGAGCCATGGCGCGGTCCAGTCCGGCTCAGGCTGAGTGTCTCTCTCTGGCCTGGCCCTGGCTGAGCGCCCATGCTCAGTCCTGGCCAAGCACCCCTGGCTCTGGCCTCAGTGGCATCGGCCCAGCTTGGGTCCCACAGCACCGGTGCCGGTTCCGGCCGAGTGGCTCCAAGCCGGCCCGGCTTGGGCCCCACAGCGTTGGTGACGGTCACTGCCGAACAGCTCTGGTTCGGCTTGGACCCCAGGCCAGTGGTGCTGGTCACAGCCGAGCGGCTCCTGCCCAGCCCGGTCCCCGACTCCCCGGCCCAGCTTGGGCCCCACGGTGCTGGTTCTGGTCCCAGCCGAGCAGCTCCAGCCCTGTCCAGCCTAGCCCGAGCCCTGCGGCACCGGTCCCGGTACCGGCTGAGCAGCTCCTGCCCTGACTTCGCAGCACCGGCACTGGTCCAGGTCCCGGCCGAGCGGCTGTGTCCGGCTCGGCTCGGCTCGGGCCCCTGCAGCTCCCTTTCCAGTCACCGCCGGCTGAAGCCGAATGGCTCCAAGCAGCGCCGTAAGGGGGCAGGGATCAGGGACGGGGTGTTGGAAGAGGGCAGGGGAATTGTCGGGGAGTGGATAGGGGTTGGGGAGGTCAAAGGGCAGGGAACGAGAATTGAAAGGGAGCAAGGGCTCAGGGGGGCAGTCAGGACGTAGCAAGGGTTGGATAGGGTAGTGAGGGGCAGGAACAGAGAGAAAGTGTGGTTGGATGGGGAAAGGGTCCCAGGTGGTGATCAGGAATGAGAAGAAGAGTTGGATGGGGTGTCAGGGGACAGTCAGGGGAGAGGGAAGAGGGGTGGATGGGGCAGGGGTCCCGGGAGATATCAAGAACATAGAGTGTTTGATAAGATATGACCCTTGGGGGGGCACGATCCCCTCGTGGGGTGAGGAGGAGGGAACCTGTTGTTAATATTTTGACAGCTCATCATTGCTCCCACAAGGCTACCGATGTCAGTTTTCAAAGACCTCTAGAAAAGCATCGTCGAGCTGTTGAGAGATTTTCAGAAAAAAAACAGCGTAAGCACACCACTGCTTGTTTTTAGATTTACACAACCTCCCAGTTCCTAATTTCATTGCAACCCGTCATCAATCGTCACTTCTTAATCATTCATTTACCTGAGCGACATCTTTTTTCTTCACCTTGTCCTCTGGTGACTACCCTGAGCTGCGTTCGTTTTCCACCTCTGGGGGGTGAACAACAAGAGGCCTTCATGCTCATCGGGTGCCTCATGAGGATTTGGGTTTCGGGTTCTGGCATATCCACCAACGGCTGAGTCAAAGGGCCCTCGCTGGAACTGTCGCTCATGTAGCGCTTTCTCCACACAAGTCCAAAGGCCCTCGGGGCTCACACAAAGTATGAAGTTCTCACCAGAGTGGTGAAGGAATCCATGTTTCCACGATTTCTAAAGCACGTGTTCTTGGTAAAAGATGGCCTCTTCTGCCCCGATGGCTGGGACTTATGGGGTGATAGTGTTGCGCTCTGATTGGCAGAGGGCGCTGGGACGAGTTCTTAGAGGGATGACACGACCCTCTTCTGGGCAGGTCACCCCACCCCAGAACACCACTGACTGATCAAATCTACTCTCAGGGTGGTGCTGTGTGGCAGAAACCCATCGTGATTCACAGAGGGCAGTGGAGGAGTTCTTGGAGGGGTCACATGAACCACTTCCGGATGGCTCACCATGCCCAGGAACACCCCTGATTGGACAAATCTCCTCTCAGGGTGGGCCTACGGGGGAGAAACCCCTCCTGATTGGTAGAGGGCAGTGGGAAGAGTTCTTACAGGGGTCACATGACACACTTTGCTTCCGGCTGTGTGTCCTCCTTGACCCCGAAAGTAATATTCCCCATGGGTGGGACTTCCAGTGAGAGGTAGTCAGGGCTTACGGTGTCAAGGCGCAGGGTTTAAGCGGCCAAGGGGAGGGGTTAGGGTTTGATTGATGGTAAGTCCCTTATACTATTTCCGGTTTCCATACTACTGAATCCCACCCTGCCTGCATGCCCATTAAAAGAAGGGGTCCACTAATTCCACCATCTCCCTAGCAACCAGCGGGCCTTTTAAGCATGGGCCAAACTGGCTGAGAACAATGGCTTGTTGTCCTGGGACACAGAGACTGATGATAAGAGACTGTCCTTGGTGTATGACGTTTAACCCCAGATTCCAAGATATGACTCTTTAGGGGCCAACATCGCACCAGTCCCCTGGCTCTCCACAAACAGATTGACTTTGTAAATGCTGCTGCCTGGCTTGGTCTCTTTTCCCCGGAGTGTTGTCCTCCATCAACTGCAGGTGGGGTTGGTTCCCCTAAGCATCAGGTCTTAAACCCTGTATGAGCCTCTCTCGACAGAGTGGAGATCAGTAGATCTTGTTTCCTCGTATATAAGGGTCCAAGGTGGAAGAGGTGGTCATGACCTGTGTCACCAACTCTGGACATTGGCTCGAAAGAATTAGGACTGTTTCAGGAGAAAGAGGAGTGGAAATATTACTGCCACTGCTCTTAGCACAAACACCAATCCCATCTTGGCTATTCTCAGTAGGGTTAAGATGGAGGCATATCTCAGCAGATTACAGATTGCGATGAAGTGGTCAAATGCCATCAACAAGAGCACAGCGGATTCAATGAATTGCAGAGAGTGGATGAAGAACATCTGGGGAAAACAAGCATCAAGGCTGATCTCTCTAGAGTTTAAACAAGAATAGTAGCAGTATCATCGGTATGTTGGCTATCAAAAAACCAAGGTCTGTGATGGCCAACATGGAAAGGAAAATGTACATAGGCTCATGGACGATTGGATCTGTTTTTATAATGAACAGAATGACTGGATTTTCTACTATCGAAATAGCATACATGAAGCAGAAGAAGACAGAGACCCAGAGATGGATGTCCTCCTGTCCAAGTATCCCAGTGAGAAGGAACACTGCAGGTGTGAATTTGGTGTCATTGACAGCTGACATTCCATACTAGGCAGGTCCGAGAAGTTTTGAACTTTCCTTCTTGAAAGGAAAGAGAAGAGGAAAGTTGATGATATTTAACGAGACATCTTTCTGCTCTGAGTGCAAATCTAGGATTCCCAGAAGCTCAAGGAAGATCAGAAAAAAACATAGATTTGGATTTACACCCCCAATAGGATATGCCAATAGGAAGATAGGCACTGCCAGACTGGATCAGACCTGCAGTCCTTCTAGCTCAGTAACCAGTTACACATGCATCAGGGGAAGATGGAGGAATCCCTGCAATAGGGAGCCAGGAGATTAACTGCTCCAAGGGAAAGTTTCCCGCAGGCACCCACTAGTTAGACATATTTTGTGGTGTAAATCCAGTCCCTCTTTGAATCCAGCTAATCCCTTGGCTCCATTTATATCTAGTGGATCAGAGTTCCACAGCCTATTTGAGCACTGTGTGAGTTTGCAATAATAACATTCACACAGACATCCTTTCTAGCTCTCAACTTCAAAGTGTGGCCCATTGTATCCTGACGTGTGTACTTATATGGCAAATGCATGGTGAAAATGGTCATTGTGTTTATCTGTCCTGCATTTAAGTTATTCATAAACGTGTTTCATTGCCTCATTATGTACCTTTTCTTTTTCTTGCTCATGTGAGTTCAAATTATGACACTGCCTCTTTGCAGCACATGGGATAAATTTTCAGGGTCTGGTTCTGAATTCAATAAGGACATCACTCCAGATTTACGTGTGTAAATTTGATTGGAACTGGGATCTATTAACTTTCCCTTACCAAATGCTCCCAGTGATACACTCTGACCCCAAGAATCCCTCCAAGAGAAGCTGAAGTGCTTTGCCTAGCCTATGTTAACTGAATCCAGAGAGTTTGATCATCCTACAGGTTCCCCTTCATCCTCACAGGACCCGCATCTGCTCTCCATGCAAGGGATTGTAGTTATCTGGTAAGCTACAAGTTAACATGGACAGTTACTTCAGCTGGATGAGGGAGGGGTTGGCATCGCAAATGGGTGAATAGTGCAAGCATTAGATTTGCACTAATATCCAGCTGAGTGTGCTAGTTACCTCAGCCATGCTTTTTTAACAGGTGATGGAGGTACATTATATAAAAAACTATCACACTGCTCTTTCCTGCACCTCAGCTCTTCTCTTTGCTGAAACACTGACCAGCGGTTCTCTTTTGTCTCAGGACTCTTTGGAAAGTCTTGCACGGCTATTGTAGAGTTATTGTGTGCATGACCCTGAATGTAAGTATTACAACTGGCTTCTGCTCAGTTAGCAGGGATGAGTTCCATACAGCTGTTCACTGAACAGAGAGTTAATAGCACAAACCCATTGCAAACAGTTACCACTGCTCCTTCCTGTAGCAATTCCAACAACTCTGCCGCTGGCTTTCAATATGCAGACATGTCATGAAATTTGTGTTTGTAATATTTGTATTAGAATGAAAAGTTTTGACATAACATTCACACAGCTGTACTTTAGCACACACATGTCAACCACAAGTACAAACCCAGCCGGACCTATTGAGCAGGCACAGTGCTCAGTGCTACAACCACATTGTGCGGTAGCCCAGGGCCCAGTCTGAGGGTGGGAGAATGGTGAGATTTCACCCCATGAGAAAGGAAGCTACGAATCCTGACATTTGGCCCTCAGAAACCAGAGAAGGGAAAGAGTTGAACATAGCCCTGTAACTCTGAGGGGTAACTTCAGGGCAGAAGTGCTGGAGCCTTCAGCCAGTCAGGAAACAGAAATACAGGCAAGTCGCATCTTAGGTGCATTTAACATGCGCAAATTCATCTTTGCGCAGTTGTTAAAAACAGGGAAACAAAAAAGAAAAATTACAATATAAAAACTGCATCTGTAGTGCAGGCGATTGTGCCTGCCATTCAACTCAATGTGTGTTTCACCATACGTGGTTTTCGCTACGTATTGTGACAAAGTTCCTCCTCTACCTTGGTGAATCCTGCGCTTATTGGCAGATTTGCTCACCTCAGTGATCTTTTCCACAGTCTGGGTCAACTCCTCCTGTGTCTGATCAGGAGTTGGGAGGTTTGGGGGGAACCCGGGCCCGCCCTCTACTCCGGGTTCCAGCCCAGGGCCCTGTGGATTGCAGCTGTCTATAGTGCCTCTTGTAACAGCTGCATGACAGCTACAACTCCCTGGGCTACATCCCCATGGCCTCCTCCAAACACCTTCTTTATCCTAGACTCATAGACTCATAGACTCTAGGACTGGAAGGGACCTCAAGAGATCATCGAGTCCAGTCCCCTGCCCTCATGGCAGGACCAAATACCTTCTAGACCATCCCTAATAGACATCTATCTAACCTACTCTTAAATATCTCCAGAGATGGAGATTCCACAACTTCCCTAGGCAATCTATTCCAGTGTTTAACTACCCTGACAGTTAGGAACTTTTTCCTAATGTCCAACCTAAATCTCCCTTGCTGCAGCTTAAGCCCTTGCTTCTTGTTCTATCATTGGAGGCTAAGGTGAACAAGTTTTCTCCCTCCTCCTGATGACACCCTTTTAGACACCTGAAAACTGCTATCATGTCCCCTCTCAGACTTCTCTTTTCCAAACTAAATAAACCCAATTCTTTCAGCCTTCCTTCATAGGTCATGTTCTCAAGACCTTTAATCATTCTTGTTGCTCTTCTCTGGACCCTCTCCAATTTCTCCACATCTTTCTTGAAATGCGGTGCCCAGAACTGGACACAATACTCCAGTTGAGGCCTAACCAGCGCAGAGTAAAGCGGAAGAATGACTTCTCGTGTCTTGTTTACAACACACCTGTTAATGCATCCCAGAATCACATTTGCTTTTTTTGCAACAGTATCACACTGTTGACTCATATTAAGCTTGTGGTCCACTATGACCCCTAGATCTCTTTCTGCCATACTCCTTCCTAGACAGTCTCCTCCCATTCAGTATGTGTGAAACTGATTGTTCCTTCCTAAGTGGAGCACTTTGCATTTATCTTTATTGAACTTCATCCTGTTTACCTCAGACCATTTCTCTAATTTGTCCAGATCATTTTGAATTTTGACCGTGTCTTCCAAAGTAGTTGCAATCCCTCCCAGTTTGATATCGTCCGCAAACTTAATAAGCGTACTTTCTATGCCAACATCTAAATCCTTGATGAAGATATTGAACAGAGCCGGTCCCAAAACAGACCCCTGTGGAAACCCACTTGTTATACCTTTCCAGCAGGATTGGGAGCCATTAACAACTACTCTCTGAGTACGGTTATCCAGCCAGTTATGCACCCATCTTATAGTAGCCCCATCTAAATTGTACTTTCCTAGTTTATCTATAAGAATATCATGCGAGACCGTATCAAATGCCTTACTAAAGTCTAGGTATATCACATCCACCGCTTCTCCCTTATCCACAAGGCTCGTTATCCTATCAAAGAATGCTATCAGATTAGTTTGACACGATTTGTTCTTTACAAATCCATGCTGGCTATTCCCTATTACCTTACCACCTTCCAAGTGTTTGCAGATGATTTCTTTAATTATCTGCTCCATTATCTTCCCTGGCACAGAAGTTAAACTAACTGGTCTGTAGTTTCCTGGGTTGTTTTTATTTCCCTTTTTATAGATGGGCACTGTATTTGCCCCCTTCCAGTCATCTGGAATCTCCCCCTTCTCCCATTATTTCCCAAAGATAATAGCTAGAGGCTCAGATACCTCCTCTATTAACTCCTTGAGTATTCTAGGATGCATTTCATCAGGCCCTGGTGACTTGCAGGCATCTAACTTTTCTAAGTGATTTTTTACTTGCTCTTTTTTTATTTTATCTTCTAAACCTACCCTCTTCCCGTAAGCATTCACTATATTAGACATTCCTTCAGACTTCTCAGTGAAGACTGAAACAAAGAAGTCATTAAGCATCTCTGCCATTTCCAAGTCTCCCGTTACTGTTTCCCCCTCCTCACTGAGCAGTGGGCCTACCCTGTCCTTGGTCTTCCTCTTGCTTCTAATGTATTGATAAAAAGTCTTCTTCTTTCCCTTTATTCCCATAGCTAGTTTGAGCTCATTTTGTGCCTTTGCCTTTCTAATCTTGCCTCTGCATTCCTGTGTTATTTGCCTATATTCGTCCTTTGTAATCTGACCTAGTTTCCATTTTTTATATGATGCCTTTTTATTTTGTAGGTCACACAAGATCTCGTGGTTAAGCCAAGGTGGTCTTTCGCCACATTTTCTATCTTTCCTAACAATCGGAATAGCTTGCTTTTGGGCCCTTAATAGCGTCCCTTCGAAAAACTGCCAATTCTCCTCAGTTGTTTTTCCCCTCAGTCTTGATTCCCATGGGACCTTACCTATCAGCTCTCTGAGCTTACCAAAATCGGCCTTCCTGAAATCCATTGACTCTATTTTGCTGTACTCCCTTCTACCCTTCCTTAGAATTGTAAACTCTATGATTTCATGATCACTTTCACCCAAGCTTCCCTTTACTTTCAAATTCTCAACGAGTTCTTCCCTATTTGTTAAAATCAAGTCTAGAACAGCTTCCCCCCTAGTAGCTTTTTCAACTTTCTGAAATAAAAAGTTGTCTGCAATGCAGTCCAGGAACTTATTGGAGAGTCTGTGCCCCGTGGTGTTATTTTCCCAACATATATCTGGATAGTTGAAGTCCCCCATCACCACCAAATCTTGGGCTTTGGATGATTTTGTTAGTTGTTTGAAAAAAGTCTCATCCACCTCTTCCACCTGATTAGGTGGCCTGTAATAGACTCCCAGCACGGCATCACCCGTGTTTTTTACCCCTTTTAGCCTAACCCAGAGACTCTCAACACATCCATCTACTATGTCCATCTGCACCTCAGTCCAAGTGTGTACATTTTTAATATATAAGGCAACACCTCCTCCCTTTTTCCCCTGTCTATCCTTCCTGAGCAAACTATACCCATCCACACCAACATTCCAGTCGTGTGTATTATCCCACCAAGTTTCAGTAATGCCAACAATATCATATTTGTATTTATTTATTAGCACTTCCAGTTCTTCCTGCTTATTACCCATACTTCTTGCATTTGTATATAGGCATCTAAGATACTGGTTTGATCTTGCCTCCTAGCTTTGCCCTGACCCTCCTTTCTCTCTGCCATTATAGCCCGTGCTCCCTCCTGTTTCCAACCCATCTCCCAGGTCTTGTTCCCCACTTACCTGTGGTGTTTGCTCACTTGTCCCCGTAGAACCTAGTTTAAAGCCCTCCTTACTAGGTTAGCCAGTCTGTGCGCAAATAAGGCTTTTCCCCTCCTCGAAAGGTGAACGCCATCTCTGCCTAGCAGTCCTTCCTCGAATAGCATCCCGTGGTCGAGGAAGCCAAAGCCCTCC
The DNA here is from genome assembly GCF_025201925.1 of Gopherus flavomarginatus. Classification (NCBI taxonomy): domain Eukaryota; kingdom Metazoa; phylum Chordata; order Testudines; family Testudinidae; genus Gopherus; species Gopherus flavomarginatus. Next base: position 368,628,968 of record NC_066617.1, on the reverse strand, counting down.
TGGCGACACCATCTTGGCAGCCAGGCATTCACCTGTCGGAGAAAAACTCAGTTCTCGCTTTTTGTTTGGGTGCAGCAGAGTCAGATACTTTATTCAGTTTAGCAGCTACAACAGGGAGAGAGTGCACTAGGACGTAGGACAGGTCTCTCAACAGGTAAACAATTACAGCAAGCATTTATACTTTTGTTATAGACTATAATAAGCAACAGCTGCATTTTGTTTATACATGGGTCATCCTGATATCTTGTTTTCCTCACTTAAGAGAAGCCAGTCTACATATTGTATTATCTACACAAGGTCGAAAAATAACTTCTCACAAGTTCTTTTCCACTCGCCTCACACAATCCTTGCTTTTACAAATCTCGCATTATTAGGGTTACAGCTTGCCTAACTCTGGCTAACAGAGACTGTCATGCATTAAGATCCCCTACAAATCCATGTCAGTTCTTTCTGTACTTCCACAATCCTCACCACAGGATCTTCCTCCTGATGTCTGATAATGCTTGTACTCCTTAGTCCTCCAGCAGCATACCCTCTCACTCTCAGCTCCTTGTGCCTCTTGCTCCCAGCTCCTCACACGCACTTCCTCTCCTCCGGCTCCTCCCTGCCTGACTGGAGTGAGCTCCTTTATAAACCCAGGTGCCCTGATTAGCCTGCCTTGATTGGCTGCAGGTGTTCTAATCAATGTAGTTATCTCCACTGCCTTCTTGAAAGATCTTAATTGGCCCCAGGTGCCTTGATTAACCTGGAGCAACTGCCATTTGGTTACCATCGTCCTAAGGATTTGTTTAGCCTGGGGCTAACATACCTGTTTCTCAGTACTTTACTGTAGCCATCTGGCCTTGCCCCATCACAGCGCTAACCGTGGAACGGAACCCTGGCATAAAATGAGACTTGCTTGTGTGCCCTCAGAGCAACTCAGCTCTGAATTCCTGCATCTACAATCCAGTCAAAGAGTAAAATTGTTGAAAATGCATTTGCTGATTAAATTTCCAGCAGCAAATAGACCTGATGCAATTTGGGAAGTAGTCACTGATATTCTGTGGGATCTCTTCTTCCTCAGCCCCTGGCAGGATTGGGTCCAGAGCACACAGCCCCTCTAAAAATGGGACTCCTTGAGAAATCATTGCTCAGGGCATCAGGGTTTTAGCACTGCAAGCTCACTTTGAATGTCAGATTTCTGTGTAGATGAAATTACTCCCTGTGGAACATGGGCAGATGTAGTGGAGGGGTTCCCAAGCTACCTACTGCTACCTGCCCTCCAGCCCCATCACTGAGTCACCCCAACAGCCCAGCTGAGCCCTCTGCCGCTGCACTGAACATCTGCAAATGGAAACAGCTTGCAGCCTTTACACATCACTTTGCATTTTAAAGAGAGTGAAACCTGCCAACGGACCCAATTCCTGCTAGAAGGGGAGCCACTGACGCCAGAGGTCTTCACCCTAAAGGACAAGGAGTCATCGGAGAGGTTACAGGGCAAGAGGCAGCATTTGTTCAGATAGATAGGCACCTGTCTTTATGAAGCATGTTCACAATATCCCTTAGAGGTCACTTGACCATCAGGGACACTTAGCTGCTTGGCTTCGTGTGCAGCAGATATAAACCCCGTGAGAACAAAAGGCAAAGTGTAAGAGGCGAAATGATAGGGAATGCGAGCTAATGCTACCCAATGAGACTGCAGAATCAGCCCTGCTGCAGGCTGTCTTGCTGGAATTGGGGCTTATCATCCCTGTTATTCACATGGCTACCTCGAGGGTGGCCGAGTGGTAATGATGATGTCATAACAGCTGTGATCTTGCTGAAATAAACTAAAATAGAATAATAATATTAATATAGGAGCAGATTTCTCTGCAGCAGCCCCTTTTCCTGCATTACACACCCAGGGTGCTGACCAGAGTACAGAGAATCCACAAGTCTCTGTACATGGAAATTTCCCTCAGGTCATTCCAGAAGGGGAGCTCCCTTCCTTTTCCCTGAAGAATGAAAAGGGGGGACCCAGGACCCAGGAATCCCCAAAGTTATGCCCTGATCTCAGTGATCCATTGGGAGCTAGGCCCACCCACGCACAATCTCTGGGCCTCCCCAACTACTCCAGGACCCTCACCAGTTCCCTGGAAGCTCATTAGAGATGTGCTACCAGGGCCTATCACAATAGCCCACAGAGATTGGCAGATTGGTTGGTGCAGCTGAAGGGCACAAATCCTCAGCTATAGACTGGTTGGGAGGTTTTGACCTTTCCATATCCAGAGTGCAGCCAGAGACTCCACTAGTGCAGCCTTCATTTATGTTATGAGGGAGAAACAGATGAAAAGTCCCAATTTCTCTTGGGGATCCAGGCAGCTGCAGCTGGGCAGTATCGTGGAAATTGAAATTTTACAGAAAAATGATCCATTTTCTATGAAAACACACCCCAGAGAATGGATAAAAAGGAAACATTTTAGTTTGGGTCTTACTTTTTATGGGGAGTACATGTGGGGGGGGGAACCTCTCAGTTTTCCAGCCCAGCTCTAGCTTGAAGAATGAGCCTCTGTCCCTTTTCATGTGTGAAATGATGTTCTATTTCCATGAATACTCACGTGTTTGACTTTGAAATCTGTGTCCTGCAAACCCTCATCGTGCCTGAATAACAGTTCTGGGGTCACTATGTACTAGAGAGTGAGAGCTCAGGGAATGCCTGTTACCACTCCAGATACAGGCTGCAGACTGACAGAACAGAGCCTGAGGAGAACCAGTCAGCTATTAACCCAGGGAGAGAGGAGCTACTAGACTTTTGTTTGCTGACAAGCCACTGGCTGAGGGCTGAGGCACTGGGATCTTTCAGGTTCGGAAGAAATCCAGAGGACAGATGCTACATTTTACGTCCCACTCTAACCTGAGAAGTCATCTCTGAAAGACGATCAGAGGGGAACGAGTGGGTTTACATGTGTCGTAACTTTCCTACTCAGATCTGAACCTTAGAGTTCAGAACATGAGAAGCTAGCATGAAACCTCCAAACTTAATTACCAGCTTGGATCTGATATCGCTGCCACCAGCCAGAAAATTTCAGTGTCTGTCTCACTCTGGTCTCCCCAAAGCCTTCCCTGGGGGACCCCAAGACTCAGATGCCCTGAGTCTCACCACAAAGGGAAATAACCCACTCCCTTTCCCCCCTCTTCCCATCCAGCTATTCCCTCCCTGGGTTTCTGGAGAATTATACAGATACAAGCTCTGTGAATCTAAACAAAGGGATTCCACCCTTCCCTCCCCCTTCTCCTTCCTTAGTCTAACTAGTGAAGAAACTCAAACTGGTTTTAAAAAGAAAGCTTTTTATAAAAAGAAAGAAAAAAACACAAAAATGTCTCTGTATCAAGGTGACAATATACAGGGTCAATTGCTTAAAAAAAATGAATAAACAGCCTTATCCAAAAGGAAAACAATTTAAAACATTCCACCAACTACACACATGTAAATATAAAAAAAATATAAACCTATTGTCTTACTATCCTTGTACTTACAACTTGGAAACAGAAGATTAGAAAGCCTGGAGATAGAGAGATCGCTCTCAGAGCCGAGAAAGAGAACAGACCAAGAACAAAGGACTCACACCCAAAACTTCCCTCCACCCAGATTTGAAAAAGTCTTGTTTCCTGATTGGTCCTCTGGTCAGGTGTTTCAGGTCACTGTTTGTTAACCCTTTTATAGGTGAAAGAGACTTTAACCCTTAGCTATCTGTTTATGACAACATGTGTGTGCCAAAGTACAAATGTGTAAATGTTATGCAAAAACTTTTCATTGTAATATAAATATTAAAAAGACAAAGTTTCATGACATGCATGTATATCAAAAACCAGCAGCAGAGTTATTGGAATCTCTACAGGAAGGAGTACTGATAACTTTACTGCATAAATGTTTTTGCTTTCAATAGTATTTCAATAATACTCCAAATAGTGTTTGCAATGGGTTTGTGCTATTAACTCTTCATTCAGTGAACACCTGTATGATACGGTCTCCCGGTAACTGACCAGTAGCTGTTTCTAACACTTACATTCAGAGTCATGAACAAAATCCCTCTGCGATACCTGTGCAAGACTTTCCAAAAAGTCCTGACAGAACAGAACCGCTGGTGAGTGATCCAATGAAGAGTAGAGCTGAGGTGCAGGAAAGGGGAGTGTAGTAATGGTTCTTTATTATTGTGATAGGTTGGATCACAGAAAACTCTAGGGATGTGCCACCTGATGTGCCAAGATTTCCTCTGAGCCCATTTTCCCTGGCATTTTGGGACTTCAGTGCCCTGCCTGGTTTGAGCTAGACACGCTATGTCTGCTGCAAACCCAGACCCAGATCTGAACAACATCCCCCAAAAGCTTTAGGCTTAACTGAAAACAGCTTGAGAAGTGTTCCTGTCTCCAGCACTCAGATGCCCAGCTCCCAATGGGAGGTCCTAATGGGATCCAAAACCCAAATAAATCCGTTTTACCCTGTATAAAGCTTACACAGGTAAACTCATAGATGGTCCATCCTCTATAGCACTGGTAGAGAGATATGCAAAGCTGTTTGTCCCCCCCCACCAGTGATTAATACATACTCTGGGTCAATTAATAAGAAAAAAGTGATTGTATTAAATACAGAAAGTAGGATTTAAGTGGTTCCAAGTAATAACAAACAGAACAAAGTGAATTACTAAGCAAAATAAAATAAAACATGCAAGTCTAAGTCTAGTACAGTAAAAAAGTGATTACAGATGAAATCTTACCCTCAAAGATGTTCCAATAAGTTTCTTTTACAGACTAATCTTCCTCTAGTCTGGGTCCAGCAATCCTCACCGCTGTGTTAACTGTCCTTTGTTCCAGTTTCTTTCAGGCATCCTTTGGAGTGGAGAGGTTATCTCTTGAGCCAGCTGAAGACAAAAGGGAGGTGTCTCCAAAGGGCTTAAATAGACTTTCCTTTGTGGTTGGAGTCCCTCTCCTCTATCCTATGCAGAATCCAGCAAGTCACATGACCGAGCATGACTCAGAACTTTACAGGTGACGGTCATTGTTCACATGCTACCTTCAACGTCCCCAGGTAGACTTCTTCTTTGGAATGGAGTCTTCCAAGGTTCTATTGTCCGTTACGTGTTTCTTGATTGGGCACTTAACTTGAAAATTCCTTGCTTAAGAATCTGACCAAATACCTTACTAAGGCTACTTAAAATCAAACAAGTACACAGCCAATATTTATAACTTTGAATACAAAAATGTTACATGTGTACAGATAGGATGGATAGATTCAGTAGATCATAACCTGTGCAGAGATATGTTACATGACATGCCCAGTTATGGCATATATACATTCATAAGCATATTTCCATAAAGCATTATAGGGTGCCACATTGATTAAACGTCTTGCAAAATAAATAACCCCCAGAAGACATGTGGGGAGATAATGTTTGTGTATTTACATATCTATGAGTAGTGTGGAAAATGTAATCAATGGTCCCTGTCTGTGCTGTATTCTGATAATTCAGAGGTCAAAAGAACATCCTATCATGTAAATAAATTGTAAACACAAGATATCTCAATATTCCTCTCTCTTTGAAATGTACTGTGAATAGTGGAGAACAAGCAAATGGCCTATTGTTAATTTATATAGCTAAGTAATGGTGATGGACGTCCTTCAAAGTCATCCTAATTACCTTCTGTTCCCTGAGGAATTTCAGCTTGTCAAAAGACATGAAATTGGATAAACCATCCTTGGGTCCTGATTCTGTCATCTCAGATCTGCTTAGACTTCATCAGCGGAAGTTTGATTCACAAGACCGAGGTTCCAGTTATACTGGTACGCCCTGAATATGAGATTTGGACATTGTAATCTGATGTGTGAACTGAATTCTAAAGGAACTTTTTGAAACTACGAAGCTCACCATCTCTGCAATGAATCTACACATCAATGAATTGAACTCATGTCTGGATGTATAGAAATATTTTAATCATACTCTCTTCTGTTTTTTACTAAATTTTAGTTTAGTTAATGAGTGTCTGTCTGGAATTAGATACGGCTCAGGGAAATGTTTCTCTGGAGAAAATTACTGTACAGAACTGTAACAGTGAAGGAAATGTTCCTATGTCTGTTCAGGGTAATGACTTGTCCATTAAGGGAGCTATCCCAATCTCCAAGCAATTGTCCTTGAACAGTCATGTGTGCTGGAACAGGGGAAAGGATATTCCAAGTTGTTTGCCTGTTAAAGGGGAATGTTTCCCCAGCTGAAGGTCCTTTCAGCTAAGTGTGACTCCCTCATTTGGGAGAGGTTAAGCACAGTTCTCCTCAGCTTTGTTCTTACAATAAAGAAAATAACATTGATAACAACATTTCCCTACCCCTGAATTCAGTACGACGGTGATTTGTAACCCAGCATCAGCCAAAGTAGATCACTTTGAGCAACACCACTATCTGATGAGTATCTAGGAAGACTAGGTGTGTTGATGTAAATACCGTTTGCTTCTGAAGTCTCTTCCACTCCCAGCTAGCTGTCAGGGGGAATTCATTTAGCCCCTGCTTGCAAAGGTTTATGCACCAAACAATATGCCAGGGTCGCGTGCCATAGAAAAGGACTGGACTCATTGACTTAGGTGGTCACTTCCAGGACTACATGCCGATTTTGAATCACATCTGGAGTTCGTGTGGTGTTGCTTACCAACTCTGACCATGCTGTGCATCCTGGATGATGGATTTGCCCCTCCATAGATTCGGGAGAAAGCATGGCACAGCATTATCATCTGGAAAAGGAATTGTTCTTGGGCTCCTCTTTAGTGATCTCACAGGAGTTGAATTCCTGGGGTTCCTGGCAATCTCAGCATGCTGAGCTGGCAGCTGCCCCATCTCCAGCCACTAGTCCCAGATAGGAAGGATGGTTCAGGGCTTAAAGTGCTGGCTTGGGACTCAGAAGAACTGGCTTCAGTTCCAGGCTCTTCCACAGACTTCTTCTGTGACTTTGGTCAACTCACTTAATCCATCTGTGCCTCAACAATATCTCTTTTAATATGGCTTAATTTAAAGGTTACCTCTGGGAACAAGGAATGCAGGCCATCCTTGTCGAATGGGGGACCCAATCTTGGGAAGCAGTGACTCTGAAAAAGACTTGCAGCTCAGTGGTGTGCTATGGCTGAAAATCCCAGTGTAATCCAGGAAGTAGAAGCAGGGGAATCTCGAGTAGGAGCAGAGATGATATTTTGCATGGGTATTTGGCACAGCTGGGAGCACTGCTGGAATATTGTGTCCTGTTCTATTGCCTACAGTTGGAGGAAGATGTGGATAAATTGGGGAGGAGTCAGAGAACAAACAAGAGAATGATGAAAGGATTAGAAAACCTGCTTGAGAGTGATCCAATGAAGAAGCTCAATTTATTTAGTTTAACAGAAAGAAGTGTTATTGTTAAGGGGTGACGTGACCAAGTCTGTAAGTACCTACATGAGGAACAAACATTTAACAATGGTTTCTTCAGTTTAGCAGACACATTTATAGCATGATCCAATGGCTGGAAGATGAATCTAGATACAATCATAAAGAAACTAAGGTGTATTTTTTTTTTTAAGAATGAGGGTAATTAAACATGGAAAGAATTTATCAAGGGCCGTGGTTGATTCTCCTTCACTGACAACTGTTAAATCATGGCAGGAGGTTGTTCCAATAGTTCTCCTCTAGGAGTTATTTCAGGGGAGGTCTCTGGCCCATGCTCCACAGGCAGTCAGACTAGGTGATCACAGTGGTTCCTTCTGGTCTTGGAATCTTCCCAGTGGTGTTAATAACGTTGCCCTACAGCACGGGGTGTTGTACTGATAAATATGTCAAAGATCAAGAGGTCCTCAGATGCTACAATAATCTGGGCCATAGATAAGTGCTTCTTCTTCCCTCCAGCCCTGTCCTCCCCCAGTGACCTCCTTGCAGGGATCTGCAATGGTTCAGGGATGCTGCATCCCCTGCTCCTCATTTTCCACTTAGACCTCCACCCTCCTGTTCCTCCCCTTCTCCTGAGGCCCTTCCCTCTGTTCCTTCTCTTTACCTCAAGCGTGGTCCCCAGCCTGGCCAGAGCTGGACTGTGGTAAGAACTGGCCAAGGAGCCCAGGCCACTGTTGGGAGCCCCAGACTCTCCACTTTTAATTGTGGTGCGTCCTGGTGGGTGGAAAGACAGGCTGGGGGCTGTTCTTGGGTCCTCTAACCTTCCTGCCCAGGGAAGGTGGAACATCAGGGCTGTCTGGCCAGCTCTTAACACAGCAAGGCTGCAGTTTCCAGCCTGGGCAGAGTCAAGGATATGAGGGAAGTGAAGGAGCACGTGGTGGTGCCTCAGGGGGAAGAATGGCCTCCCAGGGCTCCTGTATTAATCATGCTTCTGACATGACTCAGTCACAAGCACCTTTCTGAGGGAGTCGGGGAAGGATGTGTGTCTGCGGTCCTTGAATAGCCTCTGACCACACATGGTGCCACGCTCATGGATCATCCAGTGCCCAGACTGCTCAGGAAGGGTCAGGACTGCGACTGCAGAAGAGCATTGATCATGGCTCTGCAGCTTTTTTCATGGCATGTAGATTTTTAACCAGAGCCAGGAAAGTGACAGGCCAGGTCTAACGGGAAACAATAGCCACATCCATTCTCTTTATTAACGGCATCAACAGGAATTCTGAAGTCACAGCAGCCAAGGATACGGCTTTTTATGGGCCAACATCCCACCAGTCCCCTGTCTCTCCAGAAACACAAGAACTTTGTTCATCTCACTGCCTCCCTTGGTCTCCTTCCCCCATTGCACTGTCCTCCCTCACCAGCGGGTCAGGACATCCATCTCACATTGTGCCAGGGTTTAGACCTCATCTGAACCTCTCTACAAAGTGGAGATAAGTAGCTCATATCATCTCAGTTGGAAAGGTCCAGGATGAAATAGGCGGCTGTGGTCCGTGTTTTTTGTCTTCTAAGTCACCAGTGCCATAGCCAGGTGATGAACTGACCTGTCACTTGAGGAAAATCCTGATTATCCTCACACGAAGGTGTTTGCTTTTCACACTGTACACGATTGGATTCATCAGAGGCGGGACCAGCAGGTATACATATCCCAGGAAAATCTGAAGCGAGTGAGAAGAGCTATTCCCGAATCTGTGTATCACAGGCAAGCCATGCATTGGTGTGTAGAAAAGCAAGACAGTACAGAGGTGGGCGACACAAGTGTTCAGGGCCCTGAGGGACTCCATGTGGGATGTGATGCTCAGCACTGCTCTGAGGATCATAACATGAGAGGCAGGTGAGTAGCGAGTCTAGCCTCACAGTTAAGAGTGCAATAGATAAGCCATAGATGCTGTTGGCTGTGATATCTGAACAAGTTAACTTCATGACCTCTTGGTGCACACAGTAGGAATGGGAGAGGACATTAGCTCGACAGTATTGGAACCATTTCAGGAGAAAGGGGAGTGGGAATATTAGGGCCACTGCCCTTAGCATACACACCAGTCCCATCTTGGCTATTTTTGGGAGGGTTAAGATGGACGCATATCTTAAAGGATTGCAGATCGCGACAAAGCGGTCAAAGGCCACCAACAAGAGCACAGACGATTCAATGTTTGAAAGCGAGTGGATGAAAAACAGCTGAGCAAAACAGGCATCAAGGCTGATCTCTCTAGATTTAAACAAGAATATGCCCAGTATCGTTGGCATGATGGTTACCGATAAGCCAAGGTCTGTGATGGCCAACATGGAATGAAAAATGTACATGGGCTCATGGAGGCTTGAATCTGCTTTTACAATGAACGGAAAGACTGAATTTTCTACTATGGAAATAACATACATTGAGCAGAAAGGGATAAGATCCAGAGATGGATGTCTTCCAGCCCAGGTATCCCGGTGAGAAGTAACACTGCAGAGTTGGATTTCGTGTCATTGACAGCTGACATAATGTACTGGGCAGGTCCCAGGAGTTTTCAACTTCCCTTCCTGAAAGGGAAAAGAACAGGAAAGTAGATTATATTTAACAAGACATCTTTCTGCTCTCAGTGCAAGTCTAGAGACTCCCAGGATCTCAAGGAAGATCATCAAGAACATAGTCTTGGATTTACACCACTGATGGGAAGATAGGCACTGCCAGACTGGATAAGACCTGTGTTCCTTCTAGCCCAGTAGCCTGTTTCCGATGCTGGAGAAAAAGGTGGAAGAAGCCCTTCAATAGACAGCTATGAGATAACCTGCTTTCAGGGAAAGTTTCCTCCTGACATCCAGCACTTACACATATTTTGTGGTGTAAATCAGGAAAGTTTAGATCCCTTCCTATACTTTATTAAAAACAATCCTCACTGCCGTAATTAGACTTTCTGGTAACCCATATAAACACCCAGTTCGTCTACACCAGCGACACCATCACAGAGCCCAACCAGATCAGCCACACCATCACCAGTTCATTCGCCTGCATGTCCACCAATGTAATATACATCATCATATTCCAGCAATGCCCCTCTGCTATGTACATCGGCCAATCTAGACAATCCTTACGTAAAAGGATAAAGTCTTGTATCACTGCAAGGGTTTTTTTTCGAAAGAGTTAAAGGAATTAAGTTACCAATTCAAAGCTAATAAATGCCCATTGCCCAAAACACAAAGTCACATAATGTTGTACCAGGAAAGAGAAATGTCTTTACAGGTACTCAGCAACATTAAAAAAACATCCTCAGAGGGAAATTTGCTCCCAACACCAGGTAGCTGACGAAATTGTTCTGCCTCTGCACGTCAGCTCTATGCTGAAACACAGCCCAGTGTTCTCTCTTGACTTGTCTTGCACAGGGATTGCAGAGGGATTTTGTTCATGACCCTGAATGTAAGTGTTAGAAACAGCTGCTCCTCAGTTACCTAATGACAGTATCATACAACTGTTCACTGAGCGAAGAGTTAATAGCACAAACCCATTGCAAACACTATTTGGAGTACTATTGAAATACTTTCTAAAGCAAAAACCTTTATGCAGTAAAGTTCCCACTGCTGCTTCCTGTAGAGATTCCAACAACTCTGCTGCTGGTTTTTGATATACATGCAGGTCATGAACCTTTGTGTTTTTAATATTGATATTACAATGAAAAGTTTTGGCATAACATGTACACATTTGTACTTTGACACACACATGTAAATCCACTCGTTCCCCTCTGTTCATCTTTCAGAGATGATTTCTCAGGTTAGAGTGGGAAGTAAAATTTAGCATCTGTCCTCTGGATTTCTTCAGAACCTGAAAGATCCCAAGGTCTCAGCCCTCAGTCAGTGGCTTGTCAGCAAACAAAGTCTAATAACTCCTCTGTCTCTGGGTTAATAGCTGACTGGTTCTCCTCAGGTTCTGTTCTGTCAGTCTGTAGCCTGTACCCGGAGTGGTAATGGGCATTAGGATCAGTATATAAACTCTACATTCCCTGAGCTCTCACTCTCTAGTACATAGTAACCCCAGCACCTGTTACTCAGGCACAATGAGGGTTTGCAGGGAGTAGTTTTCAAAGTCAAATGCATGAGTATTCATGGGAATGGAAGTTCACTTCCCATATGAAAGTCAACCAGTCAATCTCTCTCCCCCTCCCCCTCTTCCCTGTATTAATAAAATCCGCAGCACCCAGGAGTGGCTCTGTGACTGACATGGAGCTGAGCTGCCATAATGAATGTGTGTGTTAACCCCAGTTCTGGGGATGTTTGCTGTATAGTTATATTGGGTTAACTCTTGGCATGTTTATGTTTTGGCTACATTAGGTGAAACCAATATGGCTCTTCCTATTTTAATAGCAGGCTGCTGGAAAACAAGCAGGAGAGGAAGTAATAGCTCAAGGAAAGCCATCACTCAGGATGCACTTAAGGGAGATTGAGAGACCACACTGGAGCTACAAGCAGGGAATTCTCTGTTCCTGGGCTCCAGCCGTGTTACACAGCTTGTTTTGCCAGCTCTGGGAGTCTGTCCAGAGCTGGGCAGCTGTTGCTGAGGCACTCTTCAGTCTGACACGCACAGACACCGCTGGGGAAGGCTCAAGACCCTTGGCCTGCCTAGGTCCCTGTCAGATTGGGAGGGCTTGGGGTCAGAGATGTGTACAGGCTGTTGTTTGAAAACCCTCTTATTCTCCCATGTTACACGTTCTTCCTGCTGTTTGGTTAAACATTATTTTGGCTCAAGCAGGCTGGTCACTTGTCTCAACACATGCTCACTGGCACCTGCAGGGCAATCACAGTGCAGTAGCCCAGGGCCCAGTCTGAGGGTAGGAGCATCACAGGATTCCACCCCATGAGAGGGAAGGCTGCGAGGCCTGACATGTGGCACTCAGAGACCAGAGAGGGGGCAGAGATGCCAGTAGCCCTGTAACTCTGAGGGGTATCTACAGGGCAGAAACGTTGGAGCCCTCAGCCAGTCAGGAAACAGAAATATGCCCTATCGGACCTGTTACCACAGTGCAGCTGTGAGTTCCTGAGTTCACAACCAAGACAGAGAACCAAACCTTTGAAAATGAATTTTCTGATTAAATTTCCAGGAGCAACTAAACATGAGATGACTTGGGAACTAACCTCTGATATTCCGTGGGGTCTCCTCTCACTCAGCAACTGGCAGGATCGGCCTAGAGCACACAGCACCTCTAGAAATGGGACCCATTGAGAAATCCTGACTCGGTTAATAGGGGTTTTAACACTCTGAGCTCGCTCTGAATGTCAGATTTGTGTGTAGCTTGAATATCCCAACGTGGAGAACAGGTAGATGTGGGGGGAGGGGTTCCCAAACCACCTGGTGCTCCTTGCCCTACAGCACCATCACTGAGTCACCCCGACAGCCCACATCAGTCCCTTCTTGCACTCCAGAACATCTGCAAACGGAAACAGCTTGCAGTCTTTACCCTTCACTTTACATTGTAAAGATACCAAAACCTGCCAACGTACCCAAATCCTGCTAGAAGAGGAGCCGCTGACACCAGAGGTCTTCACACTGAAGGACGAGGAGTCATCCAAGAGGTTACATGGGCAGTGGGCAGTATCTGTTCAGACAGAAAAGCAACTGTCTATATGAAGCATGCCTGCACATTTCCTTGGGGGCCACTTGGCCATCAGGGAACCTCTGCAGATTTGCTTTCTTTGTTCCAGCTTTAACTCTGATCAGAGCCAAAGGCAAACTGCAGGAGACCAAATCACAGGGGACATGTGGTGATGCTACATAACTGGACTGCAGTGCCAGCCCTGCGGCATTCTTTATTCCTGGAATCCAGGCTTGTCATTGCTGTTCATATGGTTCTGATTAATCACATGGCTACCTAGGGGGTGGCCGAATGTTGGTGATGATGCTTTCAAAACTGTGATCTTGCTGATATAAAACGAAATAGAATAATAATGATAATAATATAGGACCAGATTTCTCCCCGACTGTGCCCTGTCCTGCACTACAAGCCCACAGTGCATGCCAGAGAAGGGAGAGTCCACAAGGCTCCATACAAGGAAATTTCCCTCGGATCACTCTGGCGGGGAGGTCTTTTCCCTTCTCCATGAAGAATGAAAAGAGGGATCCAGAGATCACCAAAGTTATGCACAGGTCTCAGAGATCCACTGGTAGCTCGGCCCACCCACCCAGAATCTCTGAGCCTCAATAACTACTCTAGGATGCTCCCCGGCTTCCTGCTAGCATAGGTTCATCAGAGATGTGCTACCAGGGCCTGTCACAGTAGCCACTGCCTGCAGGATCTGCTGAAGGGGCCTTGTACAGGGTGAGGGTGGGGATGCACAGAGATGGGAAGGCTGTCTGTCTGTGTAATGGCCTTCTCTTACTGTGACAGTCTGAGGCTTGGTTCTTCGGCTAAGCAGCGGAGGCAGCCATAAGCTGGGAAGTGTATGGTCACATCCTCACATTCCAATCTAGTCACATTGAAATAAGATGCTGTTGGGCTATTAGGAATACAATCCTGCTCTGATCTTCCTATCACCTCCAGAGAAAGGGTAGAGCCTAAAAGATATAAAAGGAAACTTAGTTTGATACCATCCTGTCTGGCAAGAACTCACTTATCAATAGACACAGCTGGAAAACCCTTATGTTTATATAGATGCAGTTGTAAAATCCTCACTTCTGTATTGTTTCATATGTTTATTTGCATGGTCTCTGTCTGGTTCTGTGATTGTTTCTGTCTGCTGTATAATTAATTTTGTTGGGTGTAAACCAATTAAGGTGCTGGGATATAATTGGTTAAATAACCATGTTACAATATGTTAGGATTGGTTATTTAAATTTCAGTAAAATGATTGGTTATGGTATAGCTAAGCAAAACTCAGGTTTTACTATATAGTCTGCAGTCAATCAGGAAGCTGGGTGGGAATTGGGATCATGTTTTGCTAAAGGGGGAAATGGGAACAGGGGATGGGAACAGAAACAAGGAGACAGGCAAGGCTCTGTGGTGTCAGAGCTGGGAAGGGAGACACTAAGAAACTGGAATCATGCTTGTTGGAAGTTCACCCCAATAAACATTGAATTGTTTGCGCCTTCGAACTTCGGGTATTGTTGCTCTCTGTTCACACGAGAAGGAGCAGGGAAGTGAGAGGGTGAAGGAATAAGCCCCCTAACAAATACCCCAGCCCTAGACTGGGCAGGAGATTTTGACCTTCCCATTCCCACAGTGCAGCCATAGACTCAGTCAGTGCACCTCTCATTTAAGTAACAAGGAAGCTGCTAAAAAAGGGACTGTCTCTGCCAAAATGGGACATATGGTCACCCTACTCTTGATATCTGCTAGGGTGGCTACACTAGCTCTATTTAAAAGGGATCCTCTGGAAAAGGCTTGTCTGCAGAAGCCCATCACCCAGAGAAACAATTTAAGAACAGAAGAATGGCCATATTGATTCAGACCAATGGCCCATCTAGCCCAGTGTCCTGTTTTCTGACTGTGGTCAGTGCAGATGCTTCAGAGGGAATTATCAGAAAAGCACAATATCATGTCCTCCATCCTATGTCATCTGTACCCATCTTCTGACATTCAGAGTTTTAAAGACATCCAGAGAATGTAGTTGAGTCTGTGACAATCCTGGCTAATAGCCACTGGTGTACCTATCCTCCATGAATTTACTAGAGTTGCTTTTGACTGCTGTTGCACACTGAGTGTATGTTTTCAGAGAACGATCCGCAATGCTGCCAATACCTCTTTCTTGAGTGGAAGCAGCTAATTTAGACCTCATCATTGTATGTGTATAGTTGAGATTATGTTTTCCATTGTGCATTACTTTGCACTTATCAACCCTGAATTTCATCTGTCATTTTGTTCCCAGTCACCTAGTTTTGTGAGATCTGTTTGTAACACCTCTTAATTTATTTTACATTTAAATATTGTGACAAAGTTCCTCCTGTACCTTAATGGGTCCTGCGCTTATTGGCAGATTTGCTCACCTCAGTGACTTCCCCACAGTCTGGGTCAACTTCTCCTGTGTCTGATCAGGAGTTGGGAGGTTTGGGGGGAAGCCAGGCCCACCCTCTACTCTGGGTTCCAGCCCAGGGCCCTGTGGATTGCAGCTGTCTATAGTGCCTCCTGTAACAGCTGCATGACAGCTACAACCCCCTGGGCTACTTCCCCATGGCCTCCTCCAAACACCTTCTTTATGATCACCACAGGACCTTTCTCCTGGTGTCTGATAACGCTTGTACTCCTTAGTTCTCCAGCAGCACACCCTCTCACTCTCAGCTCCTTGCGCCTCTAGCTCCCAGCTCCTCACACGTATTTCCTCTCCTCTGGCTCCCCCAGGCCTGACTGGAGTGAGCTCCTTTTTAAACCTAGGTGCCCTGATTAGTCTGCCTAGATTGGCTGCAGGTGTTCTAATCAGCCTGTCTGCCCTAATTGGTTCTAGCAATTTCCTGATTACTCTAGTGCAGCCCCTGCTCTTGTCACTCAGGGAGCAGAAAACTACTCATCCAGTGACCAGCATATTTGCCCTCTACCAGACTCCTGTACCCCATTGCTTTGGGTCTGTCACAATATATATATTGGGTCTTGTCTACACATTTTGCCACATCAGAATTTGCCCCTTTTTCCAGACAATTATGAATATGTTGAATAGCACTGGTCTCACTACAGATCCCAGGAGGACCCCGCAATTTACTTCTCACCCTTCTGAGAACTGACCATTTATTGCTTCCCTTTATTTCCTATCTTTTAACCAGCTACTGATCCAGGAGAGAACCTACCTCGTTCTCCCAGGACTGCTTATTTTGCTTAAGAGCGTTTGGTGGGGACTTTCTCAATGACTTTCTGAAAGTCCAAGTAGAGAATATCCACTGGATCTCCCTTGACCACATTTTTGTTGACCCACTCAAAGAATTTGAATAGATTGGTGAAGCATGATTTTCCTTTGAAAGGCTGTGTTGATTCTTCCCCAACAAATGTGTCCATCTATGTGTCTGATAATTCGATTTTTTCCTATAATTTCAACCAATTTGCCTGGTACTCTAGTTGGGCTTACTGGCCTATATTGTTAGGATCGCCTCTGGAGCCTTTTTTGAAAATCAGCATCACAATATGTACGTGCTAATTGGATGGTACAGAGGCTGATTTAAACCATAGATTACATACCACGGTTAGTAATTCTGCTGTTTGATATTTGAGCTCCTTCAGAACTCTTGGGTGAATCCCATTTGATCCTAATAACTTATTACTGTTAAATGTAGGAGTTTGTTCCAAAACTTACTCTGTTTATGCTTTAATGTGGGGCAGTTTCTCAGATCTGTCACCTAAAAACTATGGAGGATAATCAGAGTGTTCATCAAGTGAAGGGTCAGTTCATCACCTGGCTTCAGCTCTCATGACAAGGGAGATGAAATATATGAACCACACCCACCTGTTCCATTGTGGGCCCTTACATTCTAGACGACATATGCTACTGATCTCCTCACTGTAGAGATAGGTTCTGATGGGCTCAAAGGTCAAGAGCAGTGGGAGAGGGGCTGGTGAAGGTGGACAGGGCACTGGGGAAGGAGACCAAGGCAGGCATCAGCATTTACAAAGTGTCTGTCTTTGTGGAGAGCCAGGGGACCGGGGGAATGTTGGCCCATGAAGAATGGTATCGGTGGTTGCTCAGACCACAGTATTGCTCTTGACAGAGTCAATAAAGAGAAGGGATGTGGATGTTGTTCCCATTACACATGGCCTGCCACTGTCCTGCCTCTGTTTAAATATTCATGGGCTATGAAAAAAGCTGCAGAGCTGTTTTGCAGTCACAGTATTCACCCTTCCCGAGAACTCTAGGAGCTGCGTGATTCATGAATGCTGCACAAGCTGTGGATAGGGGCTATTCAAGGGTCGCAGTAACCCACCCTTTCCCTATGCCCTCAGCCAGTTACTAGTGACTGAGTCATGCCAGAGACACAATTAATGCAGGAGGCCCAGGAGAAGCCATTCAGGCAGCCCCGTTGATGGCTCTGCACACTGCAGACCTGCTGAGCACACTTCCCACCGAGGCAGAATGTGTGAAAGAGGGTCTGACATATAGAAGGGCTGGCAAGAGACTCAGGCCCAGATTCCCTCTGCAGCCCCTCTGTTTATGCTGCCCCAGCAATACAAAGGGGTGGAAATGGGCCTTTGCTCCCCCACAAAGGCATGTCTTGCTCCGATCTCAGCCCAGCCCGTTCAGTGTAGAGTGACCACCTATTCAAAAGGCAAAAGTGGGACACATGCAGGAGCTCCATCCACTCTGTGTCCCCTTCCCTGCCGCCTTCATGGCCCTTCCCTGGACCCTTTTCTCCCCGCTGTGGCCCCAACCCCTGCTGCTCAACTTCCCCTGAACCCTGCCTCCTTGCGAGGCTTGAAGCTGGAGCTGGGCTGTGGTAAGTGTTACTCAGGGAGCCAGGATACTCCACCTGCCCTGAGTGAGGGGATAGGGGGCATGAGACCAGCCCCCAGCCAATATTCCCACCCCCTATGGCATGCTACAAAGGGAAGATGGCATTTCCGGGGCTTCCCACAGCAGGCTGGCCTTCTTGGGGAGCTCTAAAAATAGCTTGGTTCTGTCCTTGCTGGTGGCCAGGATCTTGGGAGAAGAGGAGGAGCAGGGGGCCAGGCCTCAGGGGAAGAGACAGGATGCGGCGAGGCCTCAGGGACAAAGGAGGAGCAGGGGATGTGGCAAGCTTGAAGCAATGCTGATCTCAGCAAGTAGGAGAGTGAGGGTCCCAAATAAAGGAAGAGGAAGTTAATAAGAGACCTCGTGTTCTGGAGAACACTGAATTAATGGGACCACACAAAGGGGGCTCTTGTTCAATAGGAAGATATTAGGCAGGGTAGGAGTGAGTTGTGTCTGAGTCACTGTTGCTAGGCAGATTTATCACTGCATTTCCAGAAACTTCTGGAATTGGGTGTGGTAGTTTTGGATATGCTCCAAAAGGTTCCTCCTTGCTTGGGGTCAGACTCCATCAGGGTGAGTAATCAAGGGCAGCTGCTTTGCAAAGGGCCACCTGTTCTGTGTGAATTGGGAGAAGCTGAGCCAAGGAGCGAAAAGCAGGCTGTTTCCCCTGACTCTGTGACAAGGGAGATTTAGGTTGGACATTAGGAAAAAGTACCTAACTGTCAGGATAGTTAAACACTGGAATACATTGCCTAGGGAGGTTGTGGAATCTCCATCTCTGGAGATATTTAAGAGTAGGTTAGATAAATGTCTATCAGGGCTGGTCTAGACAGTATTTGTCCTGCCATGAGGGCAGGGGACTGGACTTGATGACCTCTCAAGGTCCCTTCCAGTCCTAGAGTCTATGAATCTATGAATAACCTATGAATCTATGAAAATTATATTTGGTTTGAACTTAATATAATGATCAGTGGGTCAGTGAGGCATTTGATGTGAAGGGAGTACACCAGAGTGGGGACACCCTAGCCCTCATCCTAAGTGACCACAATGAGACTGGTGATTTAGCCTCTCAGGCATCCTGGGCTCAGCTATGTAACTAATATGAGCACTGTGCCACAAAGGAGAGTGGAAGGCGTGTCCATGAGGTCAGGCAGTCTTCTAGGTAAAGCGAGTGGGAGTATGGACTCAGACCTTTTCACTAGTCAGTTCCCCTGGGGTAACACAGAAGCAAGAAAAGTTCACCAAAATGGTTCAGTTATGGAGTAATTTATTACATCTTGCCAATGATCTGACCAGAAGATATTTACGTTCTTGTCCCAATTCCAGCTACAGGGTTAGAGAATACAGACTTTCCACTTTAATTAAATTGTCTCATTAGCACTGACCCCGCCATTTGTAAGGCAACACACATCTTTTCATGTGCTGTGTATATATACCTGTCTACTGTATTTTCCACTGCATGTAACTGATGAAGTGGGTTTCAGCCCATGAAAGTTTATGCCCAAATAAATGTGTTAGTCTCTAAAGTACCACAAGTACCACTTGTTGTTAGAGTGTTCAATGTCATAAGTGGACCCTGAGGTTGTGTGGCAATTATACCTATTCTGAAGACTATTCCAAATTGTTAAGATCTTTATTAAAATGAATGAAAGAATAATAAATGGTATAAACCATAGAGTCACAAAGTAATACAATTATATGATGTCTGGGGTTAACATTTCTGTTATAAAAGCAGCTAAGCTGTATTGCAAAGGTGAGCTGATAGCTTCATAGAAGATGGCAGTACATTGCACACAGAACAGAAAGCCATCGTCATTTGCTATAATAAACAGTCTGCAAGACACAGTTTGCCCTGAAAATCTAAGCCCCTGTTCTCGGCAAATCATTTATTTTCTCCCAGGGGTTGTTCTCAGGCTGAAGTTCTCCAGGGTCCATTTTCTGCTCTTCCAGCTGCTCACACAGAGTCCAGGGAATTGTACGGGAGTCCTGGCCAATTTGAAAATCCACAGGGATTGTACAGGGGAATCATAAAGGTCGCTGTGCAGCACTCCGAGTGTCAGACATGTGACATTCATACACTGATTCTCAAGACTCTACCTTGCTGTTGCAGTAAAAAGATTTCCTCTCTCTGCTGCGTGGGATTTTGGTGAGTTGCCTGTTTCTGCATTAAAGTGAGTGGTAAGGGCTGAGGAAGGTTTCTAGGGTTCAAATCAAGAACCATCTGGGCAGGAATTCACCAGCAGGGTGACTTGAATTGTTTAGTACTGTCATAAAAAACAAGGGATTTACCTGGAAAAATTGGAACTACAAATAGATTGGAAACACTTTAGACAAATATTTGCATTTAAGTTCAATTCGTTTTCTCTTACTGTGTCCTTCTATCTTTCTCAGTAATTTTTTTTTGAGCTGTGGTTTTTCCTGTGGTTCGCTCAAGTTTTCCAATTCAGCAACCTCGGTGCCCTTTTTGGAAGTGCAGCCAAAGCTTCTGCAGTGGGTATCTGTGTTACCAGAGGGTTCACAACAAGAATAGGCCACACGCTGCCCAGATTCTACTCTCTGATTCTGCCTTCACTGGTTCACTCCAGATTGACACTGGCTTCTGTGAGAGCAAAATCAAGGCCCCTCTGTTTTGAAACTCCCAACTTTCATTCCCAGTCTCAGAACGCCACATGAACTGGGGGTTCCTTGAGACTCTCTCATCACCCTAACAGAATAGCACTCTCTGCAGCAGGACCCAAGGCTGTGAATTTGAGAGCCAGGAGCCGAAAATTAAACATTCAGAGTGAAACTAGTCCCCTTGAGATCAAAGGCAAAATTCCTAATTGAGCCAGGAGTTTGCCCTAAATCCACATATAGTGAGTTAAATAAATTCCCTGATTTACATCAGCCATGAGCCTCCAGTGACTTCATCTGGAGTCGCTCCGTGGCCTCTAAGGATGCATGAGCTTCTTTGGACCCAAGCAGAACTGACAGGAGAGTTGCTTAAATCTCAAATTCACAGATTTAAAGCTTTCAAACAATTTGGATAACCATTTTTTTTAAAGAGAGGGCAAAGGGAGAGAGACCCTTCATCTCCTTTTCTGAAGAGGATGAGAAGCATTAGAGATTGTCTTGCAAATGTTACCTGGGGAGGTCCAGGAACACACAGTCTGTGCGGTGGGTGGGTGTAGGACTGCGGGACATGCAGTATCCAGATCACAGTGGCACAGAGTCCTGAAACTATGCAACATGGAGAATGGACATCCTCCCTGATGCACAGACCAAAGAGGCGTCATGAGGCCACTTGGGTCTGGGAGGTGTCTGAGACTGCAAGGGAAAGGGAGCAACACTCTAGCACAGCGGTCGGCAACCTTTCAGAAGTGCTGTGCTGAGTCTTCATTTATTCAATCTGATTTAAGGTTTTGCATGCCAGTAATACATTTTAACGTTTTTAGAATGTCTCTTTCTATAAGTTCATAATATAGAACTAACCTATTGTTGTATGTAAAGTAAATAAAATGTTTAAGAAGCATCATTTAAAGTTAAATTAAAATGCAGAGCCCTCTGGAACGGAGGCCAGGACCCAGGTGTCAGAGTGTGAGTGCCACTGAAAATCACCTCCCGTGCCGCCTTCGGCACCTGTGCCTTAGGTAGCCTACCCCTAGTCTGGCAGATGGTCTCGGACACCATCCCCCACCTGGACCATACTCCCTTCCATGGGAAAGCCCACTGCAGTTTTGTGGCAACATCCGCAATTGCCAACACTGAAAAGCAGCCTCAGGAAGGGGTGTCTGGGTTTCTAACTGGCCGCAGTACGTTAAAGCTTTGTGTCTTTTTGAAGAAGAGTTGCTCACACTGGCTCCTTTTAATCCCACCTCCTCTCCCCCTCCTGTTGGTCTGTCCATCTCTCCTTCCCTGCACAGGCTGAGCTGCAGCCAGGGTTCCCTTTGCCCCCAGAAAGGCAGTTCAGTCTCATCTCCCCCTTTTCCCCAGTGCAGGCAGACACTGAGATTAACTTACACTGAAGAGGTGTACCTGTGAGCTGTTGCTGTGGTGTGTGGCACCTGGTTTTGGTCCTGGGTAAGGGGTATCACTGTGTAGCAGGGTGGAAGTTCTGGGGGTGGGGGGTCTCCATGGACAGGTGACCAGCACCAGGGGTTGGGTGGAAGGAAGAGGGGTGTACAGAGGCAGGCTGGCAGTGCTGGAGGCTATGGGGACAGGTAGGGGGTGTACACAGAGAACTGGGCACTGCTGTGGGTTGTGGAGGCAGGCAGGGGATGAGCAATGATAGGCCGGTAGCACTGAGGCTTTGTGGGTGCTGTGACAGTCTATACCCCCATATTCTTCATTTTCAGATAATCAAGATCTTACATATAAAGCAGGCCTTGTAAGGTATCAAGGGAAACATGATCTGCTGAACGTCATGTCTCTATCCATATATGTATCATAAATGTATATAGAATTATGAGAATTCTGTTATATGGTGGTCACTAAAACATGCTGTAAGTTGGGAAATCAGCCAGATATTAGCCCCCACCCTGAGGCAACAGCAAGGAAAGTAACAAACACTCAGGCAGGGTGTCAAATAACCCATCAAAACCCATTGTCCAACAAGGGAGCTACGGTACACTGACTCACCTGCATGACACCCCATAAAGTGATTTGCTCAACCTTGCTTGCAGAGACTCAGCGATGCCTCCCAGACATGCCTCGACGTGTGCTCCCTAAACACATGGACTGAGGGTGTAAAACAGACAAAGCGGACACATACTGAGCCCTTCTCTGGCCGCCACCTTCACTGCAAGCAATGAACACATTGAGATTGGCCCAGGTTAAAGGAAGAAACCTGTATATTAAGGACTGCTATATCCCGTGGGTTGAGAAAAACTGCTTCATCTCTATGTTGCCCAGTCGAATAGGGCTGAGAGTTTAGACTGCATTTTTATATTTTATTTTATTTTGGTAATCTCTCTGACTTTTTGCCTATCACTTAATATCACTTAACATCTCTCTGTGTAGTTAAAAAATGTGCTGTTTATTCTACCTGAAGCAATTTGTTTGGTTTGAAGCATGTAAGAGACTCCCCTGGGGATAACAGACTTGGGGCATATCAATTTCTTTGTTAAACTGATGAACTCATCTAAGCTTCCAGCATCCAGCAGGCATAACTGGACACTGTAAGACGGAGGTTCCTAGGGCTGTGTCTGGAATCATTGATATTGGCAAGTGTCATTCAGTTGCACAATCCAAGCGGCAGCTAACATGGTAGAGGCTGTGCCTGAACAGCCCAGGAGTGGGGGTTCTCACAGCAGAGCAGAGTCAGTCTGGGTCCCAGAGTCAAGGCTTGGAGTGACCTAGCAGATCACTGGTCCAGATAACACCAGAGGGGAATGTCACAGGGTCAAAGAGCTGCTTGTAGATGGATAGGCAGTTAGTGTTGATGAAATAATTTTTTTCTGTAGGATTGTTGATCCAAGGCCAGCTTTGGGATCTTTCCTGATACAGAGTGTGTTTGGGGATTTCAGGGTCTCTATGCCCTGATAAGCCACAGAACTGCAGTCTGAGTGACACAACCTTTTCTCAGTTTTGTTCCCAACTGTTATTGTAATGGTACTTCAGGCATTTCACTGGTAGAAATAACCATAGATATTTTGTGACAATGTACCCCATATTGACCATAGTGATATTATTATATGATAATAGCATAATTATGATACATTTTATACAAGACGGGTCATGTAAGATGTCATTGGAAAATTTATGACTTTCTGAATATTATTATCCAATTTGTATGCACGTATGATTTTTTGTCTGCAGTTATGAATATCGACTACTTATCTGTATTTCAAATGTAGTTACAACTGGGTAACGCCCACTAGGCAGGATGATTTCAGTCTAGATAACTGGTCGGGAAGGGCCTTTTCAGGGCAATGAGCCATTGGAGGAAACAATGGAAACTTATCTTCCACCAGATGAGCCTCCCTGAGAATGCTTCAGACAGCCTATACATAATGGATGCTATGTTTTTACAAGGGCATGTCACCAGGGCCGGCTCTAGACTATTTGCCACCCCAAGCAAAAAAAAAATTGGCTGCCCCCCATCCTTACCATGACCTCCTCGCCGCACCCCCCTGCCGCCCCAGGCCTGGGCTCTCCTCCTGCAACTAAACCCTCCTTCTGCCACAGCCCTGGGTCACTGGTAACTCGCTCCCAGGGCGGGTCATTCAGCAGGAATTTTGGATGTGCCCAGAACACAGACAGGATTGGTTCCCATACCATTACAGAGCTGCAGTAAAGTGGAACAATTTTCAGCTTGTGTGATTGGAGGATATCTGGATACATATTATAAGACTGTCCTCCATAAATGAGGAAAAGTTGAGGTGTCTTTATTATTCTTTTGTTCCACTCTTTCTTTCTATGGGGTGTTTGCCAATGCAATATCACTGTCTTCCTTTTAAACAACAAACAAACAAACAAAAGGCAATGGCTGTTGAAAATAGCAATTCCAGTCCTAATAACCACTGGGAAGTATTTCTTGCTCAATTTTATCCTACTTTTTCTACAGCAAATGACAGTGGATCAGTATATTTGATCTGGGAGAAATGAAGTAACAGCTGTCCAAACTGAGCTTGAGCACTCCTGAACTTTGAGGTGTTCAGATCTGGAAGGCGGGTGCTGGGGAGAGGGGGAGGGTTGTGGCTCCACAAGGGAGCATGGCAGCATGTATGCAGCAGCGTGTCTGGCTCCGCGCAGCGCCAGACACGCTGGTCTGAGTGGTATGGTAAGGGGGTTGGGGGGTTAGAGAAGGGGTAAGGGGTTCTGGGGGGGCAGTCAAGGGACTGGGAGCAGGGGGGTTGGATGGGGTGGATGTTTGGGGGGGGCAGATGTGTCAAAGGTTCGGGGGGGCAGTCAGGGTCAGACAGCGGTTGGATAGGCATCAGAGTCCCAGGGGTTTGTCAGGGGACAGGTAGGGGGTGGGGTCCTAGTGTGGAAGTTGGGGGAGGTTTCAGAAAGGGCAGTCAGGTACAAGAAGAAGGGAGGTGTAGATAGGGGGTGGAGTCCCAAGGAGCAGTTAGAGGCAGAGGTCCCTGGAGGGGGAAATCAGGGGACAAGGAGCTGCGGTGCTTAGATAGGGAGTGGGGTCCTGGGGGGCAGCTAGGGGCAGGGGTCTCGGGAGCGGGCAATCAGGGGACAATGACCTGCAATGCTTAGATAGGGGGTGGGGTCCTGGTGGACAGATGGGGGCAGGGCTCCTGGAAGGGGGCAATCAGGGACAAGGACCAGCAGCACTTAGATAGGGGATGCAGTGCTGGGGGGCAGTTAGGGGCAGGAGTCCCAAGATGGGTTGATCAGGGAGCAGGGGGGGTTGGATGAGCTGGAGGCTCGGGGGGGCAGTCAGGGGACAGACAGCAGTTGGATAGGCATGGGAGTCCCAGGAGTTTGTCAGGGGACAGGTAGGGGGTGGGGTCCTAGGGGGGAAGTTGGGGGGAGTGTCTCAGAAGGGGGCAGTTGGGGACACGGAGAAGGAAGGCTTAGATAGGGGGTGGGGTCCCAAGGGGAAGTTAAGGGCAGAAGTCCTGGGAGGGGGCAATCAGGGGACAGGGAGCGGGGGAGTTGAATGGGTTGGGGTTTCTGTGGGGGACAGTTGGAGGGAGTGAAGGGTGGCAGGGTGGGGTTACCCTCCCTCCCCGTGGAGTGTCCTAGTTTTTGAATGTTAAAATATGGTACCCTCCCCTTCACAGTGCAGCTCGCCATTCACAGCAGGCTGCACCAGGAGGTCTCACCTATCTCACTTCCTCCCCGTTCTTTTCCTGTATGTGACCAGGCTGAAGAACTCTGGACTCCATTTGTAATTTTCCCACAAACTAGTCTTGAAACTCAGTTGTGAAACACAGGGTTCCCGCCATATGCTAAAGTTATATAAAGCAGGGAGTGACATTGTTGGTGGTTCTTCTCTCCCCGCTCAAGAAGACTCCCAGAATGTGAATCACTATAAAATATTTACTGTACTAATTGTTATAAAGCATGTAACTCCCTAAATGTGCTTCTCTCCCTTTACAGGCACTTGAGCATTTCTGACTCATATTGACGCATCAACCACCTCATGGCAGCTTTCAACTTCACCCCCTCTGACCCTTCAACGTTCATCCTAATGGGCATCCCCGGCCTGGAGGCTGCCCACATCTGGATTTCCATCCCTTTCTCTATGTTCTACATTATCAGCCTGTTGGGAAATTTCACACTTCTGTGTGTTGTAGGTAAGGAGCAGACCCTGCACAAGCCGATGTACCTGCTGCTCTGCATGCTGCCGCTCACAGACATCGCCACACCTACCTTCGTCATGCCAAAGGCACTGGGCATATTTTGGTTCAATTTGAAAGGCATTACTGTGGCTGGCTGCCTCACCCAGATGTTCTTCCTTCACATGGTTTCTGTTATACACTCAGCCACCCTCGTGACAATGGCCTTCGATCGCTACGTTGCCATATGTAACCCCCTGAGATATGCCACCATCCTCACCAATGCACAAATAGCTAAGCTTGGTCTTGTAGGTTTGATAAGAGCTGTTCTCTTCATTCTGCCCCTACCCGTGCTTATGAGTCAGCAGCCATTCTGTGCCAACCACATTATCCCTCATACTCAATGTGAGTACATACCTGTGTTCAAGATGGCATGTGGGGACATTACAGTAACCAGGATATACGGCTTGGTGCTAATGTTTGTAATCAATGGGTTTGACCTGACGCTCATTGCCCTGTCCTACGGTCTGATTATCACTGCCGTCCTCAGAATTGGCTCTAAGAATGCTCACCAGAAAGCCCTCAACACTTGCACAACCCACATCTGTGTGATACTGACATATTACACCCCTAGCATCTTCTCCAATCTCACATACCGGTTTGGTCAAGGCATCGCTCCCCATGTTCACATCATCTTGGCTGACCTCTATCTCCTCATCCCTCCAATGCTCAACCCGATCATTTATGGGATCAGAACCAAAGAGCTTCGTGACAAAGTAGGCAAATACATCTGCTGCAGAAGGTGATCGCCTGGGGCCACTGACTTGAAACCTGTGTTACAAGAGGGGGAAAGCATATCTCCTCATTAATCAAGGGTGCCCTGTCCCAGTTTGGTTGAGCTCAGCATTGTGGAAGTTCCAGTCTGAGAAGTTCCTTCCATATAATATCTTATCCCTCTATCACTAAGCACGGCTCTTTCCATTGCTGAGTTACCTCTCTCTGAGCATCACTTGGCCTCTTTCATTGTCACCCAAAGCCTCCATCTCCACACACCCTGTTACTCAGCCTTTCCATGACTCTAAGACTAAGTCTACACTAGCACGGTAAGTGAACCTACTCTACGCAACTCCAGCTACATGAATAAGGTAGCTGGGGTCGATATACCTTAGGTCAAGTAACTGCGGGGTCTACACTGTGGGAGGGGGCTGGGGAGTTGACAGGAGAAAAACTCCAATTGACTTATCTTACTCTTCTCTTTAGTAGACTTGCTAAATTGACTGCCGGTGGATCGATCTCACAGCATCGATCTCAGCTGAGTTTAGACCTGCCCTGAGACTACCATAAGATATTATAGCATTTTGAGGCAAAGTAGTTTTCCATTAGTCTCTGTGCAGCCATGGTTCTTTTCAGTTTTACAGACAGAAGCCACATTTTCAGATAACGAAAGAGAAAAAGAAAGAATCAGCAATGCTGAAGTTCTTTGTCATATGTACAGAGATTTGGTAAGGAAAATATACCTGATTTTTCTATATTGAATGCATCACAAAACCTGAGGGATAAACCTAATGTTTCTACTGGAAAGTCATTATACAGGAAAACTGCTGTAGGAATTGAGGATATTCTACTAAAGCTTACTGGTGAGAGTTGTGAAACCGTGTGTTTTTGAGAACTGGACTCCGGTATTTAACTACTACAGCACCTTTGAGTAAATATAACTTACTGCTTTGTGCAGCTAATTTTGGAGTGGAACAGACTGTGAACTTCCCTTTGGTCCCAGAGAGGGCTCTTTGTGATGTCCCCGTGCCCACAGAGGGGGGTATCTTATTTTCATGAACCTTTCCCATTTTTGTTCATTGTTCTTGTGAGGGTTAGATCACAGAACCCCCCTTGGAAGCTGCCAATTCATGTGCCAAGACTACTTCTGCCCTTGATTTCCTGACCTGGCAGCTCAGGACTCCAGCACCCTGTCTTGTTGAGCCAGACACACCCGCCTGCTCCAACACAGACTCCAATTCACAGTCTGAATTACTTGCCACACAGCTGCAGGCTTAACCTGAAAGCAGCTAACAGAAGTGTTCTTGTCCATAACACTCAGATGCCCAACTCCCAATGGGATCTAAAGCCAAATAAATCTGTTTTACCCTGTATAAATCTTATAAAGGGTAAATTCAAATTGTTAGCCCTCTATAACACTGATAGAGAGATATGCACAGCTGTCCCCTCCCCTCCCCCAATATTAATACTTACTCTGGGTTAATTAATAAGTAAAAAGTGATTTTATTAAATACAGAAAGTAGGAATTAAGTGGTTTCAAGTAGTAACAGACAGAACAAAGTGAATTGCCAAGTAAAATAAAATAAAACATACGTCTATGTCTAATACAGTCAGAAACTGGATACAGATACGATTCTCACACTCAGAGATGTTTCAATACGTTTCTTTCACAGACTGGACACCTTCCTAGTCTGCGCACAAGCCTTTCCCCTGGTACAGCTCTTTTTCCAGCTTAGGTGGTAGCTAGGGCATTCCTCATGATGGCTCCTCTCCTCTATTTGTTCTCTTCCACCCATTAATATATCTTTTTCATAAGGCAGGAATCCTTTGTCCCTCTGAGTTCCTCTGGGGTGAGCAGACACCCTTCAGGCTGCTTTACGGAGCCCTTGGGACATTTGCAGGGAGCTGGTAGGAAGTGACCCATGTAGGCAGCAAGTATAATAGGCCAGGGGAGGCTAAACCTCCCTAGGCTGTGCAGCCCCCAACCTGCCTTTGAGAGAGGAGACACCTGGGCTGTGGTGTCCTGGCCTGCGCTCCACCCCCGATGTCCGCTCTTGCTTTTTCCCCATGGCCCCACCCACACGGCACCTTCTCTTGTCCCTACCGCCTCTCCGCTGAGGCCCCCTTTGCTTCTCGCTGAATCCTTCACTGAGTCCCTCCTTTTGCCCACCGCCTGTTCAGTCTCTCCTCTCCTACAGACCAACCTCCCCTCTCCCGAGACGCCTACCACCTACCATTTTTCAGTGAAAACTGAACCATATTTAAAAGTGGGCCCTGGACTCCTGGCATTCCATCTTCCAGCCCCTTTAGCTGAGTTGTTCCAGCAGCAGCAGGCATAGCAACAGGAGGAGTCACTCAGCTGGGCCATATAGAAGAATAAAGTCAAGGTAAGTGTGGGACCCTTACTGAATGAGGAAGGCAACCTAGTGAGAGAGAATGTAAAAAAAAGCTAATGTACTCAAGCTTTTTTTCCCCTCTGTCTTCACAAACAAGGTTGGGTCCAAGACTGCTGCACTGGGCAGCAAAGCATGGGGTGGAGGTGATCAACCCTCTATGGAGAAAGAAGTGATTTGAGACTTTTTAGAAAAGCTGGATGAACACATGCCCATGGGACTGGATGTGCTGCATCAGAGGATGCTAAGGGAGTTGGCGGATGTGATTGCAGAGCCATTGGCCATTATTTTTGAAAACTCATGGTGATTGATGGAGGTCCCAGATGACTGGAAAATACTAATGTAGTGCCCATCTTTACAAAAGTGAAGAAATAGGATCCAGGGAACTACAGGACAGTCAGCTTCAGCGAAGTCCCTGGAAAAATCATGGAGCAGGTCCTCAAGGAATCAATTCTGAAGCACTTAGAGGAGAGGAAAGTGATCAGGAACAGTCAGCATGGATTCACCAAGGGCAAGTCATGCCTGACTAACCTAATTCCATTCTATGAGGAGATAACTGGCTCGGTGGATGAGGAGAAAACAATGGCTGTGTCATTCCTTGAATTTAACAAAGTTTTGATATAGTCTCCCACAGTATTCTTGCCAGCAAGTTAAGGAAGTATGGGCTGGATGAATGGGCTATAAGGTGGATAGAAAGCTGGCTAGATCGTCGGGCTCAACGGGTAATGATCAATTGCTCCATATCTAGTTGGCAGTTGGTTTCAATCAGGGTGCCCCAAGTGCTGGCCCAGAGGTCGGTTTTGTTCAATATCTTCATTAATGATGTAGAGAGTGGTGTGGACTGCACCCTCAGAACGTTTGCAGATGACACTGAACTGGTAGGAGTGGTAGATACATTGGAGAGTAGGGAGAGGATACAGAGGGACCTAAGCAAATTAGAGAATTAGGCCAAAAGAAATCTGATGAGGTTCAACAAGGAGAAGTGCAGAGTCCATGCACTGCTACAGACTAGGAAACAAAAGACTAGGCAGCAGTTCTGCAGAAAAGGAGCTAGAGGTTATAGTGGACGAGAAGCTGGATATGAGTCAAAAGTGTGCCCTTGTTGCCAAGAAGGCTAACTAATTTTGGGCTGTATAAGTAGGGGCATTGGCAGCAGATCGAGGGACTTGATCATTCCCTCTATTCGACATTAGTGAGGACTCATCTAGAGTACTGTGTCCAGTTTTGGGCCCCACACTACAAGAAGGATGTGGAAAAATTTGAAAGAGTCCAACGGAGGGCTAAAAAAAATGATTAGGGAGCTGGACCGTGACTTATGAAGAGATTCTGAGGGAAATGGAATTGTTTAGTCACCAGAAGAGAAGAATGAAGGGTTATTTCATAGCTGCTTTCAACTACCTGAAAGGGGGTTCCAAAGAAGATGTAGGTCGGCTGTTTTCAGTGGTACTAGATGACAGAACAAGGACCAATGGTCTCAGATTGCAGTGGAGAAGGTTTAAATTGGATATTAGTAAAAACTTTTTACTAGGAGGGTGGTGAAGCATTGGACTGGGTTAGTTAAGGAAGTTTTGGAATCTCCTTCCTTGCAGATTTTTACGATCCTGCTTGACAAAGCCCTGGCTGGGATGATTTAGTGGGAACTGGTCATGCTTTGATCAGGGAGTTGGACCTGATGACCTCCTGAGGTCCCTCCCAACCCTGATATTCTATGATTCTTCATGTTAGGGAGGACATGCAAAAACACAAAATCTTTTAGGACCAGTGGAATAAATGATCGCACTGGTCACTGCTGACGTGTGTGACCAGCAGCAGAAGCACTCTACTTCCAACGAAGAAAGCAACAATGAAATATTGCCTTTTAGATACTAACAATAATAAACTAATTCAATTCAAAATATGGGCATAGACTACAGTTTTTGAATGGAAATATAAATAAATAATGTAATAATGTTATTGTTGGTTTCACACTACATATATTTTGGGTTCCTTTTAGGTTATTCACCATTTTCCTTTGAAACACCTGCCACGTCTCATTTCAAATGTGAGCTGATAGCTTCATAGAAGATTAGAAAGAGTCACTATCCTTCATGGTTGTTTGCCTTCTCAGACGGTCCTTGTATTACCTTAATTGGGGACTAAACTACCATGTCTAAATCTAGAGGTTAACATGTTCAGACAGATATTCCTACGTATTAATATCACTTATCTCATCCCTGAAACCTTAACCCTTGGCCTAATTTTTGAGTTCCATGTTCTGCGGTGTATCCTGCAGTTACGGGTCTGTTCCAGAACTAGGGTAAACATATTCCCTTATTTGTTCCATTCCCTATGCAGCTCCCCAACGTCAAGAGAGGAAACCGGTAGGCCATTTATCTATGCTAAAGGTTACAAGCACTTCTACTAACGTGATCTAGTTAATCATATAAGATACATACCCGTAGATTCCTTATGAATAACTATTATGAATAACATATACTGGAATTCGACATAAACAAAACCCAAGAAAATAAAAAAATCAATCAAACCATTGGGGAAAAAACTCACACATTGTACAATACAGCAAGCTAGGAAGTTGGCCTTTTGGGCTACAGCTTCCCACATACTTTAGGGAACCTGGACAACTGATAGGTTGTGTTTTAGTGACATTTACAGAAATGTGTAACTTGTCAAATCGTCATATAAATGAGAGAATATGAAATGTGTAACTTTGTAGACACATTCTTTCTTCATAAGGTGTATGCAGGAGCGACGCCAGGGTTTTTGGCACCCTAGGCGGGATTCCTTCCGCGTTCCCGGTCGGCGGCAATTCTGAGGCGGGGGGAGGGGCGTCCTTCCGCGCTCCCAGTCTTCCAGGCACTTCAGCTGTGGGTCCTGGAGTGAGTGAAGGACTCGTCTCAGAATTGCCGCCGAAGACCGGGAGCGCGGAAGGACTCCCAGCCGCCGAATTGCCGCCGTGGGTGACAAAATGCCGCCTCCTCAAATCCTGGTGCCCTAGGCTACTCCTTAGGTCGCTTAAATGGAAGCACCGGCCTTGGGTGAATGTAACATCACTGCACAAGACGGCTTCCTAGAGACTAGTATTGTATAAAGGCTATTTCCTTTTCTGTTTTATTATGGGGTTAGAGCAGTAAACCTGAAATTTTTTAGTGGGCCTCTTGAACCCTTTTCAGAACAAATGAAAACTTGATCAAGGAACTGACTACACAATTGATCAACAACTAGTGTGAATCACTCCTTCCTCTCAGATTCAGTGTTTAGACACAGTGAAGGCACCCACAGAAGTAATTCTCCTGAGCTAAAATGCCACTAAATTTTGTGAACCTTCAGTATTATAGACATAAATGGAAAACTTTAGCTCTGTTTTTCTTATTATGCTCGAAAGAAAGATTGTGGAAATGGTAAATGCTGTTTCAAAACTGCGAAAATCCAGAGACACAGACCTATACAAAGCAGCAGAATTATTTCCCAAAGCCACTAAACTCATAGCTACTTTTCAAATTGAGTTCAAAGAAGCTAAATGTTGATCAATTAAATTATCAGAAAAATGGGTCAGACAAATCAAGTCTGAAGAGAAGTGCTTGAGAAAAGCAAAAGGCAGGGGAGCAGCTTGTTGTGTGGCAGATGAGGGAGGAGATCAGAGCTGATACTGGCTGCTCCAGTGAAGAATTTCCCCGTGAACAAGTGTACAAAGGTCCCTCCTTGAGGGTATGCCTACACTAACTCACTGTATTGGTGGTTAGTGATCGATCTATCCAGGATCGATGTATCGCATCTAGTCTAGATGCGATACATTGATTCCCGAATGTGCTCCCCGTCAACTCCGGAACTCTGGAACTCTATCACAGCGAGAGGGGAAGCGGAGTCGATCTAAGTTGACTTCAGCTACCCAACCCTTGTAGCTGAAGTTGTGTATCTGAGGGTATGTCTACACTACGGGATTATTCCGATTTTACAGAAACCGTTTTTTTAAAACAGATTGTATAAAGTCGAGTGTACGCGGCCACACTAAGCCCATTAATTCGTCAGTGTGTGTCCATGTACCGAGGCTAGAGTCGATTTCCTGAGCATTGCACTCTGGGTAGCTATCCCATAGCTATCCCATAGTTCCCGCAGTCTCTCCTGCCCATTAGAATTCTGGGTTGAGATCGCAATGCATGATGGGGCAAAAACAGTGTCACGAGTGATTCTGGGTAAATGTCATCATTCAATCCTTCCTTCGTGAAAGCAACGGTAGACAATCATTTAGCACATTTTTTTCCCTGGATTGCCCTGGCAGATACCATAGCATGGCAACCATGGAGCCCGTTTAGCCTTTTCTCACTGTCATCATATGTGTAATGGATGCTGCTGACAGATGCGGTACTGCAGTGCTACACAGCATCATTCATTTGCCATTGCAAGGTAGCAGAGACGTTTACCGGCTGTAATGCATGGTCTGCTGCTTTGGAAATTGGTGATGACGGTTACCAGTCCTTTTATACTGTCTGCTACTGTCATGGGTGCTCCTGGCTGTCCTCACTGAGGTCAGCCAGGGATGCATGGACAAAAATGGGAGTGACTCCGCAGGTCATTCCCTTCTTTATGTTTTGTCTAAAAATAGAGTCAGTCCTGCCTAGAATATGGGGCAAGTCTACTAGAGAATCAGAGAGCACAGCCGCTCCGAGTCAGAGCCCCAGATATCCTGCAGAAATGATGAGCTGCATCCCATTCTAGGGGGTTCCCCTGCAACAACCCCATCCGTTGCTTCCCTCCTCCCACATCCCTCCTAGGCTACCGTGGCAGTGTCCCTCATTTGTGTGATGAAGTAATAAAGAATGCAGGAATAAGAAACACTGACTTTTTAGTGAGATGAAATGAGGGGGAGGCAGCCTCCAGTTGCTATGATAGTCCAGGCAGTACAGAATCTTCATAACATATGAAGGGGGAGGCAGGGAGGAGCGCAGCCTCCCGCTGCTATGATAGTCCAGGCAGGACAGAATCTGCATTAGACATGAAAGGGGGCGGGGGAGGAAGAGGAGCTCAGCCTCCAGCTGCTATGATGAAGATGGTTACCAAGCCTTTTGCACCGTCTACCTCTCCAGGAGACAAAGCTTAAAGATGGGAATGACTGGGAGTCATACCCATTTTTGCCCAGGTGCCCTGGGCCAACTTCACCGAGGCCAGCCAGGAGCACTCACGGGATGATGAGGACAGTTTCCAAGCCTTTTGTACCGTCTGCCATCAGGAAAGGAAGGGGATGGGATGTTGCTGTTCAGCGCCGTAGCATCGCGTCTACCAGCAGCATGCAGTAGACATACTGTGACACTGAAAAAAGGTGAGAAATGATTTTTTTCCCTTTTCATTTGCAGGAGGAGGGGGTGGGCGGTAAATTGATGATATATACCCTGAATCACCCAGGACAATGTTTTTGACCTTTCAGGCACTGGGAGCTCAGCCAAGAATGCAAATGCTTTTCGGAGACTGCTGGGACTGTGAGATAGCTGGAGTCCTCAGTCTCTCCTCCCTCCTTCCATGAGTGTCCATTTGATTCTTTGGATTTCCATTACGCTTGTCACACAGCACTGTGTTGAGTCCCTGCTCTGGCCTCTGTCTAGAGATTGTTTCAAATGTTTTGGCATTTCGTCTTCTGGAACGGAGCTGTAATAGAAGAGATTTGTCTCCCCATAAAGCGATCAGATCCAGTAACTTCTGTACAGTCTATACTGATCAGTGCTCCATGCTGGGCAAACAGGAAATGAAAATCCAAAGTTCGCAGGGCTTTTCCTGTCTACCTGGCCAGTGCATTCCACTCCGGATTGCTGTCCAGAGCGGTCACATTGGTGCACTGTGGGACAGCTCTCAGAGGCCAATACCGTTGAATTGCGGCCACAATAACCCTAATCCAAAATGGCAATACCGATTTGAGCGCTACTCCCCTCTTTGGGGAGGAGTACAGATATCGATATCAAGAGCCCTTTATATCAAAATAAAGGGCTTCGTCGTGTGGACGGGTGCGGGGTTAATTTGGTTTAACGCTGCTAAATTCGGTATAAACGAGTAGTGTAGACCAGGCCTTAGATCCTTCCCCCCTCCACTCCGGTTTAGACAAGGCCTGAGTGAAGGGACGGCCTGTTGCAAGGACAGCCTGAGAGGGAAGCATTCATCTCTCATATAAATGCTGGACTTGAGTGACCCCTTTATTTGCTTTTTGGGAAGAGCCCTTGCACTGATCTGGCCCTTAGAGGTTGCATCATACAAAAGGAAGAGACAATTGCTGCCGGAGAGGAAAGGAAAATGATCTTCCTACATGCAGCCCCAGAGGGTGCCTTGGGGCGAGCAGACACCCTTCACGCTTCCTTAGGAATGATAGAGACCTTGGGGCATTTTCTGGGAGGTGGTAGGAAGTGTCCCAGGGAGGGCTACCTTTCGTAGGCAGAGGGTACAATAGGCCAGGAGAGAGCGGACCCTGTCTGTCACTTGCTGAGTCCTTCCTCTCCTCCCTCCTCCCCCGAGGCCCTGCTTGCCAGTGAAAAACAGAACTGTATTTAAAAATGGGTCCTGGCCTCCTAGTCCTCTGTGTTACAGCCCTCTTAGCTGAGTTGTTCCAGTATCAGCAGGAGCAGAAGCAGGAGGGGTCCCACAGCAGGGTAAAGAACAGGAGCCAGACATCAACAATACCCACCTGATGAAATGAAGAAACAGACTGACAGAGCCAGAAAGCTACCCAGAAGTCACCTCCTATAGGACAGGCCCAACAAAGAAAGTAACAGAACACCACTAGCCGTCACCTATACCCTCCAACTTAAACCTCTCCAGTGCATCATCAAGGATCTACAACCTATCCTAAAGGACAATCCCTCACTCTCACAGACCTTGGGAGACAGGCCAGTCCGCTCTTATAGACAGCCCCCAAATCTAAAGCAAACAGTTGACAGAAACTACACACCGCACAACAAAATCACTAACTCAGGAATCAAACCCTGCAACAAACCCTGTTGCCAAATCTGTCTGCATATCTACTCAAGTGACAACATCGTTGGACCTAACCAATTCAGCCGCACCATCAGGAGCTCGTTCACCTGCACATCTACCAACGTGATATATGCCATCATGTGCCAGCAATGACCCTCTGCCATGTACATTGGCCAAACTGGACAGTCTCTATGCAAAATAGTAACTCAACACAAATCTGACGTCAGGAATCATAACATTCAAAAACCAGCAGAAGAACACTTCAATCTCCCTGGTCACTCAATAACAGACTTAAAAGTGGCAATTCTTCAACAAAATAAAACTTAACAAATCGACTCCAATGAGAAACTGCAGAACTGGAATTAATTTGCAAACTGGACACCATCAAATTAGGCCTGGATAAAGACTGGGAGTGGATGGGTCACTACAAAAAATAAATATATGTGTTAGTCTCTAAGGTGCCACAAGGACTTCTCTTTGTTTTTACAAAAACTAATTTCCTCTTGCTAAATACTCACATCTTCTTGTCAGCTGTTTGAAATTGGCCACCTTGTTTACACTGGCGACAGTAGCACTACAAAAGTGATTTCCACTCTTTCTTGTCAACTGTTGAGAGTAGCCCACTTCCAAATTCAGTAAATTGGCTCGTCAGCACTAACACCCCACTTGGTAAGACAACTCCGATCTTTTCATATGCTGTATATTTATACCTCCGTAATGAATGTTCCCCTCTGTGCATCTGATGAAGTGAGTTTTAGCCCATGAAAGCATATGCCCAAATAAATTTGTTAGTCTCTAAGGTGCCACAAAGACTCCTCGTTGTTTTTGCTGATACAGATTCACACAGCTACCGCTCTGAAATCCGCTGTAATGTTGGTGATCATAGGGCCTGGAGAGTCTGAATCGCCAGCAAAGCACTGTGAAACAGGGCCAGCACAGTTGGGTGGTTGGAGAGGTGCAGCAGTTCTCATGGCTCCCAGACTGCACCCCAGGGGTGACAATCCATCAGACTCATACCCTCTGGAACCCAAATTTGGCCACAAGGCACATATGATGCAAGTATCGGGCTAGGGATAGTAGGCCAAATAGGAGTTCCAGATGTAGAAATTGTTTGATTCCTTTACCAACATCTTCTCACCTGAACAGCACACTGAAATAGCCCCAGGGCAACAGATCAGGCAAATAACATGGCTGTTCCCTCGTAAAATGTGGGATACTTGTGAGATGAACTCCCGGACATTTTAGCACGGGGAGAGGTGAAGGAATCGCACATTGAGCAGAGACGTCCTGATATTCAAGCTCTGACCCAGGATATCATAACCCGTTTCTGCATCCATTTGCAAAAGATCAGCACAGTATTGAAATTTGATGCTTCCCTGATGCAGAGAGTAGTTTAACTATCAGAACACTTAGTAGCTGTCAGATATATATTCAGCTTAACACCTCACAACGGCACAATGGCAAAAAACATTGATGCAGAATCCTGGGAGAAGAAAGCCTTTTACACTCCCTTTGTCTTGCATGAATTCACAATTAGTTAATTTGGCCTCTACAGGGTGGCACTGATTCTTCAGAGGCTAATGGACTGGATATTAGAACTGCATGGGCAGTATGCAGCACCATGCTCTTAGAATAAATTGAAAATTGTTTTTCGTCCCATATCTTGTGGCAGCATTCCCACGCATTGTGTAAATGGCAGTACATTACACACAGAAAAGTCAGCCATCATCATTTGCTACATTGAACAGTTTGCAAGACACAATTTGCCCTAAAAGTCTGAGCCCATTCTTGGCAAATCATTTCTTTTCTCCCGGGAGTGGTTCTCAGGCTGAAGTTCTCCAAGGTCCATTTTTTGCTTTTCCGGCTGCTCACACAGAGTCCAGGGAATTGTACGGGAGTCCTGGCCAATTTGAAATTCCACAGGGATTGTACCGGGGAATCATAAAGGTCACTGTGCAGCACTCCGAGAGTCAGATGTGACATTCATATGCTGATTCTCAATACTCTGCCTTGCTGTTGTAGTAAAGAGATTTGCTCTGTCTGCTGGGTGGGATTTTGGTTAGCTGCCTATTTCTGCATAAAAGTGAGTGGTAAGGGCTCCGGAAGGTTTCCAGGGTTAAAATCAAGAACCATCTGGGCAGGAATTCACCAGCAGGGTAACTTGAATTGTTTAGTACTGTCATAAAAAACAAGGGATTTTCCTGGAAAAATTGGAACTACGAATAGATTGAAAACAGTTTAGACAAATATTTGCATTTAAGTTCAATTCGTTTTCTCTTACTGTGTCCTTCTATCTTTTGTTGGGATTTGGGTGCACAAAGAGAGCCCCTGGTACCAAGAATCAGGCAGAGTCCCTCCAGCAAGGAACCCCTCCCCTCGCTACTTTATAGCACATGGTGCTTATATAACAAGTTATATAACAACTTACATAACATGAACCTTAACCAATCAGAGTTAAACAAACCCATATATGGGTTTGTTTATCACATGCTCATAGTGCTCCAGTCCACATGCCGAGCTCACACCGCTCCCCGTGGCCTTCTCCAGAATGTTGCTAGGCCGGTGAGCCACAGCATGCTTCCCTATGCATAAGCACCCTGTAAACCACATTTTACTTAAAATAAACACAACCATACCCTTCACTTTCTCAGTAACTTTTTTTTTTTTTTTTTTTTTTTGGTGCTGTGTGGATTTTCCTGTGGTTTGCTCAAGTTTTCCAATTCAGCAACCTCATTGCCCTTTTTGGAAGTGCACCAAAGCTTCGGCAGTAGGTATCTGTGTTACCAGAGGGTTCACAACAAGAATAGGCCACACACTGGCCAGATTCTACTCTATGATTCTGCCTTCACTGGGTCACTCCACATTGACACTGGCTTCTATGAAAGCAAAATCAAGGCCCCTCTGTTTTCAAACTCCCAATTTTCATTCTCAGTCTCAGAATACCACATGAACTGGGGGTTCCCTCAGACTCTCTCAGCACCCTAACAGAATAGTGCTCTCTGCAGCAGGACCCAAAGCCATGATTTTCACAGCCAGGACCAAAAGTTTAGCATTCAGAGTGAATCTGGTCCTCTTGAGATCAAAGGCAAAATTCCTAACTAAGCCAGAAGATTGCCCTAAATCAACATGTAGTGTCTTAAATAAATGCCCTGATTTACGTCGGCCATGAGCCTCAAGTGACTTCATCTGGAGTCGTCCCGAGGCCTCTAAGGACGGATGATTTTGTTCAGACCAAACAAGAACTGATGGGAGAGTTGCTTAAATCTCAAATTCACAGCCTTAAAGCTTCAAAATAATTAGGATAACCATCTTTTTTTTCCAAGGTGGGTAGAGAGAGAGAGAGAGAGACCCTTCATCTCCATTTCTGGAGAGGATGAGAAGTATTAGAGGTTGTGTTGCAAATGTTACCTAGGGAGATCCAGGAACACACATTCTGTGCGGTGGGTGTGGGCAGGACTGCGGGACATGCAATATCCAGATCAGTGTCACGGAGTCCTGAAACTATGCAACATGGGGAAGGGACGTCCTCCCTGATACACAGACCAAAGAGGCATCATGAGGCCTCTTGGATCCGAGAGGTGTCTGAGACTTCTATGGGAAGTGGGCCACACTCTAACAGATGGTCTCTGACACCATCTCCCATCCAGATCATACTTCCTTCCATGAGAAAGCTCACTACAGTTTTGTAGCAACATCAGCAATTGCCAACACAGAAATCAGTGTCAGGAAGGGGTGTCTGGGTTTCTAAGTGGCCGTAATATGTTAAAGCTTTGTGTCTTTTTGAAGAAGAGTTACTCACACTGGCTCCTTTTAGTCCCACCTCCTCTCTCCCTCCTGCTAGGTCTGTCCACCTCTCCTTCCCTGCACAGGTTGAGCTGCAGCCGGGGTTCCCTTTGCTCCAAAAAAGGCAGATCAGTCTCATGTCCCCCTTTTCCCCGGTGCAGGCAGACACTGAGTTTAACATAGTCCGAGGAGATAGTTCTGTGAGCTGTCGCTGCGGTGTACTACACCTGGTTTTGGTCCTGGGTGAGGGATATCACTGTGTGGCAGGGATGGAAGTTCTGGGGGTGGGGGATCTACATGGACAGGTGACAAGCACCACGGGTTGCGTGGAAGGAAGAGGGGTGTACAGAGGCAGGCTGGCAGTGCAGGAGGCTGTGGGGGCAGATATGGGGTGTACACAGAGAACTGAGGATTGTGGAGGCAGGCAGGGTGTGTACAGTGACAGGCGAGTAGCAGTGAGGCTTTGTGGGTGCTGTGACATTCTATACTGTAATCCCCATATTCCTTATTTTCATATAATCAAGATCTTACATATAAAGCAGGCCTTGTAAGGTATCAAGAGAAACGTCATGATCTGCTGAAAGTCATGTCTCTATCCATATATGTATCATAAATGTATATGGACCTATGAGAATTCTGTTATATGGTGGTCACTAAAACATGCTGT
Source organism: Gopherus flavomarginatus (assembly GCF_025201925.1). NCBI lineage: Eukaryota > Metazoa > Chordata > Testudines > Testudinidae > Gopherus > Gopherus flavomarginatus. The sequence goes on along the minus strand of NC_066617.1, from coordinate 368,588,381 downwards.
AAGTTGGGGAATCAGCCACATATTAGCTCCCCAGAGGAAACAGCAAGGAAAGTAGCAAACACTCAGGCAGGATGTCAGACAATGCATTAACAGCCATTGTCCAGCAAGGGAGCTACAATACACTGACTCACCTGCATGATGCCCCATAAAGGGAATTGCTCAACCTTGCTTGCAGATACTCAGCAATGCCCCCCAGACATGCCTGGACGTGTGCTCCCTAAGCACATGGACTGAGGGTATAAAACAGACAGAGTGGAAACCTACTGGGCCCTTCTCTGGCAGCCACCTTAGCTGCAAGCAACAAAGACATTGAGAAGAAGACAAGACTCCAACAGGGAGATTGGCCCAGGTTTAAGGAACAAACTTGTAAACTAAGGACTGCAATATCCTGTGGGGTGAGAAAAACAGCTTCATCTCGATGTTGCCCAGTCTAATAGGTTTGAGAGTTTAAACTGCAATTTTTATATTTTATTTTATTTCGGTAACCACTCTGACTTTTTGCCTATCACTTAATATCACTTAACATCTTTCTTTGTAGTTATAAAATGTGCTATTTATTCTATCTGAAGCGGTGTGTTTGGTTTGAAGCGTGTAAGAGACTCCCCTTGGGATAATAAACTTGGTGCATATCAATTTCTTTGTTAAACTGATGAACTCATCTAAGCTTCCAGCTCCAGTGGGCATAACTGGACACTGCAAGACGGAGGTTCCTAGGGTTGTGTCTGGAACCATTGATATTGGCTAGTGTCATTCAGTCGCACAATCCAAGCGGCAGCTAACATGGCAGACTCTGCGCGTGAACAGCCCAGGAGTGGGGGTTCTCACAGCAGAGCAGGGTCAGTCTGGCTCCCAGAGTCAAGGACTGCAGTGACCTAGCAGATCACTCGTCCAGATAACACCAGAGGGGAACTTCACAGGGTCACAGAGTGGAATGTAGACGGACAGGTGGGCAGTGCTGCTGAAATAATTTTTTTCTGTAGGATTGTTGATCCAAGGCCAGCGTGGGATCTTTCCTGGTACAGAGTGTGTTTGGGGATTTCAGGGTCCCTTTGCCCTGATAAGCCACAGAACTGCAGCCTGGGTGACACAACCTTTACTCAGTGTTGTTCCTAACTGTTGTTGTTATGTTACTTCAGGCATTTCGCTGGTAGAAATAGCCATAGATATTTTGTGACAATGTACCCCATATTGATCATAGGGATATTATTATAATATGATTACAGCATCATTATGATACATTTTATGCAAGATGGGTCATGTAAGATGTCATTGGAAAAGTTATGACTTTCTGAATATTATTATCTGATTTGTATGCATGTATGATTTTTACCTGCAGTTATGAATATCGACTACTTATCGGTATTTCAAGTGTAATTACAACTGGGTAACGCCCACTAGGCAGGATGATTTCAGTCTAGATAACTGGCTAGGAAGGGCCTATTCAGGGCAATGAGCCATTGGAGGAAACAATGGAAACTGATCTCCCACCAGATGAGCCTCCCTGAGAATGCTACAGACAGCCTATATATAATGGATGCTATGATTTTACAAAGGCATGTCACCAGGGCCGGCTCTAGATTTTTTGGCACCCCAGGCAAAAAAAACAATTGGCTGCCCCCATCCTAACCCTGACCTCCTCGCCGCACCTCCCTGCTGCCCTAGTCCTGGGTCACTGGTAACTCGCTCCCAGGGCAGGTCATTCAGCAGGAATTTTGGATGTGCCCAGAACACAGACAGGATGGGTTCCCATACCGTTACAGAGCTGCAGTAAAGTGGAACAATTTTCAGCTTGTGTAACTGGAGGATATCTGGGTACATATTATAAGACTGTCTTCCATAAATGAGGAAAAGTTGAGGTGCCTTTATTATTCTTTTGTTCCACTCTTTCTTTCTATGAGGAATTTGCCAATGCAATATCACTGTCTTCCTTTTAAACAAACAAACAAAAAGACAATGGCTGTTGAAAATAGCAATTCCAGTCCTAATAACCACTGGGGAGTATTTCTTGCTCAATTTTATCCTACTTTTTCTACAGCAAATTACAGTGGATCAGTATATTTGATCTGGGAGAAATGAAGTAACAGCTGCCCAAACTGAGCTCTTGAATTTTGAGGTGTTCAAATCTGGAAGGCAGGTGCTGGGGAGAGGGGGAGGGCTGTTGCTCCGCAGGGGAGCATGGCAGTATGTATGCAGCAGCGTGTCTGGTTCCATGCAGCGCCAGACACGCTGGTCTGAGTGGCATGGTAGGGGGGTTGGGGGGTTAGAGAAGGGGTAGGGTGTTCCAGGGGGCAGTCAAGGACAGGGAGCAGGGGGGGTTGGATGGGGTGGAGGTTTGGGGGGGCAGATGGGTCAAAGGTTCAGGGGGGCAGTCAGGGTCAGGCAGCAGTTGGATAGGCATCAGAGTCCCAGGGGTTTGTCAGGGGACAGGTAGGGAGTGGGGTCCTAGTGTGGAAGTTGGGGGAGGCTTCAGGAGGGGCAGTCAGGGACAAGGAGAAGGGAGGTGTAGATAGGGAGTGGAGTCTTGAGGGGCAGTTAGAGGCAGAGGTCCCGGGAGGGGGAAATCAGGGGACAAGGGGCTGCGGTGCTTATATAGGGAGTGGGGTCCTGGGGGGCAGCTAGGGGCAGGGGTCCCGGGAGGGGGCAATCAGGGGACAAGGAGCTGAGGCGCTTAGATGAGGGCTGGGGTGCTGGGGGGCAGTTAGGGGCAAGGGTCCCAGGATGGGGTGATCAGGGAGCAGGGGGGGTTAGATGAGTTGGAGGCTCGGGGGGCAGTGAGGGGATGGGCAGCGGTTGGATAGGCATGGGAGTCCCAGGGGGTTGTCAGGGGACAGATAGGGGGTGCGGTCCTAGGGGAGAAATTGCGGGGAGTGTCTCAGAAGCGGGCAGTTGGGGACAAGGAGAAGGAAGGCTTAGATAGGGTTGGGGTCCCAAGGGGAAGTTAGGGGCAGGGATCCTGGGAGGGGGCAATCAGGGGACAGGGAGTGGGGGAGTTGAATGGGTTGGGGTTTCTGTGGGGGGCAGTTGGAGGGAGTGAAGGGTGGCAGGGTGGGGCTACCCTCCCTCCCCGCGGAGTGTCCTAGTTTTTTAATGTTAAAATGTGGTACCCTCCCCTTCACAGTGCAGCTCGCCATTCACAGCAGGCTGCACCAGGAGGTCTCACCTATCTCACTTCCTCCCCCTTCTTTTCCTGTATGTGACCAGGCCGAAGAACTCTGGACTCCATTTGTAATTTTCTCACAAATTAGTCTTGAAACTCAGTTTTGAAACACAGGGTTCCCGCCATATGCTAAAGTTATATAAAGCAGGAAGTGACATTGTTGCTGGTCTTCACTCCCCACTCAAGAAGATTCCTCGAAAGAGAATAGCTAGAAAATATTTACTGTACTATTTGATATAAAGTGTGTAACCCCCTTGCTGTGCATCTCTCCCTTTACAGGCACTTTGAGCATTTCTGAGTCATATTGACACATCAGCCACCTCATGGCACCTTCGAACTTCTCCCCCTCTGACTCTTCAACGTTCATCCTAATGGGCATTCCCGGCCTGGAGGCTGCCCACATCTGGATTTCCATCCCTTTCTCTACATTCTACATTATCAGCCTGTTGGGAAATTTCACACTTCTGTCTGTTGTAGGTAAGGAGCAGACCCTGCATAAGCCGATGTACCTGCTGCTCTGCATCCTGGTGCTCACAGACATCGCCACACCTATCTTCATCGTGCCAAAGGCACTGGGCATATTCTGGTTCAATTTGAAAGGCATTACTATGCCACTCTCTGGACAATGGCCTTCGATCGCTACGTTGCCATATGTAACCCTCTCAGATATGCCACCATCCTCACCAATGCACAAATAGCTAAGCTAGGGCTAGTGGGTTTGACAAGAGCTGTTCTCTTCATTCTACCCCTACCACTGCTCCTGAGCAGGCAGCCATTCTGTGCCAACCGCATTATCCCCCACATGCAATGCGAGTACACAGCTTTGTTCAAGATGACGTTTGGGGACATTACAGTAACCAGGATATATAGCTTGGAGCTAATGTTTGTAGTTTTGGGGTTTGACCTGACGTTCATTGCCCTGTCCTACGGTCAGATCATCAGGGCCGTCCTCAGAATCTCCTCTAAGAAATCTCACCAGAAAACTCTCAACACTTGCACAACCCACATCTGTGTGACGCTCACATATTATACCCCTAGCGTCTTCTCCAATCTCACATACCGGTTTGGTCAAGGTATCGCTCCACATCTTCACATCATCTTGGCTGACCTCTATCTCTTCATCCCTTCCATCCTCAACCGGATCATTTATGGGATCAGAAGCAAAGAGCTTCATGATAAAGTAGGTAAATACACCTGCAGAAGGTGATCACCTGGGGCCACTGACTTGAAATCTGTGTTACAAGAGAGGGAAAGCATATCTCCTCATTGATCAAAGGTGCCCTGTCCCAATTTGGTTGAGCTCAACATTGTGGAAGTTCACAGTCTGAGAACTTCCTCCCAACTAATATCTAATCACTCCATCGCTAAGCACGGATTTTCCGTGCAGGCCCGCCCAGAGGGGAGGGCAAGAGGGGCAATTTGTCCCAGGCCCCGGGCCCAGCAGGGGCCCACACAAGAGTTTTTCGAGGCCCCTGGAGCGGGGTCCTTCACTCACGGGGCCCAGACCCCTGGGGCTTCTTCTGCTCCCGGTCTTCTATGGCGGGGGATCCTTCCACTCCGGGTAGGAAGGACCCACCGCTGCAAATTCCCGCCGAAGCGACCAGCCGCCGAAGTGCAGTCAGATCTTCGGAGGTAGTTCGGGATTGGGGAGCCCTTCCGTTTCAGGACCTGCCGCCGAAGTCCCCTGAAGACCCGCAGCAGGAGTCCCCCACCGCCAAATTACTGCCGAAGACCAGGCTGCACTTCAGCAGCGAGTCCCGCTTCGTGACTCTAAGACTATGTTTAAACTAGCACGATAAGTGAAACTACTTTACGCAACTCCAGCTACGTGAATAAGGTAGCTGGAGTGGATGTACCTTAGGTCAAGTTACTGCGAGGTCCACACTGTGGGAAGGGGAGGGACTTGACAGGAGAAAGTCTCCTGTTGACTTATCTTACTCTTCTCTTTACTATACCTGCTAAATTAACTGCCGGTGGATAGATCTCAGAGCATCAATCCCAGCTGAGTGTAGACCTGACCTGAGACTACCATAAGATATTATAGCATTTTGAGGCAAAGTAGTTTTCCATTAGTCCCTGTGTGGCCATGGTTCTTTTCAGTTTTACAAACAGAAGCTACACTTTCAGATAAACAAAGAGAAATAGAAAGAATCAGCAATGCTGAAGTTCTTTGTCATATGTGCAGTGATTCGGTGAGCAAAATGTACCTGTTTTCTATGTCAAACTCATCAGAAAATCTGGAGGATAAACCTAATGTTTCAACTGGAATGTCATTATACAGTAAAACTGCTGTAGGAATTGAGGATATTCTACTAAAGCTTACTGGTGAGCGTTGTGAAACCGTGTGTTTTTGATAACTGGAATGCGGTATTTAACTACTACAGCACCTTTGAGTAAAAATAACTTACTGTTTTGTGCAGCTGATTTTTGAGTGAAACAGATTATGAACTTTCCTTGCATCCCAGAGAGGGCTCTTTGTGATGTCCCCGTGCCCAAAGAGCAGGGTGTCTTGTTTTCATGAACCTTTCCCATTTTTGTTCATTGTTCTTGTGAGGTTTAGATCACAGAACCCCCCTTGGAAGCTGCCAATTCATGTGCCAAGACTACTTTTGCCCCTGATTTCCTGACCTGGCAGCTCAGGACTCCAGCACCCTGTCTTATTGAACCAGACACACCCGCCTGCTCCAACACAGACTCCAATTCACAGTCTGAATTACTTGCCCCACAGCTGCGGGCTTAAACCGAAAGCAGCTTACAGAGGTGTTCTTGTCTTTAACACTCAGATGCTCAACTTCCAATGGGGTCTAAAGCCAAATAAATCCGTTTTACCCTGTGTAAAATGTATATAGGGTAAACTTAAATTGTTCACCCTCTATAACACTGTTAGAGAGATATGCACAGCTGTCCCCTCCCCTCCCCCGGTATTAATACTTACTCTGGGTTAATTAATAAGTAAAAAGTGATTTTATTAAATACAGAAAGTAGGATTTAAGTGGTTTCAAGTAGTAACAGAGAGAATAAAGTGAATTACCAAGTAAAATAAAATAAAACACACATCTATGTCTAATACAGTCAGAAACTGGATACAGATAAGATCCTCACCCTCAGAGATGTTCCAATACGTTTCTTTCACAGACTGGATGCCTTCCTAGTCTGGGCACAAACCTTTCCCCTGGTACAGCTCTTTCTCCAGCTCAGGTGGTAACTAGGGCATTCCTCATGATGGCTCCTCTCCTGTCTTTGTTCTCTTCCACTCATTAATATATCTTTTTCATAAGGCAGGAATCCTTTGTCCCTCTGGGTTCCTCTGGCATGAGCAGACACCCTTCAGGCTGCTTTACAGAACCATTGGGTGATTTGCAGGGAGCTGGTAGGAAGTGACCCATGTAGGCAGCAAGTATAATAGGCCAGGGGAGGCTAAACCTCCCTAGGTTGTGCAGCCCCCAACCTGCCTTTGAGAGAGAGGGCACCTGAGCCGTGGTGTCCTGGCCTGCGCTCCACCCCTGATGTTCCCTCCTGCTTTTTCCCCATGGCCCCACCCACACAGAACTTTTTCTTGTCCCTGCTCTGCCTCTCCGCTGAGGCCCCCTTTGCTTCTCGCTGAATCCTTCACTGAGTCCCTCCTCTCCTCCACTCTCTTTTCCCCATGGCCTTTTGCCCACCACCTGTTCAGTCCCCCCTCTCTTACAGACCGACCTCCCCTCTCCCAAGACCCTTACCACCTACCATTTTCCAGTGAAAACTGAACCATATTTAAAAGTGGACCCTGGACTCCTGGCACTCCATCTTCCAGCCCCCTTAGCTGAGTTGTTCCAGCAGCAGCAGGTATAACAGCAGGAGGAGTAATACAGTTGGGCCAGGTATAGAAGAAGGTCAAGGTAAGTCAAGGAAAGTGTGGGCCCCTAACTGAATGAGGGAGGCAACCTAGTGAGAGAGGATGTAGAAAAAGCTAATGTACTGAAAGCTTCTTTTGCCTCTGTCTTCACAAACAAGCTCAGGTTCCAGACTGCTGCACTGGGCAGCAAAGCATGGGGAGGAGGTGACTAGCTCCCTGTGAAGAAAGAAGTGGTTCAGGACTATTTAGAAAAGCTGGATGTGCTGCATCTGAGGATGCAAAGGGTGTTGGCGGATGTGATTGCAGAGCCATTGGCCATTATCTTTGAAAACTCATGGCGATCAGGGGAGGTCCCAGATGACTGGAAGAAGGTTAATGTAGTGTCCATCTTCAAAAAAGAGAAGAAATAGGATCCAGGGAACTACAGGCCAGTCAGCTTGAACTCAGTCCCTAGAAAAATCATGGAGCAGGTCCTCAAGAAATCAATTCTGAAGCACTTAGAGGAGAGTAAACTGATCAGGAACAGTCAGCATGGATTCAGCAAGGGCAAATCATGCTTGACTAACCTAAATGCCTTCTATAATGAGATAACTGGCTTTGTGGATGAGAGGAAAACAATGGGTGTGTTATTCCTTGGCTTTAGCAAAGCTTTTGATATGGTCTCCCGCTGTATACTTGCCAGCAAGTTAAAGAAGTATGGGCTGGATTAATGGATTATAAGGTGGATAGAAAGATTGCTAGATCGTTGGGCTCATCGGATAGTGATCAATGGCTCCATGTCTAGTTGGCAGCCAGTTTCAAGCGGAGAGCCTCAAGTGCTGACCCAGAGGTCGGTTTTGTTCAATATCTTCATTAATGATGTAGAGGGTGGTGTGGACTGTGTTGCAACCCTATACCTTTGCTCAAGTCGTCGGTCTGGCCAATTGTGGGTCAAAGCAAAGCCGTGCCCAAATGAGGCAAGAGCCGTATAAGCCAGAGCCATATGCAGTAATGCAAATGTATTATGAACAAAGGAGTAGTATGCCGGGTGCCGCCCCTGTGAGCCATATATAGATATGCAAGCCTGTCTCGGACAAAGAAGCAGTGTGCCGAGTGCAGCCTCTGCTGACGTAAGAGGCTCCAGCTCAGAACCTGGAAGGCAAAGGAGCTAGGAACCAATTCAATGCTGACATGTAAAGGAAAACCAAATCCGAAATCGACACGAGTAAAAGCCCCCAGACAAAACTGTAACCTGCGCAAAATCAGTAGGAGTCCCCGCGCGTCAGCTGGGACGCCTGATCACCCTCTTAGCCAGGGAACCCCTCCGTTTTTGCCGGCTCGTGTCGTGTCATGTCATATAAATAAAACCATGTCCCTTAATTCGCTATGTGTTTGATGTCTATACTGCTGGTCAGTTACATCTGGAGTGTGGTACGAATTTTGTAACTTCTGCAGGCATCCTTCTTTTGCTAATTCACCCCCGTCTCTACCCCCCTTCTTCTATTTTCTGCTTGCTGTTTTATTACGGTTAGCTTTGCTTTTACTGTCTCTTTTATTGCCTCGTCTCTACCCCCTTTCTTCTGTTCCCTGCCTGCTATTTCACTCTGTGTATAAGGGAAATTGTTAGTTTTGCTTTTATAGTCTGTTGTTGTTTTTTGCCTTGCTTCCCCTTTTTGTATGAAAAAGTGCATGGTTTAAGTAGATAAGAATTATAGTTAACAAGTTGCTTTCCCTGGCCCAAATTGTAACCTCTTCCCATCACTAAAATAAACACAGCCATTTGGCTTTAAATTCAATTTTATTGTGTCTCATTGTTCCTCCCCCATTAAAACACTACTCGAACCTTACGTCGCAGACATGCTGTCACGAACAGGATAGGGGGAGGAAATTGCTCTCCACCACTGACCTATGTTAAATTGTCCGTGGCAAACCAAGGCCACCAACAAGATCCACGAAAACGAGTTTAACCATTTGCAGCATCATGTTTTGTTCTATCGGGGGCACTCTGATGCAATTAGCTGGAATTGTATTATTGGGGTCGGCTACTCGAGCCAGACCTATACTGCTAGCCTATCTATTGGTGCCGCAGGCTGTCTTTTAACATGTCACGTGGGCCTTCGGCTAACCCCCATGGAGGCCAGCCAACCTGCACCAAATCTGGGGAAGCTGGTGCTGGCACTGATCCAGCGCGCTTGTGGAAAGATACCCAAAAGGTTTTGAAAGCAGCCGGTGGCACCTGCCCACCCACCATTAACCCTCCAAGGCTCCCAAGCGGGGGCCCCGCACATGAGCTCATAATTCAACTCATTCAGGAATTAGAAAGTGGAAAAATATCTAAAAAGCTTCTTCCTGACCAGTATAAACCAGAAACCATTGCCAGCGCCTATCATAAAATTCTGGGTCTGGCCCTGGATAAATTAACTGTATTCATGGGAGCCTTAACTTCCACCGCACGAGAAATAGCTGAGGCCCCTAAAGTCCCCAATATACCCCAGCCACCGTCTGAAACCCCTGACTCCTCTCCCCTTAAAACATTACTCAAACTTTACGTGTCGCAGACAGACTGCACCCTCAGCAAGTTTGCAGATGACACTAAACTGGCAGGAGTGGTAGATACACTGGAGAGTAGGGACAGGATACAGAGGGAACTAAACAAATTAGAGGATTTGGCCAAAAGAAATCTGATGAGGTTCAACAAGGAGAAGTGCAGAGTTCTGCACTTGGGACAGAAGAATCCCATTCACTGTTATAGACTAGGGACCGAATGGCTAGGAAGCAGTTCATCAGAAAAGGACCTAGGGGTTACAGTGGACGAGATGATGGATATGAGTCAACAGTGTGCCCTTGTTGCCAAGAAGGCTAACGGCATTTTGGGCTGTATGAGTAGGGGCATTGACAACAGACTGAGGGATGTGATCATTCCTCTCTATTCAACATTGGTGAGGCCTCATATGGAGTACTGGGTCCAGTTTTGGGCCCCACACTACAAGAAGGATGTGGAAAACTTGGAAAGAGTGCAGTGGAGGGCAACAAAAATGATTAAGGGGCTGGAGCACATGACTTATGAGGAGAAGCTGAGGGAACTGGGATTGTTTAGTCTGCAGAAGAAAAGAATGAGGGGGGATTTGATAGCTGCTTTCAGCTACCTGAAAGGGGGTTCCAAGGAGGATGGATCTAGGCTGTTCTCAGTGGTACCAGATGACAGAACACGGAGCAATGGTCTCAAGTTGCAGTGGGGGAGTGTAGAGGTGTGGACTCACCCCTTCATCGCCTCCTGCTGGTTACTTCCAGGAATTAGCTCATTCCAACTTTGGAGCACCCCTGCAGGCCAGTGATCCACCTGTCCTTTGCCCTTTATGTCCCTCCTTCGACCTGGTGCCCTTTTACATGGGGTGCTGCCCCCTGGCAGTAATCCCTTTCTCTCAGGATCTCCCCTCTTCAGTGAACCCTCACCACTATCCCCACCTCACCTCAGTATCAGGCTACTGCCAGTCATCGTGTAGCCCCACACCCTGGAGCAGAGTGCAGTATTAGCCTGTTCATCACTGGCAAGGTTGGGTTTGGACCTGCTGCCTTGGCCTACCCTTGGGCTGCCCTCTGCAACCCCTAGTATCCCTTTGCCTTCTGCTAGTCCACAGCCTAGGGCTTTCCAGGCTGGAGCTCCCCAGCTCCTCTACCTTTCCCCAGCCCTGCTCCACTAAGGTATTCTAGTCTAGCTCCCTGCAACCAGGCCCAGCTCCCTCTACAGGCAGAGGGAGACTTTCTGGGGGCCTGGCTTCTCTGCCTTTATAGGGCTAGCTGAGTCTGTTTGGGACGTGCCTCTAGTTGCAGCCACTCCCCCCAATCAGTGCAGCCTAAAAGCTGCTTTCTGCAGCCACAAACCCTTCCCAGGCCTGTTTTCAACTCTTCAGGGCAGGAGTGGGGAGTCCACCCCGCTACAGGGAGGTTTAAATTGGATATTAGGAAAAACTTTTTCACGAGGAGGGTGATGAAGCACTGGAATGAGTTACCTAGGGAAGTGGTGGAATCTCCTTCCTTTAGCTTTATAAGATCAGGCTTGGCAAAGCCCTGGCTAGGATAATTTGTGGGAACTGGTTCTGCTTTGAGCAGGGGGTTGGACTAGATGAGCTCCTGAGGTCCCTTCCAACCCTGCTATTCTGTGATTCTATGATTCTTCATGTTAGGGAGGACATGAAAAAACACAAAATAGTTTATGACCAGTGGAAGAGATGGTCGCACTGGTCACCACCAGCGTGTATGACCAGCAGCACAAGTACTCTATTTCCAACGAAGACAGCAACAATGGAATGTTGCCTTTTAGAAACTAACAATAATAAACTAATTCATCTCAAAATATGGACATTGACTACAGTCTTTGAATGGAATGAGAAATAAATAATGTAATAATGTTATTGTTGTTTTCACACTACACATATTTTGGGCTCCTTTTGGGTTATTCACCATTTTTCTGTGAAACACCTGCCACGCCACAATCAGGATACTAGCAGGGCCGGCTCTAGGAAGTGCAGGGTCCAATTCGAACATTTTCGGCGGGGCCCTGGCAGGGATGACTTAAAAAAAAGAAGTAAAAAAAAAAGCCTTTCATTTCTTAGCAATCAGTTCCCTATGAAAAGTTCTGATTTAAGGGATGTGCCACAGTATGTATTTTTTGTACTGATAGAGTTAAAACATGTCTGTGTTTTCCCAGGAGGAATTTTTTAATTTTAAATTTTAGAAATACCTCCCGGAGGCCATTTAAGAACCAAAAAGCCTGACATGTCCAGGAAAATACAGATGTATGTTAACCCTACCTAAAGTTCTTTTAAAAAAAGATGAGCCTGAACTAGAAATGAGCTCCCTGGAGATGTTGTAGTGTGTCCCGATTTTATAGGGAGATTCCCAATTTTGTTTTTTTTTTCTTATATAGGAGCCTATTATTCTCCACCTCCGTCCCAATTTTTTCACACTTGTTGTCTGGTCACCCTAGGGTGTGTATATGTGTGGGTCTTAGCTGCTCCCTGCCCCCCTCATTGAAGCAGGTATGCAGGGTTACTGCCCTGGGAACTGAAGGGCACCAGTGGACATGGGGCTGGCTGGAGGCAGAGCAGGGGCTGACTGGAGGAGGGTCTGGCTTCAGGCAGAGCAAGGAGTGCGGGGCTGGCTGGAGACAGAGGAGTGTGGGGTGAGCTAGCTTCAGGCAGGGCAACAGGGGGTGCAGCATGGGTTGGCAGGGCTGGAGACAGAGGAGTGCGGGACTGGCTGGCTTCAGGCAGCAAGGTGCGGCAGGGGTTGGCTGGAGACAGGGCAGGGGGTGCAGGGCTGGTGCGGGCAGGGGTGTGTGTGGGGCTGGCTGGCTTTCAGCAGAGCCACAGGGGGGTGCAGCAGGACTTGGCTGGAGACGGGGCAGGGGGTGCAGGGCTGGCTGGAGACAGAGGTGTGTGGGGGGCTGTCTGGCTTAGGGCAGGGCCGCAGGGAGGGTGCGGCAGGGGTGGGCTGGAGACAGGGCAGGGGGTGCAGCAGGGGCTGGCTGTGGGCAGGGGCTGCGCGGCTGTCTGGAGATGGGCTGGCTGCAGGCAGGGGATGCAGGGCTGGCTGCAGGCAGGGGCTGGTGCCGGCAGGGCAGAGAATGCGCGGGTGGCGTGAGCAGAGGGTGTGAGTACAGGAGGCACAGCCCACTCTGTACGGTAAGTGCCCCCTTCTCCTCCGTCCCCCGCCGGGGTAGCAGCAGCAGCCCGGCACTCGGGGGCTATTTAAAGGGCCCGGGCCTCCCCTCCTTCCACCGCCACAGTCCTTTAAATAGCCGTGGGAGCCCTGGGGAAGTGGCTGGGCTCCGGTCTCTATTTAAAGGGCTGAAGTGGTAGAAGCAACGGGAGCCCCAGACTCTTTAAATAGCCCCCAGAGCCCTGCTTGGAGGGGGTATAGCGAACTCTCGTGATGGTAGTTGCGGGTTCTGGCAAGCCAGGGTAAAGGATTTTTTGGATAAATGGAAAAGGAAGAACCAGGGCCCATACCAGGTGCAGGGGTCAGCCTGGGATGAGATTAAAAAGGAAATGGAGAAAGTGTTAGGGGACCCAGAGGGATGGGGGGTTGCTGAGGAGCCCACCCTCCTTTGGTATGTGGGTAGTGGAAGAAGGTCCCTGCCCATGGGAACTGAATGCCTTCCAGGGAAAGGTGGCACTTCAGTCCACTTGTGAGAGGTTTGAAGTAAGGGCAGCAGTATGAGAAGCTGCCAGTAATCTTTCGAGTTTGGTGCTGTTTCAGCAGGGGCTGCTGAAGTGTTGTAAATTAGTTAGGGTGGTTAAAAATTATTTAGCACAACAGGGTTTAGAGTCAGAAGCAGAGTTAACAGACACCTTTAGAGACAGGAGCACACTTCCCAGCGTATGGCTGCCTAACTACATCTTAGCTGAAGGCCTTAGCCTGTCACAGTAAGAGAAGGCCATTCCACAGACAGCGATCTTTGAGTCTTTCTTTTATATCTCTATAACTAGCTAAGTGAGAAGAAAACACCTTATATGATGATGGGGATGGGTCTGTTCCAGAACTAGGGTAAACATATTCAGTTATTTGTTCCATTCCCTATTCAGCTCCCCAAAGTCCAGAGGGGTAACCGGTAGACCATTTATCTATGCCAAAGGTTACAAGCACTTCTACTAACTTGATCTACAAGATACAGGCCTGTAGATTCCTTGCGTTTTGGCCAAATATTATGAATAACTATTATGAATAACATATCCTGGAATTCAGCATAAACAAACCCCCCAAAATTTTATAATCAATCAAACCAGTGGAAAAAACCCCACACATTATGCAATACAGCAAGATAGCAAGTTGGCCTTACGGGCTACAGCGTCCCACATACTTTAGGGAACTGGGAGAACTGATGGGTGGGTTTTAGTGACATTTAAAGAAATGTGTAACTTGCCAAATCATCATATAAATGATAAAATCTGAAATGTGTAACTTTGGAGACACGTTCTTTCTTCATAAGGTGAATGTAACATCACTGCACAAGACGGCTTCCTAGAGACCAGTATTGTATAAAGGCTATTTCCTGTACTGTTTTATTATGGGGTTAGAGCAGTAAACCTGACATTCTTTAGTGGGCCTCTTGGACCCATTTCAGAACCGAAAGCTTGGTCAAGCAATTGACTACACAACTGATCAACAACTAGTGTGAATCACTCCGTCCTCTCAGATTCACTATTTAGACACAATGAAGGCACTCACAGAAATAATTCCCCATGAGATAAAATGCCACTGAATTTTATGAACCTTCAGCATTATAGAAATAAATGGAAAACTTTAGTTTTGTTTTTCTCATTGTGCTCCAAAAAAAGATTCTGGACACGGTAAATGCAGTTTCAAAACTGCTACAATCCAGAGGCATAGACCTATACAAAGCAGCAGAATTATTTCCCAAAGCCACTAAACTCGTAGCTACATTTCAAAGTGAGTTCAAATAAGCCAAATGTTGATCAATTAAATTATCAGAAAAATGGGTCAGACAAATCAAGTCTGAAGAGAAGTGCTTGAGAAGGGCAAAAAGGCAGGGAAGTAGCCTGTTTTGTGGCTGATGATGGAGGAGATCAGAGCTGATACTGGTTGCTCCAGGGAAGAATCTCCCCCTGAACAAGTGTACAAAGGTCCCTCCCTGAGGGTATGGCTCCATTACCCACTGTATCAGCAGTTAGTGATCGATCAATCGGGGATCCATGTATCGCGTCTCTTCTAGATGCGATACCTCAATTCCCAAACATGCTCCCTGTCAACTCCGGAACTCCACCAGGGTGAGAGGTGGAAGCTGAGTTGATGGGAGAGCGGCAGCCGTCGATCCCATGCCATGAAAAGGCGAAGTAATTCAATCTAAGATACATCAACTTCAGCTACGCTACTCTCCTGTAGCAGTCTGGGAGCTGACCTTGTTTGTGAAGACAAAGGCAAAAAAAGGATTGTGTACATTAGTTTTTTCCACATCCTCTGTCACTAGGTTGCCTTCCTCGTTCAGTAAGGGGCCTACACTTTCCTTGACTTTCTTCTTGTTGCTAACATACCTGAAGAAACCCTTCTTGTTACTCTTAACATCTCTTGCTAGCTGCAACTCCAAGTGTGATTTGGCCTTCCTGATTTCACTCCTGCATGCCTGAGCAATATTTTTATACTCCTCCCTCATCAATCTTCTACTTCTTGTAAGTTTCTTTTTTGCGTTTAAGATCAGCAAGGATTTCACTGTTAAGTCAAGCTGGTCACCTGCCACATTTACTATTCTTCTCACACATTGGGATGTTTTTTTTCCTGCAACTTCAATTAGTATTCTTTAAAATACAGCCAGCTCTCCTGGAATCCTTTCCCCTCATGTTATTTTCCCAGGGGATCCTGCCCATCAGCTCCCTTAGGGAGTTAAAGTCTGCTTTTCTGAAGTCTAGGATCTGTATTCTGCTGCTCTCCTTTCTTCCTTGTGTCAGGATCCTGAAATCAACCATCTCATGGTCACTGCCTCCCAGCTTCCCATCCACTTTTGCTTCCCCTACTAACTCTTCTCTGTTTGTCAGCAGTAGGTCAAGAGGAGCTCTGCCCCTATATGGTTCCTCCAGCACTTCGACCAGGAAATTGTCCCCCTACAATTTCAAAAACTTCCTGGATTGTCTGGATTGTCTTCCAAGGGGGGTTCTGTGATCTAACCTGTCACAAGAACAATGAACAAAAAAATGGGAAAGGTTCACGAAAACAAAAACCTTGCTTTGTGGACACACGGACATCACAAAGAGCCCTCTCTGGGACACAAGGAAAGTTCATAGTCTGTTCCACTCCAAAATCAGCTGTGCAAAGCAGTAAGTTATTTTTACTCAAAGATGCTGTAGTAGTTAAATATCGCAGTCCAGTTATCAAAAACACATGGTTTCACAACTCTCACCAGTAAGCTCTAGTAGAATGTCTTCAATTCCTACAGCAGTTTTCCTGTATAAGGACTTTCCAGTAGAAACATTAGGTTTATCCTCCAGGTTTTGTGACGGATTCAACATAGAAAAATCAGGTACATTTTGTTCACCGAATCACTGTACATATGACAAAGAACTTCAGCATTGCTAATTCTTTCTTTTTCTCTTTGGTTATGTGAAAGTGTAGCTTCTGTGTGTAAAATTGAAAACAACCAAGACGACACAGGGACTAATGGAAAACTACTGTGCCTCAAAATGCTTCAGTATCTAATGGTAGTCTCAGGTCAGGTCTACACTCAGCTGGGATCGATGCTCTGAGATCGATCCATTGGTGGTCGATTTAGTGGGTCTAGTAAAGAGAAGAGTAAGATAAGTCAATGGGAGATTTTCTCCTGTCAACCTCCCCTCCCGCTCCCACAGTGTAGACCCTGCAGTAACTTTATCCAAGGTACATCGACTCCAGCTACCTTATTCCCGTAGCTGGAATTGCGTAGAGTAGGTTCACTTACCGTGTTAGTGTAGACATAGTCTAAGCGTCACGGAAAGGCTGAGTAACAGGGTGTGTGGGGATGGAGGCTGATGAGTGACAATGAAAGAGGCCAAGCGATGCTCAGAGAGAGGTAACTCAGCAATGGAAAGAGCCGTGCTGAGTGATGGAGTGATAATATATTGTGTGGGAGGAACTTCTCAGACTGTGAACTTCCACAATGCTGAGCTCAATCAAATTGGGACAGGGCACCCTTGATTAACGAGGAGATATGTTTTCCCCCTCTTGTAGTAGAGGTTTCAAGTGAGTGGCCCCAGGCGATCACTTTCTGCAGCAGGTGTATTTGCTAATTTTGTCACGAAGCTCTTTGGTTCTGATTCCATAAATGATCGGGTTGAGCATGGGAGGGATAAGGAGATAGAGGTCAGCCAAGATGATGTGAACATGGGGAGCGATGCCTTGACCAAACTGATATGTGAAAATGGAGAAGACGCCAGGGGTGTAATATGTCAGCATCACACAGATGTGGGTTGTGCAAGTGTTGAAAGCTTTCTGGTGGGCTTTCTTAGAGGAGATTCTGAGGACGGCCCTGATGATCTGACCGTAGGACAGGGCAATGAGCATCAGGTCAAACCCCAAAACTACAAACATTAGCATCAAGCTATATATCCTAATGACTGTAATGTCCCCACATGCAATCTTGAACACAGCTATGTGCTCGCATTGCGTGTGGGGGATAATGCGGTTGGCACAGAATGGCTGCCTGCTCAGGAGCAGGGGCAGAGGCAGAATGAAGAGAACAGCTCTCATCAGACCTACAAGCCCGAGCTTAGCTATTCGTGCATTGCTGAGGATGGTGGCGTATCTCAGAGGGTTATATATGGCAACATAGCGATCAAAAGCCATTGTCACGAGGGTGGCTGAGTGCATAACAGAAACTGTGTGAAGGAAGAACATCTGGGTGAGGCAGCCAGCCATACTAATGCCTTTCAAATTGAACCAGAATATGCCCAGTGCCTTTGGTACGACGAAGGTAAGTGTGGAGATGTCTGTGAGGGCCAGCATGCAGAGCAGCAGGTACATCGGCTTGTGCAGGGTCTGCGCCTTACGTACAACACACAGAAGAGTGAAATTTCCCAACAGGCTTGTAATGTAGAACGTAGAGAAAGGGATGGAAATCCAGATGTGGGCAGCCTCCAGGCTGGGGATGCCCATTAGGATGAAGATCGAAGGGTCAGAGGGGGTGAAGTTGAAAGCTGCCATGAAGTGGTTGATGTGTTGGTATGACTCAGAAATGCTCAATGTGCCTATCAAGAGAAAGAAGCACAGCGAGGGGTTTACACACTTTATAACAATTAGTACAGTAAATATTTTATAGCTATTAACATCTAGGAGTCTTCTTGAGTGGGGAGTGAAGAACCACCAATGATGTCACTCCCTGCTTTATATAACTTAAGCATCTGGCGGGAACCATGTGTTTCAAAACTTGGTTTCCAGATTAGTTTGTGGGAAAATTACAGATGGAGCCCAGAGTTCTTTGGCCTGGTCACATGCCCTTGTAAAGTCATAGCATCCATCATGTATAGGCTGTCTGAAGCATTCTCAGACAGCCTCATCTGGTGGGAGATAAGTTTCTCTTAATGCGTATTGTTTCCTCCAGTGACTCATTGCTCTGAATAGGCCCGTCCCAACCGGCTATCTAGACTGAAATCATCCTGCCTAGTGGTCCTTACCCAGTTGTAACTGCATTTGAAATACAGATAAGTAGTCAATATTCATAACTGCAGACAAAAATCATACATGCATACGAATCAGATAATGACCCCTCTTGCATAAAATGTGTCATAATTATACTATAATTATGCTATAATCATGTAATCATATTATAATGATATCACTATGATAAATATGGGGTACGTTGTCACAAAATATCAGTGGTTATTTCTAGCAATGAAATGCCTGAAGCTACATAACAACAACAATTGGGAACAAAACTGAGTAAAGGTTATGTCACCCAGGCTGCAATTTTGTGGCTTGCCAGAGCAAAGAGACTCTGAAGCTCCCCACACTGTACCAGGAAAAGTCCCAAAGCTGGCCTTGGATCAACAATCATACAGAAAAAGATTATTTCAGCAGCACTCCCCACCTGTCCATCAACATGCCGCTCTGCAACTCTGTGACGTTCCCCTCTGGTGTCATCTGGACCGGTGATCTGCTAGGTCACTCCAAGCCTCGACTCTTGGAGCCAGACTGACCCTGCTCTGCAGTGAGAACCCCCCACTCCTGGGCTGTTCACGCACAGCCTCTGCCATGTAAACTGTCCCTTGGATCGTGCAAGTGAATGACATTAGCCAATATCTTCGGTCTTAGACACAACCCTAGGAATCTTTGTCTTGCAGTGTCCAGTTATGCCCACAGGATACTGCAAGCTTATATGAGTTCATCAATTTAACAAAGAAATTGATATGCACCAGGCTTGTTATCCCCAGGGGAGTCTCTTACACACTTCAAACCAAACACACTGCTTCAGGTAGAATAAACAGCACATTTGTTAACTACAAAGACAGATGTTAAGTGATGTTAAGTGACAGGCAAAATGTCAGAGTGGTTACCGATATTAAAAAAAAATATGCAGTCTAAACTCTCAAACCTATTAGACTGGGCAACATCGAGATGAAGCTGTTTTTCTCACCCCACTGGATATTGCAGTCCTTAATATACAGGTTGGTTTCTTAAACCTGGGCCAATCTCCCTGTTGGAGTGTTGTTTTCTTCTCAATGTCTTCAGTGCTAGCAGCAAAGTTTGGGGCAGGAGAAGGGCCCAGTATGTTTCCACTCTGTCTGTTTTATACCCTCAGTCCATGTGCTTGAGGAGCACACATCGAGGCATGTCTGGGGGGCATTGCTGATTCTCTCCAAGCAAAGTTTAGCAATTCCCTTTGTGGTGCCTCAGGCAGGTGAGTCATTGCATTGGAACTCCCTTGCTGGACAATGACTGTTGATGGGTTGTTTGACACCCTGCCTGGGTGTTGGTTCCTTTCCCTGCTGTTGCCTCAGGGTGGGGGCTAGTATCTAGCTGATTCCCCAACTTACAGCATGTTTTAGTGACCACCGTACAACAGAATTCTCATTGCCCCATATACATTAATGATACATATGTGGATAAGACATGACTTTCAGCAGATCATAACATTTCCCTTGATACTGTACAAGGCATGCTTTATATGTAAGATCTTGATGATCTGAAAATGAGGAATATGGGGGTTACAGTACTCTCCCCCAAGCTGTAGCCCGTCACAGCACTCAAAAAGCCTCAGTGCTACTCAGCTGTCACTGCACATCCCCTGCCTGCCTCCACAACCCTCAGCAGTGCATAATTTTCTGTGTAAACCCTCCACCTGCCCCCACAGCCTCCAGCACAGCCAGCCTGTCTCTGTACACCCCTCTTCTTTCCACACAACTCTTGGTGCTGGTCACCTGTCCATGTAGATCCCCCACCCCCAGAACTTCTATCCCTGCCACACAGTGATACTCCTCACCCAGGACCAAAAGCAGGTGCCATGCACCACAGCAACAGCTCACAGAACTATCTCCTCAGACAAGGTTAAATTCAGTGTCTGCCTGCACCAGGGAAAAGGGGGAGATGAGACTGAACTGCCTTTCTGGGGGCAAAGGGAACCCTGGCTGCAGCTCAGCCTGTGCAGGGAAGGAGAGATGGACAGACCTAGCAGGAGTGGGAGAAGAGGTGGGATTAAAAGGACCCAATCTGAGCAACTTTTCTTCAAAAAGACACAAAGCTTTAATGTATTGTGGCCAGTTAGAAACCCAGACATCCCTTCCTGAGGCTGCTTTTCTGTGTTGGCAATTGCTGATGTTGCCACAAAACTGTAATGGGCTTTCTCATGGAAGGAAGTACGGGCTGGATGGGAGACGGTGTCAGAGACCATCAGTTAGAGCAGGGGTTGGCAGCCTTTCAGATGTGCTGTGCCGTGTCTTCATTATTCACTCTGATTTAAGATTTTGCTTGCCAGTAATAATTTTAACATTTTTAGAGGTTCTCTTTCTATAAGTCTATAATATATAACTAAACTATTGCTGTATGTAAAGTAAATAAGGTTTTTAAAATATTTAAGAAGCTTCATTTAAAATTAAATTAAAAGGCAGAGCCCCCGGACAGATAGCGAGGACCTGGGCAGTGTAAGTGCCACTGAAAATCAGCTCGCGTGCTTCCTTCAGCACCCATGCCATAGGTTGCCTACCCCTGTGCTAGAGTGTTGCCCACTTTTCATTGCATTTTCAGACACCCCCTAGACCCAGGAGGCCTCATGATGCCTCTTTGGAGGACGTCCGTTCCCCATGCTGCATAGTTTCAGGACTCCGTGCCACTGTGATCTGAATACTGCATGTTCCGCAGTCCTGCCTGCACTCACCGCACACACTGTGTGCTCCTGGACCTCCCCAGGTAACATTTACAACACAACCTTTAATGCTTCTCATCCTCTCCAGAAATGGAGATGAAGGGTTTCTCTCCCTCTACCCCTCCTTGAAAAAAATGGTTATCCTAATTGTTTTGAAGCTTTAAGTCTGTGAATTTGAGATTTAAGCAACTGTACTGTCAGTTCTTCTTGGGTCTGAACAAGCTCATCCGTCCTTAGAGGCCTCCGGGGTGACTCCAGATGAAGTCACTGGAGGCTCATGGCCGATGTAAATCAGGGCATTGATTTAAGTCACTACATGTGGATTTAGAGCAAACTTCTGGCTCACTTAGGAATTTTTCCTTGGATCTCAAGGGGATCAGATTCACCCTGAACGTTTAACTTTTGGCTCCTGGCTGTGAAATTCACAGCTTCGGGTCCTCCTGCAGAGAGCGCTGTTCTGTTAGGGTGCTGAGAGAGTCTGAGGGAACCCCCAGTTCATGTGACATTCTGAGACTGGGAATGAAAATTGGGAGTTTCAAAACACAGGGGCCTTGATTTTGCTCTCAGGGAGGTCAATCTGAAGTGACCCAGCGAAGGCAGAATCAGAGAGCAGAATCTACCCAGTGTGTGGCCTATTCTTGTTGTGAACCCTCTGGTAACACAAATACCCACTGCAGAAGCTTTAGCTGCACTTCCAAAAAGGGCACTGAGGTTGCTGAATTGGAAAACTTGAGCAAACTACAAGAAAAAACATACAGCTCAAAAAAAAAAGTTACTGAGAAAGATAGAAGGACACAGTAGGAGAAAACAAATTAAACTTAAATGCAAATATTTGTCTAAAGTATTTCCAATCTATTTGTAGTTCCAATTTTTCCAGGAAAATCCCTTGTTTTTTCTGACAGTACTAAACAATTCAAGTCACCGTGCTGGTGAATTCCTGCCCTGCTGGTTCTTGATTTGAACTCTGGAAAACTTCCTCAGCACTTATCACTCACTTTAATGCAGAAACTGGCAACTCACCAAAATCCCACGCAGCAGAGAGAGGAAATCTTTTTATTGCAACAGCAAGGTAGAGTCTTGAGAATCAGTGTATGAATGTCACATGTCTGACACTCGGCATGCTGCACAGCGACCTTTATGATTCCCCGGTACAATCCCTGTGGATTTTCAAATTGGCCAGGACTCCTGTACAATTCCCTGGACTCTGTGTGAGCAGCTGGAAGAGCAGAAAATGGACCCTGGAGAACTTCAGCCTGAGAATCACTCCCGGGAGAAAATAAATGATTTGCCGAGAACAGGGGCTTAGGTTTTCAGAGCAAACTGTGTGTTGCAGACTGTCCAGTGTAGCAAATGATGATGGCTGTTTGTTCTGTGTGTAATGTACTGCCATCTGCACAATGTGTGAGAATGCTCCCACAAAAGCAGGGACCAAAAATCATTTTCAGTTTTTCGTAGCAGTGTTCTGTTTCATACTGCCTATGCAGTTGTAATATCCAGTCCATTAGCCTCTGAAAAATGAGTGTCACCCCGTAGAGGGCAAATTACCTGATTCTGCATTTATTCAAGACAAAGAGAGTGTAAAAGGCTTTCTTGTCCCAGGATTCTGGCATCAATTTTATTTGTCAGGGAGCCTTTGTGAGGTTTCAAGCTGAATATATGTCTGACAGCTACCACGTGTTCTAATAATAATCTAGTCTGTGTGCTGATCTTTTGCAAATGGATGCAGAAACGCGTTATGATATCCTGGGTCAGAGCTAGAACAATGAGACTTCTCCACTCACTGTGCGATTCCTCCATCTCTCTCAGGGCTAAACTAACCTTGAGTTCATCTCACAAGACATCCCACAATTTACGAGGGAACAGTCATGCTATTTACCTGATCTGTTGCCCTGGGGCTATTGCAGGGTGCTGCTCAGGTGAGAAGATATTGGTAAATAAACCAAACCACTTCTACAACTGTATCTCCTATTTAGGCTACAGTCCCTACCCCCTTACTTGCATCATAGGTGCGTTGCAGACACATTTGGGCTCCAGAGGGTATGAGTCTGATGGGTTGTCACCCCTGGTGTGTGTCTGTTACAGCTATCCCCTATTCCATTTTGTTTCTTACAGTTGTCCCCAGACTCCATTTTGTTTTCTGTTCTCCTGTGGCCGCCCTTCCCTGGCTGTTAAGTTGTTTACCAGGGCCACTGCCCTTCTCAAAGGGAGGGCCCCTTAAGTTGTTTAACAAGAGCCATTGCCCTTCTCAAAGGGATGGCCACTTGTGCTGCGTGCTAAGTGGGACCACTGCCCTGTTCAAAGGGTTAGTCCTGTTATCACCTCGTTGAGCCTGGGCTTGGTGTAGGGCAGGCAATGTCCAGAGCTGCAAGACCTAATGTGTTTTTAAGATCCTGGGCATGAGTCATAGGCCTCATGTGCTCTTGAGTCACCTATCATATCTCCGGACTTACCTTCAGTTTTTCCCTGTGCCCCCTCCCCTGTGACAGAGGGAGCCTATCAGGATTACTGGCGGGAAACTGCCCAAGTTTGCCTTTAAAACCAGACATTTTTGAAACACACCTCAGAAAGGTTCCTGCATTGCTGCCTGGTCTGATAAGCCAGGGGTTCTGGGGGGTCCTTTCTCTGCTCTCGTTTTATTTTTGAGCATACTCTCGTTTTTTGAACATCCCTCCCCACGAAGAACGAATTGCTACCTGAGAAATCTCCTGATTATTGAGACTGTACCGAGCCCTCCTTGCCTCTTCTGATGTTGCTGCTGCTTCTGCCTCTGCTGCCGCCTTGGGGACTGGTAAGAATCCCTCTGTGAAACTTTCCCTACTTTTATTTTATTATTTTAGCTGCTGGCTCTGTTTCCCCAGCACACAGACTCAAGCTAAACCTTGGTCTGTGTCTTAAAACCTCTCTTAAACTCCAGGGCAGTTTGCTGCTAAAAATAAGTTTGTGCCGCTGCTAAGCTCTGCTCCTGTGGGCTTTGCCTTGGGGCTCCCTGCTTTCAGCTGTATCCCTTGGCTTCCGCCACCATCCCTTGTCTTGTTTTTTTTAGTTTAATAAGTCATAGTTTGTTAAGATTGTAGAGCTTGTAAGTTTCAACTGCCTTGTTATAGTTACTGTTTTGTCGCTCCGTATAGTTGCCTGTTATAGCTTTGCTTAGAATTGTGATATTTGTCATTTTGCCTAGTCGTTGGTTAAGATAGATAAGGATTTTTGCTGCTTAAATTCGCCTTCCTGCTGTCCCGATCTCTCCCTGAACTTTCCCGTGTCTGTTTTTCCCCCTCTCCAATCTCCCCCTCTGTGTGCTCCTCCGTGTCTCCCTGTTATAACCCTTTGCTGCTTTTCCCCCGCATCTGCACTCTCCGAACTTCCCAACCCCTTGCTGCTTCCCCCCCGCATCTGCACTCCCTCCGAACGTCCCAAACCCCTTGCTGCTTCTCCCCCTGTGAAACGTCCCAAACCCTTTGCAGCTTTTTTTTACCTTTGTTTTTGGTGTCCGCTTGTTGCTTAAACCTCTCTCCAGCCCTTCTTTGCACTTCTCCGCTGCCCCTCCCCTACCGAAGGTCACCATCACTGCTCCGTTGTCCTTGCCCTGCAGGGCTTCAGGGTCTCTCGCTGCTTCCAGCCGCTCGTCTGCATACCACTAATCACTCACACCCCCCCTCCTGTTTCTTGACCCAGCCTTTATATTGATATTGTATTGTTGTACTGTAACTCACATTTTACTTGTAATTATAACACCCCATTGGTTGCCTCCACTTTTCTGATATACTTTGTATTTACATTGATGCCACTGTGTTACATTGTGTATCTAGCTATTAACTCATATAGAAGCTACCAGTTTATTTTGCATTTCTTTTGGGTACGCTTTGCATTTCCACACTGTATCTAGAGTTGCTTATTGACTGTACTGTATCCCATTGTGCTGAACTCCACTTGCTGTAGCCCACTATTAGAACTCCCTACACTGTTCAATAAGAAGAACCCCCCCCATCGTTGTCTATTGTAAACACCCTATACACCCCATCCCATCGTATTTCATTATTAAATTCCCACCACTTCTTTTTTCCTTTAATAAAGAAATTAATTGGAACCCCAGCTGTGTGGTAATTGCTCCCCAAGATCCCATATACCTGCAGGCAGGGACACTAATGACAGGCCTCATCACCAAGGGGTGTTGGGAAGAGTTCAGGTTCTGCACCCAGAGACCCAAATCGCCCTTATGAGGGATACAGAGCTGATATCTCCCTAAGGCACTTAGCTAAGGCATCAGTTACAGTAGCATCTCAGCGCCTCTCAATCTGTAACCTATTTGTCAGTACAACATCCTGTGAAATGGGGCACTGCTATTAACACCACTGAGTCAAAGACACCTGTCAGGGTTCCCTCCCCACTCTGAACTCTGGGGTACAGATATGGGGACCCGCATGAAATACCCTCTAAGCTTATTTCTATCAGCTTAGGTTAAAAACTTCCTCAAGGCACAAATTCCTTTCCTTGTCCTTGGACAGTATTGCTGCCACCACTAACTGATTTAGACAAAGATTAAGGAAAAGGGTCACTTGGAGTCCCTGTGTCCCCAAAATATTTCCCCAAGCCCCTTCACCCCCTTTCCTGGGGAGGATTGAGAATAATATCCTCACCAATTGGTACAATTTGAGCTCAGATCAAACCCCTGGGTTTTTAGGACACTGAAAATCAATCAGGTTCTTATAAGAGTAATTTTATTTTTTTTAAAGAAAAGTAAAAGAGTCACACCTGCAAAATCAGGATGGAAGATAACTTTACAGGGTAAATAACATATTTAAAACACAGAGGATTCCCTTCTAGGCTTAGCTTCAAAGTCACAAAAACCACAAATAAACCTCCCTCTTAGCATAGGGAAAATTCACAAGCCAAAACTAAAGATAATCTAACACATTTCCTTGCCTTTACTTACAATTTTTATAATCTTAGATGGTCATTTCAGGTAGTTTTTTAAGAGATGTTTTTTCCCCACCTTGTCCTTTTCTCATCCAAGGAGAAAACAAAGAAAGAAAGCACATACAAAACCTCCCCCCACCACACAGATTTTAAAGTATCTTCTTTTCTTATTGGTTCTTTAGGTTTTTTAAGCTCCTTAACCCCTTACAGGTAAAGGAGGGATTTTATGCTACTCTTAGCTATATGTTTATGACATCTGCCACCAAGGTTTTATAACTGATCAATTACAAGTAAAAGTCTCCAGGACCAGATGATATTCACCTAAGAGTTGTTAAGGAACTCAAATATCAAATTGCAGAACAACTAACTGTTCAATGTTACCTATCACTTAAATCAGCCTCTGTACCAGATGACTGGCAGATAGCTAATATGATGCTGAATTTTTTAAATAAGATTCCAGAGGTCACATGCCATTGCATGCCCTGATGAATCACATGTTTCAGTGCATTTGGCTCTGGTGGCTGTCATTTTGAGTTTAACAGTGTTACCTCTGTTTGTTTTAGATCTAGAGTTCATAGGAACACATGAAACCACAGGCAAATAACATCTACAATTACAACAGCATCTATCTTTTTGTAGTTTTATTAAAGTTACCAACAAAGTAATAAATGTTACAGCATACACAATTTCTATAGATAAATATAATGAACACCCCCAGTTATACCTACAGACATACTTGCATCTTCCTAGATGGTGTTAGAATCTGCTGGCCCTCTCACGGTTTGTCACTTAGATAAAATTAACAGAACAGGAATATGCATGAATTTTACTTGGTTGATTAATACCCCTGCCATAGGTGTGGCAGTGAGACCAATAACAGGGTCTTTCTGCAATTCTGGACATTCCACTGAGTTATGTGAATCATGGTTATTTTTCACTATCCTTGCCTATGCCTCTACTTTTAAATATTTATTAATAACTTTGACTTTATCTAAAACCTTAATTTGGATAAGGCCTTTATATTTTTCCTTATTCTTATGCTTTAGATTGTATTTGATTATTGTTTCAGTTCTTACTGACCTTTGACATTTAGTTCTGTTTTCCCAGGATCCATTTGGAATTTCATTACTGATTGGCAAAGTGTGAACTTCCTCTGGAATATATGTTTTACATCCTTCTCCCCCAGATTCGTCCAATAAGGGAGAGATTTTCCCCCCAATTTACATAAGACGTGCTCATTTTTTTTACATATCATATACAAGAATAATATGTTTCCGTACTATTTCTTTAAAGTGTTGGTAAAAATTGTTATGAGTGACTGAATGAAGTATTTAGCTGCCTGATTTCTTTGGAAAATAGTGTACATAACTTTCTTCATGTTTCTGAACCTTCAGTGGGAAATCCTTCCACAATAGCAATTTTTGCCCATCTTTCAATCCTAGTCTGTACAAACCTGGCATATGATTTTGAACCTTATGAATTGCTACAGTTGTACTATTAGTTCATGCAGTAAACAAAGCTTTATTCCAAGTCTTAGATATAAATTGTTTTTGGTTTGGTTGATAATTCCATTTAAAGAAGATTTTAGTTGACAGGCCTGGTATTCCAAATTGGTTTTGGTCTGGGTTCCTTCTTTCTTGGACCCAAGATACTATTATTTGCCAATTTTTAGCTTTAATAGGCAAATTTGAGTTCAGTTCCAACACAACTGTCAAGGCTGATTCCCCACTCTGGCATTTCGAGTGCAGAAGGTGGGGACCTGCAAGGACTCTGAAAACTAATACTGGCCACTCCAGACTTGTACTAAACTCTCAAGGTTACAGCTTCTCTCTGACCATAGATGGGTACATGCTGCCAACACCAAAGTGCAAACCCTTTGGATTCAGGAATACCAGATACCTCTAGATGATATGGTTTGCTGGGATCTGTTGCTTGGGTCTGGGCTGACCAGCATGTAAATGCATTCATCAAGTTAAAGCAAGCAGTAATGCAGGCAACTTCATTTTTCAAGAGATTGTAGCGTGGACGTCCAATGTGAGCAAAGTTAGGGACGAATTCCCAATGGTCTCCTGCTAAGCCTAAAAAAGAAAGTAAAGAATTTATGTTAGAGGGCACAGACAATTCCCAAATTGCATTCATCTTCTGTTGGGCAGGTGTCAGACTTCCTTGAAACAATGTGATGCCTAAAAAATACACTTTGGGGTCTATTAGTTGCACCTTTGCTGGGTAACTCTTTAGTCCTGCTTCCTTAACGATTTGTAGAAGTTCATCCAGGCACTCCAGATGTTTCTCCTGAGTCTCTGCAGATAAAAAAAATGTTATCTACATACTGAAAAAAGCAGATGGTCTGGAAAACTAGACAGAATTCATTTCATTTGTCCATTGAAGATAGCTGAACTGTGGGGGAAAATCTTCTCCTGAAATGTTAACAGTCATATTCATCTTTCCAAATGTATGCTTATGTTTAGCAAAAGCATCAACTTGCTTAGTTACCAATGCCTGCACATCCGTTTTCCCTTCTGCAATATTTTCTAGGGTATATATTTCCGGTTTTGTTACAGTTGAAACAATGTTACAAATGGAAATGACAACAGATTGATTGTTTAATGCCTGTACTATAGTTATGCAGAGCAAGTGACTGGTTAAATCTATAATGCCTCCATGTTTCCTCAGAAAATTTATTCCAATAAATTGCAGGGTTTGTTTAAATTTGCTGGTGCAAATACATTTTTGTTTCATGTTTCCTATTTTATTCACTACTGGGTTTGATAACACAGCTGTGATTTGGTTACTTGCAAATGCTGCTAACACTCTGGATTGTCCTGATGATAAAGGGGATGATTTTAAATTTTGATCATTAATTATTCAGATTGAGGTGCCAGAATTAATAATAAACAAAAAATGGAGGCTCCTCACCATTGAGGATATGGTGGGTCCCTTGCTTACATCTCTTCTTAAAGAGACAACAACTCTGCAGGGGACCTTTTGGCATTTCGCATTCTGTTCCTCTGAGTCTACATTTTTCCTCACTTCCTGATTCTCAAACTCCATGTGTGGATTTGAAATCCAGGATTCCAGTTCAGTTGCTACTGGAATGGGTTGAGTTGGTTGGTTGTTGGTTGTTTAATATTATGGAATGAATTTGCTGCTGTATTTCTTGTATTTCCCACTTGTGAGAATCTAACGTTTCCCCCACGTGACGGAGTTCTTTAATAATCATCTCCATTACAGGACTAGGGGATCGACAGATCGGGCTTCTCTGGTGAGAGCGGTAACAGTTCATATCAGACATGAATCGTTTCCTGCTTGTAGTTGGTGAAGATGGTATGGAACATGTCGCTATCCCTTCATTCATGTTTCTAGGGTTATAGTATCTGGGATTTTCAGTTTGGGGATGTGGTGGTATGGCCCCCCTTGGGTTTGAATTGATCTTAATATTATTATCCAACCCTTTTGGATCAGGTGATTGTTCTTGTCTAACAGTTTGTGGGCCTTATACTTTAATTACTGATTTACCTGAAGCTCCTTGAGCAACTGCTATAGGAGGGTGAGTTCTTTTGGTGTGAGTTTGAATATAGCTATAGGCTTTAGACAATAAGTCTAGCACTTTTGCAAGAGTGCTCCCGGGGTTCACATGCACTATTCCTTTACCCCAAGCTGCTGGTAAAGAATGGTTAATGAGCAAATTAATATATTGTGATTCTGTTTCCTTTCCAGGCATTTTCTTAGATATCTGGGCTGCAGAAAGTCTGTTATGAAATTAATGTAGTGATTTGCCTTCCCGTTGCTTCATGTTAGCTACCAAAGTAAGTCCTGCCTGGCCTGGATGCATATTTTTTTCTAAAAGCAGCAGTGTCTCTGAATGATTTTTCTCCTTTTAAAAATACTGGTGGCAACATATTCCATAAGGCTTTGTTTACAGTTAATAGTAAAAGTTTAATTAAATTCTCTTTATCTATCTGGAAGAATTTCACTACTGTTTCCAAGTGTGCTCCACTGGAAGCCACTGGATCTCCCTTTTTCATTGGCCCTACAATTTTTGCAATTGCTTCTAAGGT
Source organism: Gopherus flavomarginatus (assembly GCF_025201925.1). Lineage (NCBI taxonomy): Eukaryota > Metazoa > Chordata > Testudines > Testudinidae > Gopherus > Gopherus flavomarginatus. Next base: position 368,558,595 of record NC_066617.1, on the reverse strand, counting down.
TTTTACAGTTGTTACCATGGTTATTGGAGAGTCATGACTACTGGATTCTACTGGTTCCACATTAGACATTGATTCTTTATCCTTCTTCACTGTTATACTGGGGAATCTGAGTTCCTTTTCCTCTAAAACAGTGTTTCCCAAACCTGGGATGCCACTTGTACAGGGAAAACCCCTGGTGGGTTGGGCCGGTTTGTTTACTTGCCCTGTCTGCAGGTCCGGCTGACCGTCGCTCCCGCTGGCCACAGAACACTGCTTCAGGCCAATGGGAGCTGCTGAACTTACAAACGTAGAATTATGTACAAAAACCTGCATTCACAAATAGAACAAAATGCATGACTCAGTTTTTACAGGCAGAAGCCATTGTTTACATGCTACCCTGAACGTCTTCAGGTAGACTTCTTATGTGGATTGGAGCCTTCCAAGATTCATTGTCATAGAATCATAGACTCTAGGACTGGAAGGGACCTCGAGAGGTCATCGAGTCCAGTCCCCTGCCCTCATGGCAGGACCAAATACTGTCTAGACCATCCCTGATAGACATTTATCTAACCTACTCTTAAATATCTCCAGAGATGGAGATTCCACAACTTCCCTAGGCAATCTAATATAGAAGTGTCCTTTAAGTGTTTCTTGATTGAACACTTAATTTACACATTCCATTCTCAGGAAGCTGACCAAATGCTTTACTAAGGTTACTTAGAAATCAAGCAAGTATACAGGCAATATTCATAACTTCGAATACAACAATGACACATGCATACAAATAGGGTGGATAGATTCAGTAGATCATAACCTTTACAGAAATAGGATACATGGCATATGTAGCATAAAACATATTCCAGTTATGTTGTATATACATTCATAAGCATATTTCCATAGATCCTTATGGGGTGCACCATCACAGGACCTTTGGTCTAACTTAGTATTGCCATTCTTATGTTCTTATATTCTTAATTGTCCCATTGTTCCAACCGGGAACAACGCCCCATCTATGCTAAACGCTTATCACCGAGCAGGTCTGACTGGACACCTCCATCTCTTCCCTTCGGGTGCTTGTGACCAGAACGATACAGTCACATGCAGCCTGCTTAAACGTAGTATCTTTATTAACAAACAGCACAAAACATTAGAGAAAATGATTTTAAAATACCAGGCATCTGTCATACATCTACACTCATCTATCTCACATGTCACAACAGGCTAAGTTACTTGGGCTTTGCTCTAGAGACAGAGGAACAGAACTGGCCCAACTTACATTCTTTTGGGAAGCCAAGGGTCTCCAGTGGTGCAGCTAAACAGGAAAACTAGCTGGGCCTAGTTTTCAAGTGGGCAGGCAATGACGGGGTGAGGGGGGGCTGCCTCCCCACACAGAGGCAGATTAGGATTTGTGGGGCCCTGACTGGGCCAGGTCAACTGAGGCTCCCTCCTCACCCCTACCGCAGTCCCTACTCCCACCAGACAGTGGTTTTGGGTTATGGGGGTTTGCCTCGCCCAGTGCTCCTGCAGGTTAGTGGGGTCCAGGCAGGGGGATTGCCCTGCTTCCCCTGCCCGGCACTCCTGCCTGTGAGTGGGCCAAGAGCTGGGTCTTGTCCTCTCCCCTTCTTCCTGTACCCTGACCCACACCCCAGCAGGAGTGCTGGGAGGGGGGGAAGGGCAAGCCCCCGTGCTCGGACCCTGCTTCTCTGCAGGAGCGCTGGGCAGGTGGAGCAGATTGGGGTGGTCCCGTTGGCCCAGACCCAGTGGTTAATCTGCTATTGGGCCAGACAGGTACCCACGAGGCACATCCCATTTGGGCAGGGCATCATCGCATGGGACTGGCAGGAGACAGACATGGCTGGACATCTGGACACTGATCTGCAGTCAGGATTTGCAGTCACTGGATTGGGGGAGGCTCTGCTCGATTTGGGCCCACCCATGAATATGCCCCTCCTTTGGACACAGCCTCATTTCCCTGTGTCTCTGAGAGTATCTTCCCATCTGTTTGCCCATTTCCTGAGGAAGCAGCCTGTGCTGAAACCTGTGTGAGCCTGGGCCCAGTCACCATAGTGCTCAGCCGTGTCCATGTTACCAGGCCAAGGTGTGGAGCTGATCTTTGCCCTCAGACTGCTTTCTCCCATCAGACAGTCTAAGGTGAGGCCCCTGTGGATGTTGCTCCATTATTTGGAAGTTAGACCCATTCAGCCTCAATGGCTGCACACACCAGTCTGGTGACTGTGCTGAATTGTGACACTCCAACATTGCCCTCAGAATTCTACTACCTACCCCTCACTGTACCTTGTATGTATTTATCCTCCTGCCACTTCTGTGAGGCAGGACAGGGCTATTATCCACCTGTGCAGAGGCTCAGAGACAGCCAATGGCTTTGCCCATGGTTACACCTGGCAATGGAATCAAACCCGGCTGTCCTGAATGACAGAGCAGTGCCCAGACGACAGGGCCAGACTTACAGCCATCTGAGTGGTGAGAAGTACGGGTGGATTCTCTGCTGCATCAGCAGAGATCCCTGCTACCATGTAGAGAGCAGGGATGGCAAAGAGCCAGTTACAGGGGTTTGATTCACTGGCCTGTTCTCCCCCTGCCTCAGTGGGGTTTAGAGCAGCCTGGGGGCTGAGCTAAACTCTGCCCAGTGGTAACAGTTTTCAAGTTCACAGCTCACTCTTGCTAACTCCCTGTGGATGGGGCCACCCCAGAGTGCCCCCTTGTGGACTGCGGTAGCCCTTCATGCACCCTGCCCTTCCCTCTAAGCTCCATTCAAGACATACCCTCCGCCTGGGATATTTAATACAAGAGCCCAATTTGAGGGTTGACCTTGATTCAGTCTTCTCTAAAACACAAGGTCTCCTACCCTTTGTCCTCATCCTCCTCCTTTACTCAAGAGCCCCCCACCAAACTCCTTTTCGGGGTGAACATTGGAGCAGTCTTGCCACAACCCCTGCTCCTTTTCCAAGGAGTCCCCACCCCCTGTCCCATCTCTTCCCACTAAGCCCTTTCCCCTACTCCTCCACTTCCTCTGAGGCTCTTACCCCCAGCCAGGCCACCAGCCGGGCCGTGGGAAGAGTAACCCCAGGACCTCAGGCTGCTGTGGGGAGACCCAGACTTTCCAACAACCCTGGGATGCACCCTGGGGGACAGGGTCACAGGCAGGGGGCTTCTCTTGGGCCCCTCAGCCTCCTGTCCAGGGCAGCTGGAGGACCTTGTTCTCCTCAAAGTGGCTCTAGCTCCCCAGACACATTTCACCATGGCCCACATAGAGCTTCTGGCCTGGAGAGGGGGTGGAGGCTTGGGGGAAGAAGAAGAGCAGAGGGTGGGGCCTCACAGGGGAAGAAGAGGGGTGAGGCAGTGTCACAGAGGGTGCAGGGCTCCTGCCTCTATCCCTCTTTTGATTTTGAAAGGGTGGTCACCCTGCAGTGAATGGGATGCGCTGAGATTGGAGCTGCTTGTGCCTCTGTTGGGGAGATGAGGACTATTTCCACCCCTTTTCATTGCTGGGGCAGCACAAATGGAGGGGGGGAGGAGGGAACCTGGGCCTGAGTCTCTTCCCAGGACTCCTGTGTGTCATATCCTCACTCACAAAAGCAGTTCTGCTCTGCCTCGGTGGGGAGTGGGCTCAGAGGTGTGCTGTGTGCAGAGCCATGAATGGGGGTAGAGAGGTTGCCTGAATGGCTTCTTCTGGGGCTCCTGTGTTAATCATGTGTCTGACATGACTCAGTCAGAAACACCTGGCTGAGGGTGTGGGGGAAAGGTGGGTGTCCGTGTCCCTCGAATAGCCCCTGTCCACAGCTGATGCAGCCCCCATGGATCACACAGCACCCAGGGAGCTCAGGAAGGGCCAGGATTGCGCCAGAAGAATAGCTCTGCAGCTTTTTTCATAGCCTGTGAATGTTGAATCACAGACGGGACAGTGACAGGCCAGGTGTAATGGGAAACAACATCCACATGCCTTCTCTTTATTGTCTGTATCGAGAGGAATTCTGAGGTTGGGGCAGCCACTGATGTAGCTCTTTAGGTGCCAACATCCCACCTGTCCCCTGGCTCTCCACAGAGTCACTTTTTAAACTCTGCTGCCTGCCTTGGTCTTCTTCCTCGAGTGCATTGTCATCCCTCACCAGCTGCTCTCCAGTTGCTCCAGGCCTTAGACCCCGTCTGAACCTGTCTCTACATATTGGAGATCAGTAGCTCATGTCATTTTTGATTTAAGTGTCCATGATAGAATAGGTGGCTTGTATTTTTCGTCTCCCTTGTTGTCAGCTCTGGAGTTGGATGATGAATTGACCTTTCACTTGATGAACACCCTAATTATCCTCGCACGAAGGTGTTTGCTCTTCATGCTGTACACAATTGGATTCATCACGGGTGGGACGAGAACATAGATATAGCCCAGGGGAATCTGAAGCAAAGGAGAAGACCCCTCCCAAAATCTGTGCATCACAGAGAGGCCGATCATTGGCGTGTAGAAGAGCAGGACAGCGCAGAGGTGAGAGACGCAGATGCTCAGAGCCCTAAGACACTCTGCATGGGACGTGATGCTCAGCACTGTCTTGAGGATCATCACATAAGAGAGAAAGATGAGCAGTGAGTCCACCCACACTGTAAAGATTGCAACCGACAAGCCATAGATGCTGTTCACTCTGATATCCGAACAAGCCATCTTCATGACCTCCTGGTTTAGGCAGCAGCAATGTGAGAGGACATTGGCTCGACAGTATTGAAACCGTTGAAGGAGAAAAGGGATTGGAAGTATTAGAGCCACCCCTCTTAGCACACGCACCAGTCCCATCTTGGCTATTCTTGGCAGGGTTAAGATGGAAGCATATCTCAGTGGGTCATGGATCGCGATATAGCGGTCAAAGGCCATCAACAAGAGCACAGAGGATTCAGTGCCTTTAAGCACGTGGATGAAGAACAGCTGGGCAAAACAGGCATTGAGGCTGATCTCTCTAGAGTTAAACAAGAATATACCCAGTGTCGTCGGCATGCTGGATATCGATAAGCCAAGGTCTGTGACAGCCAACATGGAGAGGAAAATGTACATGGGCTCATGGAGGCTTGGATCTGTTTTTATAATGAAGAGAATGACTGAATTTCCTACTATCGAAATAACATACATTAAGCAGAAGGGGACAGAGATCCAGAGAAGGACGTCTTCCTGCCCAGGTATCCCGGTGAGAAGGAACACTGCAGAGTTCAATTTGGTGTCATTTGCAGCTGACATTATGGACTGCGCATGTCTGAGGAGTTCTGAACTTTCCTTCCTAAAAGGAAAAAGAACAGGAGACTAGATGATATTTAATGAAACATCTCTTTACTCTCAGTGCAGACCCAATTGTCACCTCATAGAGGGCAATCAGGCTAGTCAGGCATGACTTGCCCTTGGTGAATCCACGCTGACTGTTCCTGATCACTTTCCTCTCCTCTAAGTGCTTCAGAATTGATTCCTTGAGGACCTGCGGCATGATTTTTCCAGGGACTGAGGTGAGGCTGACTGGCCTGTAGTTCCCTGGATCCTCCTTCTTCCTTTTTTCAAAAATGGGCACTACAGTAGCATTTTTCCAGTCATCCGGGACCTACCCCAATCACCAAGAATTTTCAAAGATAATGGCCAATGGGTCTGCAATCACTTCCGCCAATTCCTTTAGCACCATCGGATGCAGCACTTCCGGCCCATGGACTTCTGCTCGTGCAGTTTTTCTATATAGTCCCTGTCATAACCTAGTCCCAGATTTGGACCTTAGCGTCCAAAATATGGAGGTTAGCATGAAAACCTCCAAGCTTAGTTACCAGCTTGGACCTGGTACTGTTGCCACCACCCAAAAAATTAGAGTGTTTTGGGGCACTCTGGTCCCCCCAAAAACCTTCCCTGGGGACCCCAAGACCCACACCCTTGAGTCTCACAACAAAGGAAAAGAAATCTTTTCCCTTCCCCCCTCCAGGTGCTCCTGGAGAGCTACACAGAAGAAACCTCCGTGAATCTAAGCAGAGGGACTCCATCCTCCCGGTTCCCAGTCCTGGAGAACAGAATTACCTCCCTCTTCACCCAGAGGGAATGCAAAATCAGGCTAGTAAATCTAACACCCACAGATCTCCCTCTGACTTCTTCCTCCCACCAATTCCCTGGTGAGCTGCAGACCCAATTCCCTGAAGTTCCCCACTAAAGAACAACTCCACCAGGTCTTAAAAGAAAGCTTTATATAAAAAGAAAGAAAAATACATAAAAATGGTCTCTCTGTATTAAGGTGACAAATACAGGGTCAATTGCTTAAAAGAATATTGAATAAACAGCCTTATTCAAAAGAACACAATTTAAAGCACTCCAGCAACTATAGACATGTAAATACAAAACAAAAAACCAACTTTGTACTCACAACTTGGAAACAGAAGATTAGAAAGCAGGAAATAGAAAAATCCTTCTCTAGCTGAGAGAGATGCAGGCAGAAGCCAAAGAACTCAGACACAAACTTTCCTCCACCCAGAGTTGAAAAAATCTGGTTTCCTGATTGGTCCTCTGGTCAGGTGCTTCAGGTTACTTTTTTTTTTCAGGTGAAAGAGACATTAACCCTTAGCTATCTGTTCATGACAGTCCCGGACCACTTCTTTCTCCACAGAGGGCTGGTCACCTCCTCCCCATACTCTGCTGCCCAATGCAGCAGTCTGGGAGCTGACCTCGTTTGCGAAGACAGAGGCAAAAAAATCATTGAATACTTTAGCTTTTTCCACATCCTCTGTCACTAGGTTGCCTCCCTCATTCTGTAAGGGGCCCACACTTTCCTTGACTTTCTTCTTGTTGCTAACATACCTGAAGAAACCCTTCTTGTTACTCTGAACATCTCTTGTTAGCTGCAACTCCAAGTGTGATTGGGCCTTCCTGATTTCACCCTGCAGCCTGAGCAATATTTTTATCTAGCCTAGTATCCAGTGGCCTGTTCCGGGTGCTTCAGAGGAACTGGAAGACGCTCTGCAATAAGGAGCTTGGAAATAACCTGTACCCACTTATTAGACAAACGTTGTGGTGCAAATCAGGAAGGTTTGGTGCTCATCGAAGAGTTTTTGAAACTATCCCCTCTACTCTAACTGGATTTTATGGTTATCTATATAAACATCCAGTCCCTCTTTGAATCCTGCGAAACTCTTGTCCTCACTGATCTCTTGTGGCTGGGAGTCCCACAGTGTACTTGAGCACTGTGTGATTTTACAATTGTAACTTTCCCACAGACACTCTTTCTAGCCCTCCACATCTGAGTGTGGTCCTTGATATCATGAGATGTTTGTAAACACATTGGAAGTCCTTTGGGGAAAATTGTAATTCTATTTATCTGTCCTGCTGTGAAGTGATTGATAAAAGTGTTTCATTGGGTTAACTATTGGGATGGTTCTATTATGCTATATTGGGTGAAAGCAGTATGGCTCTTTTTAATATCATAACAGGCTGCTGGAAAACACGAAGGATGGGAAGCAACAGCTGAAGAAAAAACAATCTCTCAGTAAGCAACTCAAGGAGGTTGAGAGACAACACTGGAGCTACAAACTGGGAAGAACCTATTTACTGTTTCTAGCCACAATACCCAGCTTGTTTTCCCAGTTCTGGGAGTCTGTACAGAGGTGGGGCAGCTGTTGTTGAGAAACTTTTCTGACTGACAGGCACAGACACCACTGGGGAAGTCTGAAGGCCCTTGGCCTGCCTGGGTCCCCGTTAAAGTAGTTGGGTTTGGAGTCAGAAGCATTCAGACTGATTTTTGAAAACCCTGTTATTCTCCCATGTTACGCTTTATTCCTAAAGCTCACATTATACACCACTTTGGTTCAAGAAGGCTGGCTGGTCACTAATTTCACCACTGTTCACAGCCTCACAAAGGGAAGAAACACAGGTGCTGAACTCATTCGGACCTGCAGGGTAAGCACAGTTGAACCACAATGTGCTGTACCCCAGGGGCCACTCAGAGGGTAGGAGGATTGGGGATCCCAGGAGAGAGAAGGGTACAAGGCCTGATATGTGGCATTCAGAGATCAGAGAGGGAGAAGAGATGCCGGTAGTCCAGGAACTCTAAGGGTTATCTACAGGAGAGAGATTCTAGAGACCCTCAGCCAGTCAGGAAATAGAAAAATGCCTCATCAGACCTTTGAAAATGTTTTTGCTGATTAAATTTCCAGCAGCAAATACACCTGAAGCGATCTGGGAACTAGTCACTGATATTGCATGCAGCCTCCTCGCGCTCAGCCCCTGGGACGATCGGATCCAATACCTCCCGTAACTCTAGAAATGGGACCCTGTGAGAAATCTTGACTCAGGGCTTTGGAGTTTTAACACATTTTGAATGTCAGATTGCTGTGTAGCTTCAACAACCCACTGAGGACTATGGACAGATGTCGGGGAGGGGTTTCCATGATACCTAGTGCTGCCCACCCTCCAGCCAATGTCACTGAGACACTCCGACAGCCCAGCTGATTCCTTTGCTGCTGCACAGAACATCTGCCAAGATAAAGAGCTTGCAGTCTTTACCCTTAACTTCACACTTTAAAGATAGTGAAACCTGCCAACGTACTCAATTCTTGCTAGAAGGGGAGCCGCTGATACCAGAGGTCTTCACCGTAAAGGACAAGGAGTCATCGGAGAGGCTGCACAGGTAGCAGGCAGCATCTGTTCAGACAGGGAGGGAACTGTCTTTATGAAGCAAGTTTGCACATTCCCTTGGGGCCATTTGTCCATCAGGGATTCTCTGCTGCTTAGCTTCTTGTGCTCCAGCTTTAACCATCGTCATGCCAATGGTAAACTCCAGGAGGTCAAATCACAGGGGATGCCTGGTGATGCCACCCAACTGGTCTGCAGTGCCAGCCCTGCTACAGAATTTATTCCTGTAATACAGGCTTGTCATCACCGTTTGTACGGTTCCAATTTGTCACATGGCTCACTTGAGGGTGGCTGAGTGATAACAATGATTCTATCACAGCTGTGATCTTGCTGAAATTAAAAAAAATAAAATATAATTAAATCATCATCCTAATAATATACAGCCAGATTTTTCCCCAGTAGCCCTTTTCCTGTATTACAAACCCAGAGTGCAGATTCCACAAGGCTTCTACATGGAAATAAACCTCAAATCATTTCAATAGAAAAGGTCCCTTCCCTTCTCCCTGAAGAATGAAAAGGGACCCAGGAATTCCCAAAGTTATGCACAGATCTCAGTGATCCACTGGTAGCTAGACCCACCCACAATCTCTGGGCCTCCACAACTGCTCTAGGAACCTCTCCAGGTCTCTTGTAGCACAGATTCATTACAGATGTTCTACAAGGGCTTGCAACAGTAATTACTGCCCACAGGATCTGCGTAAAGGGTCATTATATAGGGTACAGGGGGCTGTACAGACATGGGAAGGCTGGTTAGAGTAGCTGATGGGCACAATAGTCCAGCCATGGACTGGTCGGGAGGTTTACATCATACCCAGAGGGCCGTCACAGACTCAGTCAGTGAAAACTTTGTTTATGTTACAAGGGAAAAGGACATGAGAAACTTCCAATTTCTCTTGGGGATCCAAAATGTCAGCTCTGTAAACAAAGGCTGTTGCGTATTTATCCCATGATGAGGGGAAAATGACCTATATTAACGAGTTTGCATTGTACACATCCACGCACAGTGCAAGATGGCATAATTCTGCTTTTATTCTCCAGAAAGGGAGCAAAGCTGAGAAGCTGGGAAATTGGCTGTTGTCTCCTATTTGTCCTTGAGTGGCTTAGGCAGAGCACTCAGGTAGCTCAGCTGGTCTTGTGGCGCCACCTGCTGCCATGTTGGGTGATAACAGGGCCTGGAGAGCCTGGCTGTCACCAGCAGAGCAGTGTGAGAGAGGCCAGCCCAGCTGAAGTGTTAGGGGCTCAGCAGTTCCGCCGGCTCCCAGAGTGTAGCCCAGGGGTGAGAACCCATTACAGAGAATTTAAAACAAATGAATAAATTAAACAATATAAGTCACCAGGACCAGATGATATTCACCAAGAGTTCTGAAGGAACTCAAATCCCAAATTGCAGAACTACTAAATGTGCTATGTGACCTATGGATTAAATCAGCCTCTCTACCTGATGACTGGCAAATAGCTAATATGATGCTGAATTTTTAAGAAGGGTCCAGAGGCGATCCCAGAAATTGCAGGCAAGTAATTCTAACTTCAGTATTAGACAAATTGTTTGAAACCCGTGTGAGCATGGGCCCACTCACCACAGTGCTCAGCCGTGCCCATGTTACTGGGCCAAGCTGTGGAGCTGATCTTTGACCTCAGACTGCTTTCTCCCAACAAAGCTGTCTAAGATGAGGCCCCTATGGCTGTTACTCCATTGTTTGGAAGTTACATCCATTCAGCCTCAATGGCTGCAAACACCGGTCTGGTGACTGTGCTGAAAGGCTCCAAATCATGACACCCCAACACCACCCTCACACTTCAACTACATTCCCTCACTATCACTCTTGGGGACCCCTAATTTGCCACAGACACCAAGGTGATGTAGTCATGGGGCTTCCCAGAAGCAGTTGTCACAGGAGGCTGATGTAAGAAAACTTTTATAGACAAATGTCAGAGGTGTTGCTCTGTGGAACCCTGACACAGCCCTGATCTTAGGGTCCCAGAGTATCTGGTCACCTGGAATGTATTTATCCTCCTGACACCGCTGTGAGGCAGGGCAGGGCTATAATCCACCTGTGCAGGGGCTCAGAGACACCCAATGGCTCCCCCATGGTCACACATGGCAAAGGAATCAAACCCAGCTGTCTTGAGTCATAGAGCAATGCCCACAACACAGGGCCAGCCTTCCAGCCATCCGAGCAGTGAGAAGTATGGCTGGAATCTCTGCTGCACCAGCAGAGCTCCCCGCTTCACTGCAGACAGCAGGGATGGCAAAGAGCCAGTTGCAGGGGTTTGATTTGCTGGCCTGTTCTTCTCCTGCATCAGTGGGATTCAGAGCAGCCCAGGGGCTGAGCGAAACCCAGCTCACTGGTAACAGCTCTCAAGTGCACAGCTCATTCTTGCTAAGGCCGTGGGGATTCTGTACAGAACCACAGGCGCTGAACTCACTCGGACCTGCAGTGCAGGCACAGTCAAACCGCAGTGTGCTGTAGCTCAGGGTCCAGTCTGAGGGTGGGAGGATCGTGGGATATCATCCCATAAGAGGGAAAGGTATGAGGCCTGATATGCGGCACTCAGAGATCAGAGACTGGTAAGAGATGCTGGTACCTGGGAACTTTGAAGGTACCTACAGGGCAGAAATTCTAGAGCCCTCAGCCAGTCAGGAAAAAGAAATATGCCTCACTGGACCTTTCACCGCAGACCAATAAGCTCTGAATTCCTGCGTTCACAATTAACCTGGAGAAAAAAAGCCTTTGAAAATGCATATGATTATTAAATTTTGAGGAGCAAATAAACCTGAGGCTATCGGGGAACAAGTCACTGATATTCTGTGTGATATCCTCTCGCTCAGCCCCTGGCAGGATCGGGCCCAGAGCACACGGCATCTCTAGAAATGGAACCTCTTGAGAAATCCAAACTCAGGGCTTTGGGGTTTTAACTCTCTGAGCTCATTTTGAATCTGAGATTTCTGTGTAGCTTGAACAACCCCCCAAGGACCATGGTCAGATGTAGTGGTGAAGTTCCCAAGCTACTTAGTGCTGCCTGCCCTCCAGCCTCCGTTACTCAGACACTCCGACTGCTCAGCTGAACCCTCTGCTGCTGCACAGAACATCTGCAAATGGAAACAGCTCACAGCTTTTCCCCTTCACTTCACATTTTAAAGATAGTGAATCTGCCAACGTACCCAATTCCTGTCGGAAGGGGAGCCATTGACACCAGAGGTCTTCACCCTAAAGAACAAGGAGTTATCAGACAGTTTGCATAGGCAGGAGACAGTATCTGTTCAGATGAAGGAGAACTGTCTTTATGAAGTGTGCTTGCACATTCCCATGGGGGGCACTGGGCCATCAGGGAATCTCAGCTGCTTGGATTAATGTGCACCAGTTTTTACACCGTCAAGGTCAATAACAAAGTGCGAGAGGCCAAATCACAAGGGATGCACTGTCATGCCCTGCTACAGAATCTTTTCCTGTTACATAAGCTTGTCATCTCTGTTTGTGTAGTTCCGATCTGTCACATGGCTATCTTGGGGGTGGCTGAGTAGTAACAATCATGCTATTACAGCTGTGATCTTGCTGAAATGAAATGAAATAAATAAATAAATAAACAATATGGGACTAGATTTCTCTCCAGCAGCCCCCTTTCCTGAATTACAAACCCAGGGTGCAGGGCTGGGAAGGGAGATTCCACAAGGCTCCCTACATGGAAATAGTCCGAGGACCGTTCCAATAGGAGAAGAATGAAAGAATGAAAAGGGAGACTCAGGATCCAGAAAGTCCCAAAGTTCTGCGCAGATGTCAGTGACCCACGCTAGCTAGACCCAACCACAATCTTTGTGTCTCCACAACTGCTTTTGGACACTTTCCAGGTCTGTGGTAGCACAGGTTCATCAGAGGTTTTCTACCAGGGCCTGTCACAGCAGCCACTGCCCACAGGATCTGTTTAGGGGTTGTTGCACAGGGTGCAGGGGGCTGCACAGAGACGGGAAGGCTGGTTAGTGTAGCTGATGGGCACAATAGCCCAGCCATGGACGGGTTGGGAGGATTACACCATTCCATACACAGAGGGCAGTCACAGACTCAGTCAGTGAAACCTTTGTTTATGTTACAAGGGAAAAGGAGATGAGAAACCTCCAATTTCTCTTGGGGATCCAAAATGTCGCTCTGTAAACAAAGGCTGTTGCGTATCTATCCCACATTGAAGGTGAAATGACCTACAGTCATGAATTTGCATTGTACAGATCCCCGTGCATATGAAGATAGTATGATTCTGGGTTTATTCCGCAGAAATTGCGCAACACTGAGGAGCTAGGAAATTGGCTGTTGTATTCTATTTGTCCTTGAGTGGCTTTGGTAAAGCACTCAGATAGCTCAGCTGGGATTGTCGTGCCACCTGCTGTCATGTGGGCTGATAACGGGGCCTGGAGAGCCTGGCGTGTCACCGGCAGAGCAGTGTGAGAGAGGACAGCCCAGCTGGAGTGTTAGGGGGCTCAGCAATTCCACCGGCTCCTAAACTGTAACCCAGAGGTGACAACCCATCACAGAGGTTTGAGAACAAACTGGTAAATTAAACAATATCAGTCACCAGGGCCAGATGGGATTCATCCAAGAGTTCTGAAGGAACTCAAACATCAAATTGCAGATCTACTTAAAGTGTTATGTGACCTATGGTTTAAATCAGCCACTCTACCAGGTGACTGGCAAATAGCTAATTTGATGCTGATTTTTTAAGAAGAGTCCAGAGGTGATCCCAGAAATTGCAGGCAAGTAATTCTAACTTCAGTATCAGACAGATTGTTTGAAACTATATTAAAGAAGACAATTATCAGACAAATACATGAACTTGATTTGCTGGGGAAGAGACAACATAGCTTCTGCAAACGGAAATCGTGCCTCACCAATCTATAAGAATTCTTTGAACTGGTCAAGAGGAATGTTGGCAAGGGTGATCCAGAGGATATAGTGTACTTGAATTTTCAGAAAGCTTTTGACAAGGTCCCTCAGCAGAGGCTCTTAAGAAAATTAAGCAGTCATGGGATAAGCAGGAAAGTTCTCTCCTGAGTCAGTAACAGGTTTAAAGATAGGAAACAAATGGTAAGAATAAAAGGTCAGTTTTCAAAATGGAGAGAGGTAATTAGTGGTGTCCCCTGGGAGTCTGTACTGGGACCAGTGCTGTTCAACATAGTCATAAATGATCTGGAAAAAGGAGTAAGGAGTGAGGTGGCAAAATTTGCAGATAAGACAAATTACACTGATTCTCAGGGCTCTGCATTCTTGTCACTGAAAGTTTATTTCCTCTCTCTTCTGAGCAGGATTTTGGTGAGTTGCCTGTTTCTGCTTTAAAGTTAATGGTGAGGGCTAAGGAACTATTTAGGAGTTCAAATCAAGAACCATTGGGCAGGGATTCACCAGGACAGCTATTTGGACTTTTCAGTATTATGAGAAACACCAAAGGGTTTACTTGGTAAAATTGGAACTACAAATGTGTTAGAAATAGTTTAGACAATTATTTTTTTTAAGATCAATTCCTTGTCTCTTACTTTGTCCTTCTATCTGTTTGAGTAGCTTTCTGTAGTTCTTTTCTGATTCGCTCAACTTTTCCAATTCAGCAACGTCACTGTCCTTTTAGGAAGTTCAGCCAAAGCCTTTGCCATGGGTATCGGTGTTACCAGAGGGTTCACTGCAAGAATGGGTCAGACTCTGGCCAGATTCTGCTCTCATATTCTGCCTTCAGTCAGTCACTCCAAATTGACAATGGCCTCCCTTAAAGCAAAATCGGGTTCATTCTGTTTTGGAATCCACACCTTTCATATCTGGTCTCAGAATTTCACATAACCCTGATGAGGGGGTTACTTCAGACTCTTTCAGCACCCTAACAGAACAGGGCTTTCTGTAGCAGGACCAGTGTCTGTAATTTCCACAGCTCAGAGCTGAAAGATAAACAAGTTAAAAGATGAAGTTTTGGTCCATTGAGAGGACCCTAAATTCACATGCAGGGGTTTAGATAAATGGTCAGATTTACAACCATCATGATCCTCCAGTGACTTCAACTGGAGGCGTCCTGTGGCCTCTAAGGATGGGTGAGCTCATTTGGACAGAAGAACTGACAGGAGAGTTGCTCAAATCTCAAACCCACAGGCTTAGAGGTTCAGAACAATTAGAAGAACAATTCTTTTTGTGAGGGAGAGAGGGGTCTTCTCTTTCCGTACCCACTACATCTCTGGTTCTGGAGAAGATGAGAAAAACCGAAAGGCAGTAAAACTAAAACCATGTTTCTGGCTCAGAGGAAACCAGGCAGGGTTGGAAATCTCACCAGAGGAGATCCAGGTCTGTGTGTGTGTGTGTATGGAGGGGATGGAGATGTGCAGCACCTAGATCACAGTGGCATGGTAGCAGATTGTCTCTGACACCACCCCACATCTGGACCATCCATCTCCCACTAATGCCTCATAGTAACATCAGCAATTGCTCGTATGGAAAAGCAGCCTCAGGAAGGGTGTCTGGGTTTCTAATGGGCTGCAATACATTAATGCTTTGTGTCCTTTTGAAGAGCCATTGCTCACACTGGCTCCTTTTAATCTTCCTGTACTCTCTGCCTTCTGCCAGGTCTGTTCCTCTCTCTGTTGCACAGGCTGAGCTGCTGCTGCGGTTTCTTTTGCCCCCAGAAAGGCTGTTGCGGCCGACCTCCCCCTTTTCCCTGGTGTCACTGTGGGGTCTAGCACCTGGCTTTGGTCTTGGATGAGGGGTATCACTGTGTGACAGGGCTGAAAGTTGTGAGGGTGGGGAACCTACATGGACAAGGAGCCAGCGCTGGAGGTTCTGGGGCATGGAGCGAGGGGTACATGGGCAGGCGGAGAGCACTGACGGTTATGGGGGCAAGAAGCAGGGTTTACATGGATGGGCAGGCAGCACTGGGGTTTGTGGGGCAGGGCAGGACATTTCTTGGCCTGGAGTATGTTTTGGGGGTGAATGTCAGAGTCTCTTTGTCTTGCCAAACCACAGAACTGCAGCATGGGTGTCAGAAAGTTTACTCAGTTTTGTTTCCAATGGTGGTTGTTGAATGTTAATTACGTAACTTCAGTTCATCTTCCCACTGGTGAAATATCTGATCTGTGCTTCTCAGTTGGCTCAGTCTCCCATCATACTCTTACCCCCCTGTTTGTAGTCTGCTTCCCCATTCCAGACTGCCCTAATTCCAACAGCACACTGGTCACCAGTGTCTTCTCCATGCTTCCCAGTCATCCCTGGCTCCCCCAACCTCTGAGCCAGGTCACACTCCCCACAATTCTTCCCCTGCAGGGGGTGAGGTGCCTCCAATCAGACTGGGGGTCCATTGACTGGGGATCATCAGTGACTGTGTCTCACTGCTGAGAAATCTCATGAGTGGTAAATTCCGAGGTAGGCACCTGTGGAGCTTCTCTTGTGACACCCACACTCACTGCAGGTGCTTCAAGAACTGCTACACAGGAACAACTTGCAATGTGGGAAGTAGGCACATTACATAATGAGAGCAGAACGATGGGAAATGTGAGGGCCTAGATCAATACAACTACCATGTGCAGGAACCCCCAGGCAGGTGACCGAACACGTGCACCACTTGGACAGAGACAGTAAAGAAAGGATGCTCTGGGACCATTTACCAACCACCCCTCTCAGTCATTAATAGTAAGGGTTGTACATTTACTCCACAGTGCAGAGGTTTCATGACCCAAGTCATTATTTTTCTCACCTAAAACATTCATCCATGCAGTGCCTCATGGGATCCCTCAGGCTCATGAAACACACAACCAGCATAACACTTCCAAGAGAATTTCTCCACATGGGGCTAAATTCAACATGGTCTTGAATAGAAAAAATGCCTTCCGTAATTTCAGGAACTAACTTGCAGGCAAAATGCCATCCGCTGACCCATAGGGACATGTTCATAGATTCCAAGGTGAGAAGGGACTATTGTGCTCTTGCCTGTATAACACAGGCCTCAGAATTTCCCAAAAATTATTCTTAGAGAAGATCTTTTAGAGAAACACCCAAATTAGAATTAAACTTTCTTAGTGATGAAGAATCCTCTGAGACCCTTGGTAAATTGTTCCAGTGGTTAATTACTCTCACCATGTAATACATATGTGCCTTATTTCCAGTCAGAATTTCTTTAACTTCAAGTTCCAGTCACTGGATCGTGTTACACCTCTGTGTTATTAAATATTTGTTCCCTGTCCTGGTACTTAAAGACTGTTACGAAATTACCCCGAAACCAGCTTTGTTGCACTAAATAGATTGAGATCTTTGAGTCTATCACTATAAGACAGGTTTTCTAATCTTTTACTAGTTCTCATGATTCTTCTCTGAATACTCTAGAGTGTATCAATCTCCATCATTAAAAGCGGACACCAGAACTGGACAGAGGGTTCCAGCATCAGTCGCACCAATGCCAAACACAGAGGTAAAATAACTTCGATCCCTCACCTTGATATCCCCAACATGATCAGGGTTTAGCTGGTTGCCATATTTGGGGTCATGGAGGTTTTTAGCCTTCCTCTGCAGCATGGGGCATGGGTCACTTTCTGGAGGATTCTCTGCACATTGAGGTCTTTAAAACACGATTTGAGGACTTCAGTAACTCAGGTATAAGTTAGGTATTTTTTTACAGGACGGATGTTTGAGATTCTGTGGCCTGCATTGTGCAGGAGGTCAGACTAGATGATCTTAATGGTCCCTTCTGACCTTAAAGTCTATGAGTCTATGAGTTTATCATCCCAGGATCATATTGGCTGTTTTGGCCACAGGGTCACACTGGGAGTTCATGCTTAGCTAATTATACCTTCTCACCCCCAAATCTTCAGAATCATTATGTTTCCCAAGATTGTCCCCCATCATGTTAGCGTCACCTAAATTCTTTGTTCCTAGATTTATATATCGACATAGCTATATTAGAACATGTATTGTTTGCTTCGACCCCATTTAGAAACCAATTCAGATTGCTCTGAAACACTGAACTCTCCTCTTATTATTTACTATCCTCCAATTTCTTTTGTCATCGTAACATCTCATCAATATTCTGGCATGAGAAGGGTAAGTAGATAAAAGTCTCTGCTTACACTTGTCAGTTAACACCTGTAACTTATGTCTCAGGTGAACATGGCTGTCTGCAAAAAAGTGTCTCACCAAAAGACACATGTACATGTGTAGCCCTAAATACCAATACCCTTATACCTTTCATGTCCTTTCTGTTGTGCATGAGGTCATAGCCTAGCATGATAATGTCTGTTTCTATGGTGGACACTTGGCTCCTCTGCATCATAGAAATGGTCGTGTGAATCACACCTATGGTCAATCAAGTCCAGTTTCTTCTTTCCGACAGTGACAGCCCCAGGTGCTGCAGAAGAAGGTGTAAAACACCCAGTAATCGGTGGATGTGGTGGGATGACTTGACCATCAAGAGGCTTTGACCTTAATGCCTAACAACTAAAGATTGGCTTGTGCTCTGAAACATATGTGTGTAGAGGCTTTCAAAAATATTTAGGTCACTGGAAAGTCTCACTATTCATGGAAATGTCCAAACTCTTCATGATTCTTGCTTATCTCATGGCCTCAACCACCTCTTGTTGTAAGGAGTTCCTCAGTCTGTTTAGGCAGCGAGTGAAGAACAAATATTTAAGTAAAGAATTCCGTTATTGCCACATTTCAGTTTAATTGAATGTCCGCTTGATCTTGTTTTATGAGACAGGGAGACCACATTCTCAATCAGACCTGTACTAGTCAGTATTTTATAGACCTTTCTCATGTTCCCTCTTAGACTTTTCTCATGTCCCTTCCTTTGTGGGGAGGGATAGCCCAGTATTTTGAGCATTGGCCTGCTAAATCCAAGGTTGTGAGTTCAATCCTTGAAGGGGCTACTTAGGGATCTAGGGCAAAATCAGTACTTTGTCCTGCTAGTGAAGACAAGGGGCTGGACTTGATGACCTTTCAGGGCCCCTTCCAGTTCTAGGAGATAAGTATATCTCCATATATTTTATTATTATTGATCTCCTTTTTAAGGCAACAATCTCAGTCTTTACAACCTCTCTCCATAGGACAATTTCCCCAGGCCCTTCATTATTCTCATTGCCCTTCTCAGAACCCCCCTATTTCTGCAATATCCTGTGTGAGAAGAGTGCACAGTACTATACGGGGAGATTCTGGCAAAACAGTAAAGTGCTTGAAATCACTATGGCTTATTGTTAAAGGTGGCCTAGTCAACAAGCTGTAAATTGGCCATTCAGCAATCTCAGCTTGACCAAGGCAGGAGGGGAGGGGGTTTGGGGTGCCACAGAAAGGGCAGCTTGACTCCGCGTCCTTCCTGATAAGAATTGTGTTGAAGTTGCTGATATGTGAATTTTAGAAGAGCAGGATGTGCCCCAGGAATGTCTATTGGGGTCTCAAGGCTGTAGACTCTGGAAAAACCCACACCTGGTTAATCAATAATCAGAAGGAGCCTCTTGCTTGCCCATTGGAACTACTTGCTTAACAAGTTTGTATTACTAATATATAAATAAGGGGGAAAAGTTTGAGGTAGTGGGACTCCTTCAGACTTGTTTGGACTCTCCTTCTGGACACATCTTGCAGTCCCCACCAGCAGATGGAAGATTTGGCCACCGGAAACCTGCCGCTGTGTCACTCGAGAGCCACACAGCTCTGGCAATTATCAAGGGTTGAGGGTGTTTTACTAACCTGTTGCGGACGTGTGTAAGTGCTTGAAACTAAGGGTATGTCTTCACTACCAGCCGGAACGACAGGCAGCGATCAATCCAGCGGGGATCGGGTGATCACGTCTAGTCTAGGTGCAATCAATCGATTCCTGAGTGCTCTTCCATCAACTCCTGTACTCCAGTTCCACCAGAGGCGCAGGCAGAGTCAACGGGGGAGTGGCAGCAGTCGACTCATCATAGTGAAGACGTCACGGTAAATCGATCTAAATATGTCAACTTCAGCTAGATTACTCGGGTAGCTGAAGTTGGATAACTTAGATCGATCTGCCCCCAGTGTAGACTAGACTTAAGTAAAGTTTAGCTTTAAGTGAAAGCACACTTGTGTTGTCCTGTTCGTGCCACATCTATTGGTCGAACAGCCGTGTCTCCCCTGATTTATTTCCTGACACCACCTCGCACAGAGTAAAAGTTACCAAGAGCTTTGGGTTGAAAGAACTCCAGGTAACAGTATGACACAGAGGAGTCCAGAGGAGGGTGAAACTACATTCCCTCACTATCACTCTTGGGGACCCCTAATTTGCCACAGACACCAAGGTGCTGTAGTCATGGGGCTTCCCAGAAGCAGTTGTCACAGGAGGCTGATGTAAGAAAACTTTTATAGACAAATGTCAGAGGTGTTGCTCTGTGGAACCCTGACACAGCCCTGATCTTAGGGTCCCAGAGTATCTGGTCACCTGGAATGTATTTATCCTCCTGACACCGCTGTGAGGCAGGGCAGGGCTATAATCCACCTGTGCAGGGGCTCAGAGACACCCAATGGCTCCCCCATGGTCACACATGGCAAAGGAAACCTGTAGGATAAACCAAAAAAGACTGACTGTACCAAACTAATTCAACACAAAACGTGGACATTGACTACCATCACTGAATGGAATTAGAAATAAATAATATAATAATGCTATTGTTTTTTCATTACAAATGATTTGGGCTACTTTGGGGTCATTTTTAACGCTACCATTTGCCATTTTTGGTTGGCCTCACCTGCCATCTGTCAATCGGGATGCAAGCATCAGTACTGGGGTTTTTGAGTCTGACTTAATTGTTATCTCATCGAGGTGTTGCTAATGTGGACAAAATCCTGCTTAGGCTTATAGTCAAATCTGTAGAAGGTATGTAACAAAAGCTTTCATTTCTTATTTTATATATAGAAAAATGTGTGAATAAAAATAACTTTCTTTCAAGAAATAGATTGGGCTACTTTCAGGTGAGTTTTTAAGTGACTTTGATCGAGTAATGCAGTGGAAATCTGGCAGTGGACTCTACCTGGAACAGAAACTAGGGTGAGAAATTATTATTTGGAGCCAGTTCTTTAGGGAATCTAGTTTAGATCACTTGCTTGCATTATTTTCTTAGTGACCTGCTTTGTTCTAGTTGCTATCTCTTTATCCACCTAAAATACGCCTTTCCATAGTTAATACATTTATTTCTGGTTTATAATCTGGAGCGGCTCCAAACACCAGCACAGAAAGCATGTGCCTGGGGTGGCAAGTCACAGGGGGCGGCCTGCCAGTCTTTGTGAGGGAGGCAGTCAGGCTGCCTTTGGCAGCATGCTTATGGAAGGTGCGCCGGTCCTGCAGCTTCGGCTCTAATTTGGCGGCAGGGATGCCAAAGAAGCAGGACTGGTGGACCTCCCGCAGCAATGCCGCTGAATCTGCATGGCCAGTGGACCGCCCACAGGTGCTCTGCTGAAAGTCCAAGATTTGGCCACCGGAAACCTGCCGCTGTGTCACTCGAGAGCCACACTCAGCTCTGGCAATTATCAAGGGTTGAGGGTGTTTTACTAACCTGTTGCGGACGTGTGTAAGTGCTTGAAACTAAGGGTATGTCTTCACTACCAGCCGGAACGACAGGCAGCGATCAATCCAGCGGGGATCGGGTGATCATGTCTAGTCTAGGTGCAATCAATCGATTCCCGAGCACTCTTCCATCAACTCCTGTACTCCAGTTCCACCAGAGGCGCAGGAAGAGTCAACGGGGGAGTGGCAGCAGTCGACTCATCATAGTGAAGACGTCACGGTAAATCGATCTAAATATGTCAACGTCAGCTATGTTACTCGGGTAGCTGAAGTTGGATAACTTAGATCGATCTGCCCCCTAGTGTAGACTAGACTTAAGTAAAGTTTAGCTTTAAGTGAAAGCACACTTGTGTTGTCCTGTTCGTGCCACATCTATTGGTCGAACAGCCGTGTCTCCCCTGATTTATTTCCTGACACCACCTCGCACAGAGTAAAAGTTACCAAGAGCTTTGGGTTGAAAGAACTCCAGGTAACAGTATGACACAGAGGAGTCCAGAGAAGGGTGAAACTACATTCCCTCACTATCACTCTTGGGGACCCCTAATTTGCCACAGACACCAAGGTGCTGTAGTCATGGGGCTTCCCAGAAGCAGTTGTCACAGGAGGCTGATGTAAGAAAACTTTTATAGACAAATGTCAGAGGTGTTGCTCTGTGGAACCCTGACACAGCCCTGATCTTAGGGTCCCAGAGTATCTGGTCACCTGGAATGTATTTATCCTCCTGACACCGCTGTGAGGCAGGGCAGGGCTATAATCCACCTGTGCAGGGGCTCAGAGACACCCAATGGCTCCCCCATGGTCACACATGGCAAAGGAAACCTGTAGGATAAACCAAAAAAGACTGACTGTACCAAACTAATTCAACACAAAACGTGGACATTGACTACCATCACTGAATGGAATTAGAAATAAATAATATAATAATGCTATTGTTTTTTCATTACAAATGATTTGGGCTACTTTGGGGTCATTTTTAACGCTACCATTTGCCATTTTTGGTTGGCCTCACCTGCCATCTGTCAATCGGGATGCAAGCATCAGTACTGGGGTTTTTGAGTCTGACTTAATTGTTATCTCATCGAGGTGTTGCTAATGTGGACAAAATCCTGCTTAGGCTTATAGTCAAATCTGTAGAAGGTATGTAACAAAAGCTTTCATTTCTTATTTTATATATAGAAAAATGTGTGAGTAAAAATAACTTTCTTTCAAGAAATAGATTGGGCTACTTTCAGGTGAGTTTTTAAGTGACTTTGATCGAGTAATGCAGTGGAAATCTGGCAGTGGACTCTACCTGGAACAGAAACTAGGGTGAGAAATTATTATTTGGAGCCAGTTCTTTAGGGAATCTAGTTTAGATCACTTGCTTGCATTATTTTCTTAGTGACCTGCTTTGTTCTAGTTGCTCTCTCTTTATCCACCTAAAATACGCCTTTCCATAGTTAATACATTTATTTCTGGTTTATAATCTGGAGCGGCTCCAAACACCAGCACAGAAAGCATGTGCCTGGGGTGGCAAGTCACAGGGGGCGGCCTGCCAGTCTTTGTGAGGGAGGCAGTCAGGCTGCCTTTGGCAGCATGCTTATGGAAGGTGCGCCGGTCCTGCAGCTTCGGCTCTAATTTGGCGGCAGGGATGCCAAAGAAGCAGGACTGGTGGACCTCCCGCAGCAATGCCGCTGAATCTGCATGGCCAGTGGACCGCCCACAGGTGCTCTGCTGAAAGTCCATGATTTATAATATAACCCAGAGCTGCCCCTGTTTATAATATAACCCAGATTATGAGCTTTCAAACTGCGATGGTGAGAAACTGTGCATATTCTCTTCCACACTAAGGGAAGAGGCAGATTTCGTATAATTTTGGGTTTGTTCCTCAAAGGGGACTGGACATCTGGGTGCTGTGACAAATTCCTTAAACAGAATCTTTCAAGAACTGACCTCAGTGTCTATAACTGAAGCCGGGGGTGGCCCTGCCTGTAAACTCTGCTAGAAGAAGCTTTAGTGCCTGGCTCAGCAAGCTAGGGCTAAAGGGCATCCCAGGCTAGTAGAAGACTCTGACTCAGTGGTGTCCCAGAACACCAGGTGACATCCCAGGGTGTCCAACCCATCACAGCAAGGTCTCTCAAACCACTGGAAAACTGTCTGCAAGGAAAGCAGAAAACTGCATCTGCCTGCTCACTGTACTCTGAGAATGAAAATCTCTTGTCATATTCCAATGTAAATGAGGAAGATTGAGACACAGCTTTACTTATTCTAATCTCCCTAGTTCACTTTCTCTCTTTCTTTGGACTTTACATCAATTAATCATCTCTGGCATTTGCATGCCTCTGTTCTTTGTTTGTTGGTTCCTACACCAGCTGTGGGACTCCTGCTGCTGCTGTACCTGCTGGCACTAGAGAAACCCTGCTAAGGGGGCTGGAACACAGGAGGCGAGGAGGCCAGGGAAGTTGGTAGGGACCACTGGAACGGATGGAACTTTGCTTTGATTTGCCGGAGTGCGGAGCTCCCCCACCCCTCCGGAGCACTGTTTACTGCTTTACTGTGTTAGATGTGAATTTGTGTTATATTTGGTAGCGTTATATCGGGGTAGAGGTGTATAATCCCATAATAAAATGTACAGGAAAAAAGGTTATATAGGATACCAGGCTATGGAAAACTGTCTTGTGCAGCGATGTTACATTCACTTTATACAGAAAGTGCATTCCCCAAAGCTACACATTTCAGCTTTTATCATTTATATGAAGTTTTGTCCCAGATGCCTAAAATTAGTGGGGAACTTCGCCCATAAGGCCAGTTTGCTAGCTTGCTATTAGTTTTTTTTATTGTTTTTTTCTTAAATTGGTTTCATTGATTATTTTATTTTCTTGGGTTTTGTTTATGCTGAATTCCAGTATATGCTATTCATAATAATAATTATTTGTAATATTTGGCTATATTGCAAGCGACCTCCAGATTGGTGTCCTGTATGATTCGCTAGAGCAAGTTAGTATGAGTGTTTGGAAAATTTGGCATAGATAAATGGCGTATCAGTTCCCCCTTCTGAGGGTAAGGAACTAAATAGCAAGCCAGACAAAGAACTGTATATGTTTACTGCAGGGGTTCTCAAACTGGGGTTTAGGACCCCGCAGGAGGTCGTGAGGTTATTACATGGGGGGATCACAAACTGTCAGCCTCCACCCCAAAGCCCACTTTGCCTCTAGCATTTATAATTGTGTTATATATTTGTGGAAATTTATAAGGCGGGTCGCAATTGGAGGCTTGCTTGTGCAAGGGGTCACCAGTACAATAGTTTGAAAACCACTGGTTTGCTAAATATATATAACTTGCTAAGTAAATTTTAACTTGTTCTTTCACTATTTTAATTTCTGAACCTACCCTATGTTCATTGCCATTCACTATGGGAATCTTTTCCCTTTGATTGTTTCTCATCAGATCCTACTTGTACTTTACCATCATCCAGCCTTCTTTCCTTCCTTCCTAGGATGTAGGGAATCTCCATTAACAGATGTATGGTTCTCTCTCCTTGAAACTGACCAGGAACAATTAACATCTCTTTGTCAAGGTTTTACATAAAATAGCCCCAAAATTTCACTCTGTGAAACACTTTCTGAAAAATCCTGATAAGAGAGAGCACTGACCTGGGCTCCAGCAAGAAAGCAAAGCTGAGGTGCAGGACATGGGGGTAATGCAAGAGAGTTATATAGATTATTGTCTCAGAATCCCCCATCCAATAGTCTCTGTTTCCTCCTGAGATGGGACGTGGATCATCCAAGTGTTATGAAAAATCACCAAGCTCTGTTCTTTCAATGCAGGATCCACCTCAGAAGCTTAAAGTCTCTGCTAGAATCTGAGAGCTTTGGTACTTTCCCAAGTCTCTCTGATGCTTTAATGGATGTTTCTTTACTTGTGAGGAGTAAAATATGGACCAGATGTTTGGGCACGCTCCACAGCAGCTCTGCCTAAACTACACAAGGTGAATTGCCCATGCTGGTCATCAGTGAGATGCCTGGCTGCCTCCTTCATGAACCCGCTCCAGCCCCATGTATTCTACAGATGAATGCTTTGTTGCTAGCAGAGTTTTAGGTATGAGGTGGAAATGAGGCTTCCCCCAATTCCAACCTGCCGCAGCCCCTGTTGGAACAGTTTCCTCTGCCCGCTCAGCATGTGTGCAGCTGCTGCGTGGGGGAATTGTGGGTTTGGCTGGGGTTTATTGTTAGGTTTCCAGTGCTGGGGGCAACACACCCGGGTGCACAGGTGGCAACTGGGGAGGGATTTCACGTCTTGTTGAGGTTCTGATGCTTCGATGAGGTTCTGAGCCAGGCTCATCCTGGACACTGATTCCAAGGGCTGAAGACCAAAACTTCAGCTGAGCCCATTTGATGTGCCTCAATGAGTTGGACCAATTCCCTGCTAGTTACATATTGTGAACTGTTTGCAGATGTTTGGCTGTGTGTGTATGTTCTTGCTGTGTGCTGGACTGACTCTGGCCACGTAGCCCCTACAGCCAGCGCCGACTGATCTTCCCAATAAATCCATGGACTCAGTTCGTAGAGAAGGGATTTGGTCAGGTTTATTGACAATGAAGTGTGGTCCTAATGCCCTGCTCAGTTGTTACAGAGACACTAATACGTGTAGGCCTGTTGCAATGGACGGGCTTTGTTAGTGGTAGGACTTTCCACTATCACCTACACCAGAGAAAGACACGTCCTCTGAGATACATTTTTATACACCAATTTGAACAAGTCCCATATTGCTCCTGGTGTATCAGGATGGCATCCTTTGAAGTATTAGGGTGTCTACCATTGACATATCCAGGGACTGCACAGTACCTTGGACATCTCCATCCATTATGCTGTTATCCCTGACCTTATCTTTCAGATGTATCAGCGTGTTCCTATGCTCATTGAGGAGTGTGTTTGCTGTAGAGGTGTTCTAGTGCCACCTTTCTGGAATGTGTTTGTGTCTATATTCTTATACCTAACACTGCTTAGCAGTGTGTGTTTCTGCAATATCAGCTCTTTTCTTGACAGATTCTGTGAGCCTGCCTCTTGCTCACACTTAACTTTGCTTTATAGCTGCAAAGTTTTGATTATTTTAGCCCAGGACTCTGCTACAAGGCGCCACAATGCCAGCTATCATTTAAAAAAAGAAAAACCTCTAAAGTTTTTAGAGATTCTATTTGCAAAGGAATTTCTCCCATCATGAGCTAAGTACAACAGGTGCAGCAGTATACCTTGACTGACCAGCACCTATCACACATACCAAATACACTTTCCACTATTTCTATAATTTCTGCCTTTGGCCTTCGGTCGTTTGCAGACAGCCTGTGAGGATTGCTGTGCCCCTGTACATCCTATCAGGGTGTTGCCACAGAAGCCCAGCAAAGATAATTGAAAGAGTAACCATGTGAGCTATTTCACTGCTAAAGATGGCAGGGGGGTGGGAGGGTGAGAGGGAGTTTGTATAATGAAGATATCCTCAAGATACTGCTAGTGGCACCCACGGGCACAGAAAGCCAGCAGAGCCTACAGATTTTAGGTGGCAGGGCCCTTCTTCCCAGCACCTGCCCTCACACTGGGTTCAAGTCCCGTCCCCACCCCTGAGTCAGACCTTGAAGGCCCTCCTGTCGAGCGACATCTCCCTTTGCTGGGCCCTCATCCCATGGCCCTATCTTGCTCTCCCCAGCTGCTCTGCTCTGCCTCAGCTTTGCAGTACTGCAGGATCTGGCTGGGGCTGCCAGATTTTCACTGCATTAGAAGCCCAAAGTCATTTAACAACTCACCTGAAAGTAGCCCTATCGCTTTCTTCAAAGAAAGGTTTTTTTATTAACAAATTTGTCTATACATAAAATAACAGATGAAAGCTTTTGTTACACACCTACTACAGATTTGATTTAAAAAAAAAACTACAAGCCCCAGCAGAATTTTGTTCACATTAGCAACACACCTGTGAGATGACAATCAAATTCAAAATATTGGTGCTTGTATCCCGACTGAGGGTTGGCAGGCATTTCAATCAAAAAATGGCATTAAAAAAGCCCCAAAGTAGCCCAAAACATTTATAATGAAAAAACAACTTTAGCATTATTATAGTATTTACTTCTAATAGCATTCACTGACGGTAGTCAGTGTCCACA
This sequence comes from Gopherus flavomarginatus, assembly GCF_025201925.1. Classification (NCBI taxonomy): domain Eukaryota; kingdom Metazoa; phylum Chordata; order Testudines; family Testudinidae; genus Gopherus; species Gopherus flavomarginatus. Next base: position 368,531,323 of record NC_066617.1, on the reverse strand, counting down.
TTTTGTGTTGAATTAGTTTGCTACAGTCAGACTTTATTTGGTTTATCCTCCAGGTTTCTGTAAGGATTGGACGTAAAAACAAAACAAAAAAAAATCAGGTAAATTTCACTCATCACAACACCGTACAAATGATAGTTTCTTAATGTTGTCGTCACCTATCTCAAACTGCAGCTTCTGTTCATCAAACTGATGAAGAACCCTGTTCACTCAAGAACTAATGGAGATCCACCTTGCATCAGAAAACTGCAGTAGCAGCTAAGAGTTGGTAATGTAAGAGTTATAGAAAAGCCACGTGGCAGGGGGATAGGAGGTGGGGACTGATGGGTCATGCTGAAAGAAGTTAGGTGATGGTCAGAGAGAGAGAACTCAGAAATGGAGAGAGCAGTGTTGGGTGATGGAGTGATGAGAGATTAGGTGTAAGGAACTTCTCAGACTGTGAACCCCACACAATGCTGAGTTCAGTCAAACTGGGACAGAGCATCCTTGATTATCAAGGACTTAGCCATTCCCATTTTCCATACACAGGCTAAATTCAATGTCCTCGGTGATCACATTCTGCAGGTGTATTTTCCCACTTTGTCACGAAGCTCTTTTGTTTTGACCCCATAAATAAGAGGGTTGAGCAAGGGGGGAATGAGGAAATAGAGGTCAGCCAAGAGGCTGTGAACATGGGGAGCAATGCCCTGACCAAACCGATGTATGAGAGGGGAGAAGAAGCCAGAAGTATAACACGTAATCATCACACAGATGTGGGCTGTGCAGGTATTGAGGGCTTTCTGGTAGGCTTTCTTGGAGGATATTCTGAGGAGGGCCCTGATGATTAGACCATAGGACAGGGCAATGAACATCAGGTCTAACCCAACAATTACAAACACTATCACTAAGCCATACATCCTGTTGACTGTAATATCTCCACACGATATCTTCGCCACAGCTATAGGTTCGCAGTGTGTGTGGGGAATAATGCGGTTGGAACAGAATGGCAATGTGTTCAGGACAAGGGGTATAGGCAGAATGAAGAGAACAGCTTTGATCAAACCTAGAAACCCTAGCTTAGCTATTCGTCCTTTGGTGAGGATGGTGGCATATCTCAGAGGGTTACATATGGCAATGTAGCGATCAAAGGCCATTGTCACGAGGATGGTTGAGTGCATAACAGCAACTGTGTGAAGGAAGAACATCTGGGTAAGGCAGCCCCCCCTAGTAATGCCTTTCAAATTGAACCAAAATATACACAGTGCCTTTGGCATGACAGAAGTAGGTGTGGCGATGTCTGTGAGTGCCAGCATGCAGAGCAGCAGGTACATTGGCTTGTGCAGGGTCTGCTCTTTGCTTACAACAAACAGAAGAGTAACGTTTTCCAACAGGCCGACAATGTAGAACATAGCAAAAGGGATGGAAATCCAGATGTGGGCAGCTTCCAGGCCAGGGATGCCCATTAAGATGAATGTTGAAGGGTCAGAGGGAGTGAGGTTGAAAGCTGCCATGAAGTTCTCAATGTGTTGATTGAGCTCAGAAATGTTCAATGTGCCTGTGAAGAGAGTGAAGCACAGCAAGGGGGATTACACACTTTATAACAAATAATAAAATGAAATATAAAATATTTACTATATTAACGGTCTAGAAAGGGGTCGAGAAGTAGATGGGAACATTTATAGAGATTATTTCAGTTGTAGTCAAATCCAGAGAAGTCCTCAGAGGGAGCTAACCAAGCCAGGTGAATGGGCAACATGATGGCAGATAAATGTTGATGTTAATAACTGCAGTGTTTATGCCAATGTATTTGCCTAACACCTCACAAGATTCTAATGTAACTGTATGAGCTCATGACAGGGATCTGGGCGGCATGGTACACAGCTCAGTGGAACCCTGCTCACTGTGCAAGCATGGACAGGAACTCAGAAAAACGCTGAGCTCTAGGAGGAGTGGGATGGGAAATCATACAGCAAATACAGTGTCAAGAGATCAGTCAGTCAATGCTTCACCCTCCTGTGGTCTCCTCTGTGTAGTACTGGGCACCCTTCTCGCCCAGGATATTGCAGAACTAGAGGGATTCAGGGAAGGGCAGTAAGAATGATCAAGGGCCTTGGGAAACTGATATGGAGAGAGGTTGAAAAACTGAGTTTGTTGCCTTTACAAAGGAGACGAATAAGAAGGGACACAAGAAAAGTCTGTAAAATACTGACTGTTAGAGGGCAGATTGAGACTGTGTTCTCCATATCTCGTAACACAAGATCAAGTGGTCGTTCAGTTATACTGAAACATGGCAAAATCAAAACAGATAAATAAAGAATGCTTGTGTCACTCAATGCCTGAAGAGACTGAGGAACTCCTTACCACAAGTGGAAGTTAAAGTCACGAGATAAGCAAGAATCAGGAAGGATTTGGACATTTACAGCGATAGTGAGTATCCAGTTACATTACTTACAGCTAAATAAATATTTTGGAAAGCCTCTACACCCATGTGTTTCAGGGCACAAGCCAATCTCTAACGGTTAGGTGTTAGGGTGATGCCTCATGATGGTCAAGTCACCGTCCCCATCCACTGCTACTGGGTTTCTTTCACCTTCTGCAGCAGCTGGGGCTGTCACCGTCGGGGAGAAGAAAATGGACTAGATCTACCACAGCTCTGACCCCCAAGGCCATTCCTATGTTGGAAGGAGCCAAGTGTCTGCTATGGAAACAGATATTATCATGCTAGGCTATCACTTTGTGCTGAACAGAGTTCAACGCCTCTTTGGTCTGTGCATTAGGAAGGATGTGAATTCTATATTTTGTCTGGTTTCAGGACTCTGTACCACTGTGATATAGAGACAGCATATCTCACTGTCACACCCTCCTCCTCCCACTCCCTCAGGCGCATACACACACACAGATTGTGCACTCCTGGACCCCTCAGTGAGATTCCCAGCACTGCCTCTAAGCCAGAAACATGCTTCTATTTTTACACCCTTTTGGTGCTTCTCATCCTCCCTAGAACCAGAGATGTGGGTGCACAGAGAGAGCAGATCCCTCTCTATCCCTGAAAATATTGTTTATCCTAATTGGCTTGAACTTCTAAGCCTGAGAGTTTGAGATTTTAGCAACTCTCCTCTCCTGTCAGTTCCTCTTTTGTCCAAAGGAGCTCACTCATCCTTAGAAGCCATGGGACGACTCCAGTTGAAGTCAATGAAAGTTTATGATTGGTGTAAACTGCTCAATTATTTACGTTCCTAGATGTGGATTTAGGGTGATCTCAATGGAGCCAAGATTTCTCCCTTTAACCTATTTAACTTTTGGCTCTGAACTGCGATAATCACAGCTTCAGGTCCTGCTACAGAGAGCACCGCTGTGTTAGGGTGCTGAATGAGTCTGAAGGAGAGATCCACTGATGGCAGAAAGTGACAGCAGAATCTGACCGTTGTGTGAACTCCCGTGTACGCGATTCGTGTTGTGAACTCTCTGGTAGCACAGAGACCCACTGCAGAGGCTTTGGCCGTATTACCCAGCAACACAGTGAAGTTGCTGAATTGGAAAACTTGAGCGATCCAGAGGAAAAATGATTCCATCCAAAGAAAGAGAGTAACTGAGACAGATAGAAGGACACAGTCAGACACAAGAAACTGATCTTAAAAAAAAGTCTGATCTATTTCCAATACATTTATTGTTCCAATTATGCCAGGCAAATCCCTGGGTATGTCTGACAATAAAACAGCTCAAATGACCATGCTGGTGAATTTATAATTGGAAATATACCTATCTCCTAGAACTGGAAAGGACCTTGAAAAGCCATCAAGTCCAGCTCCCTGCCTTCACTAGCAGGACCAAGTACCGATTTTTGCTCCAGCTCCTTAAGTGGCCTCCTCAAAGATTGAGCTCACAACCCTAGGTTTAGCAGGTCAATGCTCAAAGAACTGAGCTATCCCTTCCCCTGCTCAGATAGCTCTTGATCTGAACCTTGGAACTTTTCCTAAGCCCGTAGTACAAACAGTGAAGAAACAAGCGACTCACCAAAATACCACTCAGCAGAGAGGAAATCTCCTTACTCAGGGCTCTACTTTCCTGTTGCAGTATCAGCGTATGAATCTCACGTGTCTGACACTCAGCTTGCTGGACAGTGACCTTTATGATTTCCCTGTGCAGTCCCTGTGGACTCTCAGGTTGGCAGGACTCCCAGACAATTCCCTCAGTGCTGTGAGCAGTAGGAAGAGCAGAAAATAGACCCCAGAGAACCGCAGCTTGAGAGTCTCACGTGGGAGCGAAGAAATGATTCACAAATACCATGGAGTCTTGCTGATTGTGCAGACTAGCAATTGGGGATGACTTTCTTTTCTGTGCGTAATGCACTATGTGTGGGAATGCCACCACAAGTTACGTGCCGAAACCCATTTCAATTAATCGCAGCAGTGTAAGGATGCATACGCCCCATGCAGTTGTAATCCAGTCCATTAGCCCTTGAAAAGTCACTACCACCCTGTGGAATCCAAATGATGTGATCTTGAATTGATGCAATGCAAAGTGCTTTCTTCTCCCAGCATTCTGGCATCAAAGGTATTTGCCAGTTTCCATTTGTGAGGTCTAAAGTGGCAGCTCAAACTGTTCTAATAGTTCATCAACTCTCTGCATTGGGGAAGCATCAAATTTGAATACTGTGAAATTTCAGCAATGGATGCAGATTAGGGTTGTGCTATTCTGCATCAGAAGTAGTACAGTGGAATTTGTCCACACACTGTGTGATTCGTTCACCAGTCCCCAGGCCAAAATGACCTGGAGTTCATCTCACATGGTATCCCACATTTTATGAGGTAACAGCCGTTGAATTTGCCTGATTTGTTGCCCTAGGGCCATTTCAGTATGATAGTATTTTAGGTAAGTGTGCCCTGCTGGGGCCAGAACTTGAACTACAGATATATAATCAATATCCATAACTTCACATACAAAAATGACACATGCACACAAATAGGGTAATCCTTTTCACCAAATCATCAGTTTTCCAATGACACTTGACCAAACATATCTCGTACAAACTATATCACAATTATGTCATAATTCTATAACTCTGAAGAATATGGGGTGCAGAGTCACAATGACTGTATTAGGAGGATCCCCTCCTAGGCTTTTGGAAGATTCAAATAATAGAAGTAAAGCACATTAGAAAACATATTCCCAACTACAAGTACAGTATATAAAATGGAGGGGTCTAAATTAGCTGTTACCACTCAAGAAAGAGATCTTGGCGTCATCACAGACAATTCTCTGAAAACATCTGCTTAATGTGCAGCAGCAGTCAAAAAAGCTACCAGAATGTTAGAAACCATTAGGAAAGAAAGATAAGAAGACAAAATGTAAAAAATGTCACTTTTTAATGCCCCACCAGAGTTCTGGTCACCTCCTTTCCAAACAGATATATTAGAAATGGAAAAGGTCCAGAGAAGGGCAACAAAAATGTTTAGGGTTATGGAACAGATTCCATTTGGCCAGAGATTAAAAATGTTAGGATTTTCAGACTGGAAAAGAGATGACAAATAGGGGATATGATAGAGATCTATAAAATCATGAATGATGAGGAGAAAGTGAATAAAGTCCTGTTTACTCCTTTTTAGAACATAAGGTCCAGGGGTCACCCAAGGCAGCAAGTTAAAAACAAAGAAAAGCTAGTACTATATACAACACACAGTCAACCTGTGGAACTAATTGCCAAGGGATGTTTGAAGGCCAAAAATACAGTGGGGTTCAAAAATAACTAGAAATGTTCAAGGGGGATGGAGTCCACCAATGGCTGTTAGCCAAGATGTTCAGGGACTCAACCGCATGTCCTGGGTGTCCCTTGCCTCTGACTGCCAGATGCTCGGACTGGAAAACAGGAGATGGATACCTCGGTAATAGCCCTGTTCTGTTCTTTTCCTTTGAAGCACCTGCCATTGGCCCCTGTCAGGATACTGGACTAGATGGAACATTGATCTGACCCAGTATGTCTGTTTTTATGTTTTTAATTGTGTCTCCTTTTTCTTCTCTTGGTGCTGCTCCTCATAGTTGACAGGGCCCACATGCCTCATTACCTCAAGGAGTCTCTGCCATTGAACCAGTAATTTGAACTGCAATCTTGGTATTAACCATAAAAGACGGTTACTCACCTTTGTAACTGTTGTTCTTCGAGATGTGTTGCTCACATCCATTCCAGTTAGGTGTGCGCGCCGCGCGTGCACGTTCGTCGGAAACTTTTACCCTAGCAACTCCAGTGGGCCGGCAGGTCGCCCCCTGGAGTGGCGCCGCCATGGCGCCCAATATATATCCCTGCCGGCCCACCCGCTCCTCAGTTCCTTCTTGCCGGCGACTCCGACAGTGGGGAAGGAGGGCGGGTGTGGAATGGATGTGAGCAACACATCTCGAAGAACAACAGTTACAAAGGTGAGTAACCGTCTTTTCTTCTTCGAGTGATTGCTCACATCCATTCCAGTTAGGTGAATCCCAAGCCATACCTAGGCGGTGGGGTCGGAGTGAGAAGTCGCGGCATGGAGCACAGCCGATCCGAAGGCCGCATCCTCTCTAGACTGCTGGACCAGGGCGTAGTGGGAAGCAAAGGTGTGGACCGATGACCAGGTCGCTGCCCGACAGATCTCCTGGATGGGCACACGGGCGAGGAAAGCCAGCGACGACGCCTGCGCCCTGGTAGAATGCGCAGTCACACGGCCCGTAGGGACGTGGGCCAAGTCATAGCAGGTCCTGATGCAGGACGTTACCCAAGAGGATAGCCTCTGGGAGGAGATAGGAAGCCCTTTCATGCGGTCCGCTACTGCCACGAAAAGCTGGGGGGATTTGCGGAAGGGCTTGGTCCTCTCCACGTAGAACGCGAGAGCCCTACGGACATCAAGCGAGTGGAGCTGCTGCTCCCTGCCTGAGGAGTGAGGTTTCGGGAAAAAAACCGGGAGGAATATCTCTTGGTTGACGTGGAAGGCTGAGACCACCTTGGGGAGAAAAGCAGGGTGTGGTCTCAGCTGCACCTTGTCCTTGTGGAAGACCGTATATGGGGGGTCTACCACAAGAGCCCGGAGTTCCGACACCCGTCTAGCTGAGGTGATAGCTACTAGAAAGGCCGTCTTCCAAGAGAGGTAAAGCAGGGAGCAAGTAGCTAACGGCTCAAAGGGGGGCCCCATGAGTCGGGACAACACCAGGTTAAGATCCCAGGTTGGAGCAGGGGGACGGACGTTAGGGTATAAACGTTCCAGCCCCTTAAGGAATCTAGACACCGTCGGGTGGGAAAAAACAGAGTGACCATCCGCACCCGGGTGAAAGGTGGAGATAGCCGCTAGGTGGACTCGTAACGACGATATGGCCAGACCTTGCCCTTTGAGGGACCAAATGTAGTCTAAGATGTTGGCTACTGAAACTTCCATAGGGCGGAGATTTCTCTCTACGCACCAATAGGAGAATCGCTTCCATTTGGCCAAATATGTCGCCCTTGTAGACGGCTTTCTGCTGCCCAAGAGCACCTCCCTCACCGGCGTGGAACAGCGCAGCTCAGAGCCAGTCAGCCACGCAGGAGCCATGCCGCTAGGTGCAGCGACTGCAGGTCCGGGTGACAGAGGGTCCCGTGCTCCTGGGTAATCAGGTCCGGATGAAGGGGCAGGGGAACTGGGTCGGCTATGGCCAGGTCCAGCAGCATGGGGTACCAGTGCTGTCTGGGCCACGCCGGGGCTACCATGATCACATGAGCCCTGTCCCTGCGCACCTTCAGAAGGACCCTGTGGACCAACGGGAATGGGGGAAATGCATAGTACAGGTGGGTCGACCACTGGATGAGGAAGGCATCCGCTATCGACCCGGGTTCCCTGCCCTGAAAGGAGCAGAACGCTTGGCACTTCCTGTTCCCCTTGGCCGCGAAGAGGTCCAACCGGGGATAACCCCACCTCCGGAAGATGGAGAGGGCGACGTCCGGGCGAAGGGACCACTCGTGTGACAGGAAGGATCTGCTCAATCGATCCGCCAGCGTGTTCCGTACCCCGGGGAGGAAGGAAGCCATGAGGTGAATGGAGTGGGCTACACAAAAGTCCCAGAGTCGTATCGCCTCGTGGCACAGGGAGGAGGATCTGGTGCCGCCCTGCTTGTTGATATAATACATGGTCGTCGTGTTGTCGGTGAACACCGCGACACAACGACCCTGGAGCTGATGACAGAACGTTTGACAAGCAAGACGGACCGCTCTCAACTCCCGCATGTTGATGTGTAGCCCCACCTCCTCCTGGGACCACAGGCCCTGCGTCCTCAGGGTCCCTGCGTGGGCCCCCCAGCCGAGATCGGAGGCATCTGTTGTTAGGGACACCGAGGGCTGAGATGGGTGGAAGGGGAGACCCGCACACAATACTGACTGGTCCAGCCACCAACCGAGAGAATCTAAGACCCTCTGGGGGATCGTGATTAACATATCTAGTGGCTGTCTTGTCGGCCTGTAATGACTGATGAGCCACAACTGGAGCGGCCTCATGCGGAGCCGAGCGTAATTGGTCACGAAAGTACAGGCCGCCATGTGGCCTAACAGGGTTAGACACGTCCTCACTGACGTCAGGGGGGCTGTCTGTAGTCGTTGCACGATTGCCGACAAGGCCTGGAACCGCTGCAATGGCAGCAAGGCCCTGCCCACAGTGGCGTCCAGGACGGCCCCGATGAATTCCACCCTTTGTGTGGGGGCCAGGGTGGACTTGTCTGTGTTCACCAAGAGGCCCAGGGTGGCGAACATGTCGGTGATCACACGGACATGGTTGCAGACTTGTTGTTCCGACGTGCCCCGAATCAACCAATCGTCTAGATACGGGAACACGTGGATCCGACTGCGCCGAAGCTGCGCCACAACAACTGCCATGCATTTGGTAAACACTCTCGGGGCCGTGGACAAACCAAATGGGAGGACTGCAAATTGGTAATGCAGAGACCCCACAAGGAAGCGAAGGAAACGTCTGTGGGGTGGCCAGATAGCAATGTGGAAATACGCGTCCTGCATGTCGAGGGCGGCGTACCAGTCTCCCGGATCCAGGGATGGGATAATGGTCCCCAAGGAAACCATGCGGAACTTCAACTTCACCAGGTACTTGTTGAGCTCTCGCAGGTCGAGGATGGGCCTGAGGCCTCCCTTGGCCTTGGGGATCAGAAAGTAGCGGGAATAAAACCCCTTGCCTTTCTCGTTCTCCGGTACCGCCTCTATAGCCCCTTTGCGGAGGAGCGTCTGCACCTCCTGCCGAAGGAATTGCTCGTGAGAGGGGTCCCTGAAGAGGGACGAGGAAGGGGGGCGGGGAGGAGGAAATGAAACAAACTGCAGGCGGTATCCCGACTGCACCGTGCGTAAAACCCAGCGGTCTGATGTTATGAGGGACCAGGCCGGGAGGAAAAAAGAAAGGCGGTTGGAAAACGGGGGGAAAGGATCCAATGGGGAAACTGTTACTGCGCCCTCGGGCGCACCTTCAAAATGAAGGCTTGGGACCAGGCGGGGGCTTAGAGGAGCCTTGGTTTTGGCCCCCCTGGTTCCCCGAATGCCTGCGCCTTCCGTTCCTGCCGCGGCGCCTGTTAAGGTCCTGCCGCTGGCGGAACTGGAGATACGGCCTTCGCTGTTGTTGCTGTTGCTGCGGCCGGAAGGGTCTGCGCTGCGTCACTGGAGTGTGCATCCCCAGTGACCTCATGATGACGCGGTTGTCTTTTAGATTCTTTAGTCTAGGGTCTGTCTTATCCGAAAACAGCCCTTGGCCTTCAAAAGGAAGGTCCTGTATTGTGTGCTGGAGCTCCGGCGGAAGGCCGGAAACCTGCAGCCAGGAGAGGCGACGCATCGTTACACCCGACGCGAGGGTACGGGCAGCCGAATCCGCAGCGTCCAGAGAGGCTTGCAAGGACGTGCGTGCGACCCTCTTGCCTTCCTCTAAGATGGCCGCAAACTCCTGACGAGCGTCTTGTGGCAACAGCTCCTTGAATTTGTCTGCTGCCACCCAGGAGTTAAAGGCATATCTACTTAACAGGGCCTGTTGGTTGGAGACCCTGAGTTGCAGCGCTCCCGCCGAGTACACCTTACGGCCGAGGAGGTCCATCCGCCTAGCCTCCCTGGATTTGGGGGCTGGAGCCTCCTGGCCATGACGCTCCTTATCATTGACAGATTGGACCACCAGGGAACACGGAGTCGGGTGTACGTGGAGGTACTCGTAGCCCTTAGAAGGAGCCATGTACTTCCTCTCGACGCCCTTCGCCGTGGGAGGAATGGAGGCCGGAGACTGCCAGATGGTGTTGGCGTTGGCCTGGATGGTCCGTATGAACGGCAGGGCGACCCTGGTGGGAGCGTCTGCGGAGAGGATGGTGACAATAGGGTCCTCCACCTCCGAGACCTCCTCGGCTTGTAGACTCAGGTTTTGGGCTACTCGCCGGAGGAGGTCCTGGTGCGCCCTGAGGTCCAGCGGGGGGGGGCTGTTGGAGGAGGTCCCAGCCACCGCTTCGTCAGGGGAAGAAGATGAGGAGACCCCTGGCAAGAGGGTGTCCAAAGGGGGGTCTCCCTCGGCCCTCGCCTCTGCCTCAGGAGCCAACGTGGGGTCCTGTTGCTTGGATCCTTCCTCCCCATCCGGGGAGGGAGGGGGGCGAGACAACGAGGCCTCAGGTGCCCTGCGCTCTGCAGTCGGCGGTCTAGCAGGGAGCTGTTGGGGGCCCTGGGCCTGATGATACGCCCAGGGTGTCCAGAAACCCCATTGCTGTGGGGCTGCGTCCTGCTGTGGAGGCTCGCTGAACAGCGCCGCCTGCCGGTCGGTGCCCAGCGCGTAGCCACTGTCCGCCAGCGAAGACACCGACGGCTGCCTCGAGGGCCATGGCGGAGCGGACCCTGGATGGTAACGGTCCGCGCGGGCCGGCACGGGCGATCGTCTCGGTGCCGGGGACCGGTGCCGGGAGTCGTAACGGTGCCGGGAGCGGGACCGAGTTCTGCCACGGTGCCGGGATCTGGATCGGTACCGGGCGTCGCTTCGGTGCCGGGATCGGGACCTGCCACCGGTTCGGTACCGGGAGGTCGACCGGGACCGGGACCTGCCACCAGCTCGGCGCCGGGAGGTCGACCGGTGCGGCGAACGTCTGGATCGGCTCCTGGACTCGCGGTGCCGGTAACGGCGGCTGGAGTCCGACCGCGATCGTCTCGGTGTCGACCGGTGCCGCGAGTGCGACCGGTACCGCTGAGGGGAGCGGTGCCGGGACTGCGAGCGGCGGCGGGATCTGGAGCGACCTTGACGTCGGGACCTGGAGCGAGAACGAGAGTCCCGGGACGGTGCCGACATCATAGGCTTGCCTCTGGACACAACCCGCACCGGAGGTACCGGGGGTGGTAGCTGCGTGGGCTCGGTCAGGGCTATGAGGTCCCGTGCCGAGGCGAAGGCCTCTGGTGTAGATGGCACCACTATCTCAACCCCAGATGTCATGGGGGAGCTTGGCGGCACCGGACTCGACGGACCCGCCGGGCCCGGAGTCGACGGTGCCGGCGGCGCCGCGGCCGATACTGAGGCCGGGCGCTCCACTCGGGTGTGCCTGGCCGGAGTAGTGGACTTCGACGGCCTAGGCTCTGTCCCCGGTGCCGGAGAAGGTCGGTGCCGGGGAGTCTTCTCGGTGCCGGTGCGATCCGGTGCCGGCGCCGACATCACGGCCTGCGAAGCCGCCGGGTCAAGTGCCGCCTCCAGGAGGAGAGTCCGGAGCCTTTGATCCCTCTCCTTCTTAGTCCTTGGCTTAAAAGCCTTGCAGATGCGGCACTTGTCGGATCTATGCGATTCCCCCAGGCACTTCAGGCACGCGTCGTGGGGGTCGCTCGTGGGCATAGGCTTCTTGCAGGCCGCACACTGCTTGAAGCCCGGCGAACCAGGCATGAGCCCGGTGCCGGGTGCCGGGAAGGGCTAAGCCCCCGGCGAAAAACTATTTACAGCTACTTATCAGTTAACTACTACTATCTACTTAACAATCTAACTAACAACTACAATAGAGATAACGATAGAGAACAAGGAGAGCTAGGGACGTGGAGGACAGCTATGCCGCGCTCCACAGTTCCAACGACCGACACGGCGGTAAGAAGGAACTGAGGAGCGGGTGGGCCGGCAGGGATATATATTGGGCGCCATGGCGGCGCCACTCCAGGGGGCGACCTGCCGGCCCACTGGAGTTGCTAGGGTAAAAAGTTTCCGACGAACGTGCACGCGCGGCGCGCACACCTAACTGGAATGGATGTGAGCAATCACTCGAAGAAGAACACTCAATAACTCAATCTGAATACTCCCAGATGGACTCCTTTCTTATAGGCCAGGGGTTCTCAAACTGGAGTTCGGGACCCCTTGAGGGGTCACAAAGTTATTACATGGGGAGTTGCGAGCTGTCAGCCTCCACCCCAAACCCCATTTTACCTCCAGCATTTATAATAGTGTTAAATATATTTTAAAAGTGTTTTTAATTTATAAGGGGGTCGCACTTAGAGGTTTGATACAAGAAAGAGGTCACCAGTACAAAAGTTTGAGAACCACTGAATATAGGCCTTCTCTTGTTCCTGTTATGCATTTAGTAAAATTCTTCTAGCAAACACTACCAAAGATCTGGGGCTATTTCTTAATTGAAGAATGTATTGGATTATGTTCATTATCTGGGGACTTTGCTCTTCCACGTTTCTCTAAGCACGTCTGGAAAACCTTGAGGCTGCTTCCCAGACATCAGTTCAATGGGAGAAACCTTGAGGGCTGGATGCACCTTCCTGATTCAGCTTTAATTCTCCCCCCAATTAGTCCCCCCACACACATCTCACCCCACCACCACCATTTTCAGTAAAATCACAGACAGGCCACGGGCTTCTGTAAATTTTTGTTTACTGTCCATAATATGTCTGTAATTTTACTGAAAATCTTAACTTTAGGAATGACTGATCAACTGGTCTGCTCTTTGTTCCTGAATCCTATTGTCACCAGGATGTATCCTTTGCAGCTAGAAGTAGCAGTTTCTCACCTATGTTGTGTGGTTCACCAGCTTTTGCCTTGCTCAAATCCACACAGTAAGTCTCAGTAGCCTTAGTGTTAAGAACGTTACACTTCAACAATTATTTTTTGTCCTGTTAACTCATTGAGCTTCCTCTGAAAAATCTCTCCAGGCTTAGATACCAATGTAGGATGCCTTGTTTTCAGAGGCTGGTGTAGGTTGCAGGATGGCATAATGTTGTTTTCCAGTACTTCACTACAACATGTTGAGGCTCACTCCATATAAAGCCATACAATTGTCATATTTTCAGCTTCTGTGTTTTGCTGAAATCTCCACTGCTGCCCTCAGTTCAATTTGTGTTATGTGCTTTTCTCCTTTGTCACAAAATGATCCGTTTCTCAGTAAGCTGTTTCTCATTGTAAGCACGCTCCTAGAATAATTTCAAGTTTGTTTTGGCAAAAACAATGAGGAATCCTATGGCAGTGTAAACGAGTGGTGCAGGGGCTCGACCCTTTCCCGGGAGGAGGGGAGCCACGCCGGCCCACTCTACTCTGGTTGGCCCGGGAATCTAGCCCAGCAGTCCCTGCAGTACTTGTCTGCCCGGTGGGCGAGGTGCTCAGGCCCTGCGGCAGGGCTGAGCCGTAACGACCGCGAGGCGCCGGTTCCTACATCAGGACGGATAGCAAACACAGAGTCAGTAAGCTCAGGCCTTGGGGCAGGACTGAGCAACAGTAACAGTTTATCGGCCTCGTCAGGCCAGGGACGGGGGAGTCTGCCACCCCGGAGTGGGGTGGCAGGGGGGACGCAGGCCCTCCCACTCCACTGCGTCCCAGCGCGGGGCCCTAACAGTGGCTGTCACTCCACTGGTTTGTCAGTGGGGATCGTGGCTGCAACACACTGACAGCCTCCGGCAAGGCTGCAGCCGGACTGGGGTCGGCTGCCCCCGGGCTGCTTCCGTACCCCCCCTCAGGACCTACCTGGGTCCTAACGTTGGCCTCAGCAGGGTCCAGGAGCATCGTCTCATCACGATCGGGGCTGGGTGGTAGGTGTGGGAGTTCCTGGGATACTTGGGCCACGGTAGCACCAGCGGCTCCTCCGGGTAGCATCAGGCGTGGGGAAGCTCTGGCAGCTCCTCCGGGCAGCGAGTGCGGGGAAGCTCAGGCAGCTCCTCCGGGTAGCGAGTGCGGGGAAGCTCAGGCAGCTCCTCCGGGTAGCGAGTGCGGGGAAGCTCAGGCAGCTCCTCCGGGTAGCGAGTGCGGGGAAGCTCAGGCAGCTCCTCCGGGTAGCGAGGGCGGGGAAGCTCAGGCAGCTCCTCCGGGTAGTGAGCACGGGGAAGCTCAGGCAACTCCTCCGGGTAGTGAGTGTGGGAAAGCTCAGGCAGCTCCTCCGGGTAGCAAGTGCGGGGAAGCTCAGGCAGCTCCTCCGGGTAGCGAGTGCGGGGAAGCTCAGGCAGCTCCTCCGGGTAGCGAGTGCGGGGAAGCTCAGGCAGCTCCTCCGGGTAGTGAGCGCAGGGAAGCTCAGGCAGCTCCTCCGGGTAGCGAGCGCGGGGAAGCTCAGGCAGCTCCTCCTGGTAGCGAGCGCAGGGAAGCTCTGGCCACCCTGGGTGGCTCCCCTGGGTCGCCGGAGTCTCCCAGTTTCGAGCTCCTGGAGGGACGTCTGTTCTCTCCGGCTGCTGGGGCCTGACTGAGCTCTGAGGCCCGGCTTTTGTAGTTCCGGGTCGCCGCCTGACCCTTTGAGGGGCGGGCTCAGAGCTCCGTAGCTCCGCCCACTCTGGCCTCCAGCGGGGCTAGACCCTCTCCGGGGAGGAGGGGAGCCACGCCGGCCCACTACAGGCACCTTGAAGACTAACAAATTTATTTGGGCATAAGCTTTCACGGGCTGGAACCCACTTCGTTAAATGCATGAAATGGAAACTTAGTGGGCAGACATTTACACACATGCAAAGATGGGTGTGTTACTTTACATTAGTTACATTACACTAAGTACTCATTTTGAGATGTAGCCAAAAGTTCAGTGGCTTTCAGAAGTAATACTGCTGCTTTGAATAGGTCTGTGTCTCTGGATTGTAACAGTTTTGAAACAGCCTTTACCATTTCCAGAATCTTCCTTCGGAGCAGAATGAGACAAACAGAACTAATATCTTTCATTAATTTATTTAATGCTGTAGGCTTGTTAATTTTAACAGCATTTTTTCTCAGGCGAATTACTTCTGTGGGTGTCTCCATTGTGTCTAAGTACTGAAATCAGAAAGGAAGGAGTGACTCATACTGGTTGCTGATAAATTGTCTAGTCAATGCCTGGACCAAGCTTTCATTTATGAAATATGTTCTAGAGGTCAAATATAAACTCTCAGATCTACTGCTCCAGCCCTATAACAAAACAGCACAGGGAAGGGATACTGAGATAAAGTTTCTTGACACCTTAAATTCCTGCCTCCCACAAGAGGAGAGGCAATTCTAGATTGAGTCTAAAGTGGAGCACAGGATCAGCTACAAGAGGTGAATATAGCTGGGCCACTTGGCAATATTGACCATCATATAATTAAATTTAACATCCCTGTGGTGGGGAAAGCTCCACAGCAGCCCAACACTGTAGCATTTCGTTTCAGAAAGTAGAATTTCACAGAAATGAGAAGGTTAGTGAAACAGAAATGAAAAAGGTACAGTCCCAAAAGTAAAATCACTGCAACCTGCGTGGAAACTTTTGAAAGACACCATCATAGACAGGGCTGACTCTAGGTTTTTTGCTGCCCCAAGCAATCAAAAAAACCCAAAACAACAAAAAAAACAAAACACCTCCAAGAGCTCAACTGCCGAAGGGAAAAAAAACCCCCAAAAAACGGAACGCCGCCCCTGAAATTGTGCCGCCCCAAGCATGTGCTTGGTTTGCCAGTGCCTAGAGCCAGTCCTAATAATAGAGGCTCAACTTAAATGTATACCCCAATTTAAAATCCTAATGAGTAAAATAGAAAAGAGCATAAACTCTGGCAAAAGAAGTGTAAAAATATAATTAGAACAACCAAAAAATAATTTGAAGAACAGCTAGCCAAAGACTCCAAGAGTAATAGCATTTTTTTAAATGCATCAGAAGCAGAAAGCCTGCTAAATAACAGTGAGGTCACTGGACGATCGAGTTGCTGAAGGAGCACTCAGAGACGATAAGGCCATTGCAGAGAAACTAAATGAATTCTTGGCATCGGTCTTCATTGTTGAGGATGTGAGGGAGATTCCCAACCTGAGCCTTTCTTTCTGGGTGACAGATCTGAGGAACTGTCCCAAATTGAGGTATCAGTAGAGGAGATTTTGGAACAAATTGATATACTAAACAGTAATAAGTCTCCAGGACCAGATGGGATTCACCCAAGAGTTCTGAAGAACTCAAATGTGAAATTGCAGAACTACTAACAGTCATCTGTAACCTATCATTTAAATCAACTTCTGTACCAAATGACTGGAGGACAGCTAATGTGATGCCAATTTTTAAAAAGGGCTCCAGATGTGACCCTGGCAATTAAGTTCTTAAGCAAAATAAACAGTCATGGGAAAAGAGGGAAGGTTCTCTCATGCATTGGTAACTGGTTAAGAGATAGGAAAGAAAAAGTAGAAATAAATGGTTGGTTTTCAGAATGGAGAGGTAAATACTGGTGTCCACTGGGGTCTATACTGGGCCCTGTCCTATTTAAAATATTCATAAACTATATGTAGAAAGGGGTAAACAGTGAGGATGCAAAATTTGCAGATGATACAAAAGTACTCAAGATAGTTAAGTCCCAGGCAGACTGCAAAGAGCTACAAAAGGATCTCACAAAACTGGGTGACTGGGCACAAAAATGGCAGCTAAAATGTAATGTTGATAAATGCAAAGTAATCCACATTGGAAAACATAACCCTTGCTATACATATACAATGCTGGGGTCTAAATTAGCTGTTAACATTCAAGAAAGAGATCTTGGAGTCATTGTCGATAGTTCTCTGAAATCACTGTGCAGCAGCAGCCAAAAAAGTGAACACAATATTGGGAATCATCAAGAAAGGGATAGATAATAAGATAGAAAATAGCATATTGCCTCTATATAAATCCATGGTACACCCACATCTTGAATACTGTGTGCGGATGTGGTCACCCCATCTCAAAGAAGATATATTAGAATTGGAAAAGGTTCAGAAAAGGGCAACAAAAATGATTAGGGGTATGGAACAGCTTCTGTATGAGATTAATAAAACTGGGACTTTTCATCTTGGAAAAGAGGCGACTAAGGAGGCTGTCACAGAGGGTGAGGGATAGCTCAGTGGTTTGAGTATTGGCCTGCTAAACCCAGGGCCGTGAATTCAATCCTTGAGGGGGCTGTTCAGAGATTCAGGGCCAAAACTTGTCTGGGGATGAGTCCTGCTTTGAGCAGCAGGTTGAGTTAGATTAGATTGACCTTATGAGGTCTGTTCCAACCCCAGTATCCTATGATTCCACCAAGATAGTCATGAGTGGTATAGAGAAAGTAAACAAGGAAGTGTTATTGACTCCTTCTCATATCCACACTTCCCAGTCCAGCCTTCAAGGCCATCTTGTCTAGTGACATCTTCCTGCCCATGGCCCCAC
Source organism: Gopherus flavomarginatus (assembly GCF_025201925.1). Lineage (NCBI taxonomy): Eukaryota > Metazoa > Chordata > Testudines > Testudinidae > Gopherus > Gopherus flavomarginatus. The sequence continues at coordinate 368,513,797 of NC_066617.1, read as the reverse complement.
CTTGCTCTCCCCACTTCTCATTGTGCTCAGCTGCCATGTCACTTGTGGCACAGCCAGCATCCACTATCCTGTGTCTGGTCCCACAGCTCCCCTCTGTAGCTCATCCCTGGCTCCCCATTAAAGCAGCAGGTCTCTGCAGACCCAGGGCCCAGTTCTGATCTGTTGCAGCTCCCCACTCTGCCTCCAGCCCGGCTCTCCTTCTGGGCTCCTCTCTGGCCCTTGTGTTTCTGGCTGCTGCTGCTCTGCTTCCAGCTCAGCTTGAGGTGGTTTGCCAGAATTCTACTGCATTTATAGTCTTAAAATAAGGTAAAAAGTAACCGAAGGGTAACCCAATCTATGTCTTGAAACAAAGTTTGTTTGTTTTTTAATTCAGACATTTATCTATACATCAAAAAACAAGCAAAAGCTTTCATAAATATATTTAAAGCTACAGTCCCCAGCAGTTGTTTGTCCACATTAGCAATAAATCTATGAGATAACACTGACATTCAAAGTCAAAACCCCAGTACTTGGTTGTATCTTAGTTGATGGTTGGCAGGTGTTTCAAAGAAAAAAAGCCAGTGAATAATAGTGTTAAAATAGCCCCAAATGAGCCCAAAACTTATGTAGTGTAAAAACATCAATGACATTTTTATATTATTTATTTCTAATTGAATTCAGTGATAGTAGAAAGTCACCATATTTTGTGTTGAATGAGTTTGTTAAAAGACAACATTTCATCCTGCCTGTTTTTTGTCAGAAGGACAATGCTTCTGCTGCTCTTCATGCCGTGCAATCATATCCGCATTGAAGTAAACTCTTTGCATCAGATTTTGTGTTGCTGCCTGTATGCCCTAACATGAGGAATGTTTTCTAAAAGTTCCTCTTGCATCTCGTTTGTAAATTTTTTTTTAATCAGGTTCCTGTGAGAAAACATTCTTTCACCTGCGGTTTTGCTAAACACTAGCAATAGCAATGAAAGAGCAAAGAAGCCAAGTTTCAATAAAGTCTTTGGCCCCAGCCGCATCCATGAGTTCGAGACCTTCAACTCAAAACTGCTCTACTTGGCTATTCTGAGTATGAAGCCAGTGAGCCATAGGCAAAATTCTTCACCACCATACAATGAGAGGAATGAGATAGCAGCCGATCTAGGATGTCAAAGACTTAGTATTTCCAGTAACTCAATCACCTGAACATTTGGTATCTATATCATCTGTTTCACAAACTGCAAAATGAAATGCTGACACCTACTATTCACATCTTGGACAATGGGAATGGTTTGTGTAGTTTTAAAGTTTCAGCTGAAAGTGAATCCAAAATCAATTGTGCCAAGTGTTAAGGTATTGGACTCTCAGGCAATGTTATAGTTTAACACAGCAGTCCCCTGAACAGATTTTTGAGAAACCCCAGCAGGGACAACTTAAGGATTTCACTCCAGGCAGTGTCAGGAATCAATCAATGGGAACACAGCAATTTTGTCTTGTCTAACAGATTTGCAATGGCCAGTTGCTCAGCTGCTGGGGCAAAAGGGTGTGAGGGAAAAGGTCTCCCAAGGTGGCTTCAAAGGACTGCTCCAAAGTTCACTGTATTAGCTACTCTTTTATAACTTTTACAAAACTCATAGTGACCCCACTGGACCATCAATATTGCAGATTTTATAAGGACATTGTGCAGAAACTAAATGAAATCTTTGCATCAGTCTTCTTGGCTTGGCAAATAATGCACACTGGATAACATAATCTCAACTATGAATATAAAATGATGGGGTTTAAATTAGCAGTTACCACTAAAGAAAGAGATCTTGAAGTGATATTGGATAATTCTCTGAAAACATCAACTTAATGCATTAGTAGGAGTATTGACAGTGGATAAAAGGAAGTGATTATTCCACTCTATTTGGCACAGGTGAGGCCACATCTGCAGTACATCATCCACTTCTGGACCCCCCCTCCAGAAAGGATGTGGACAAAACTGGAGAGTGTCCAGTGGAAGGCAACAAAAATGATTTGTGGTCTGGGGCACGACTTATGAACAAAGACTGACGGAACTGGAGCTATTTGGTCTGCAGAAGGGAAGAGTGAGGGGGAATTTGATAGCAGCCTTGAACTACCTGAAAGGGGGTTCCAAAGAGGATAGAGCTTGGCTGTTCTCAGTGTTGGCAGAATAAGGAGCAATGGTCTCAAATTGCAGTGGGGGAGGCTTAGGTTGGATATTAGGAAACACTGTTTCACTAGGAGGGTGGTTAAGCACTGGAATAGGTTACCTAGGGAGGTGGTGGGATCTCCTTCCTTAGAGGTTTTCAATGCCTGGGTGATAAAGCTCTGGCTGGGATGATTTAGTTCAGGTTCGTCCTGCTTTTCACAGGGGGTTAGACTAGATGACCTCTTGACATCTTTTCCATTCCTAATCTTCCATGATTCTATAACCACACACATGGAAGGGCATGCACACACACACTCAGGGACATGTACACACACATACACACACACACATTTCCAACCTCCAATCCCCATCCAGGAGATGTAGTCTGAGAACCCCTGACAGATTGGGCCTGCTGGGGAGATGGTTGGAGGGAGACACTTCATTGGAGAATCCCACCAAAATTGGGTCCGAGCAAAGGCTCTGAGCAGCTCGTTATCTAAGGAGCAGCGTCAGCACACAGGTTGCTTTGTGCAGGGTACTGGTAGAACATTGCACGATCAGGCAGCAGATAAGCCAGGTTTGAGAGAGGCAGCAGTGCCTAAGGTCAGTATTTACCTAAATGCCTTTGTGGATCTAGCCCTGGATGCCTCTCTGGAAGATGCTTTAGTCAAACACAAGTTAAGGTGGTTCAAAGCCAGCGGGGCTGGCTGGTGATGCTTGGAGTAAACAGCCAAGGTCACGGACATCCACTTCTCACTTTCAAAGAACTCTTTCCTTCTTTCTTTGTACAAGGAGCAGGCTTCTTGTAGCACCATCATGAGACAAGAACACGGTGTGGTGCTGTATGATGGAATATGACAATTGTCATCTTTGTTGCTGACACAAATATGCAATTGCAATAAATCTTGTACAAAGTATGTCATGTCAGGTGTCAATAGGAAAGTTACGATTTCTTAAGTATGATTATCCAGTGTAAATATGTTTATCATCCTTGTGTCTGAAGTTATGATTATTGGCCATGGACTTGTATCTTACACTTGTGTTCCTGGGTAACACCCCTGAGGTAGATAAGGCCAGGCAGATATGTACTGAGACCCAAGAAGGCCATTGAGCTCTCACAATGGGCCATAGAAGAAACACACATCTGCAAAAATATGATCAATGGCTTCCCTTCTGATGCATCAAAGCATGTGAGGACATGTGACATGCTCATGTGACCCTGGACTCCCACTTGGGCCAGTAATTTTCTGGGCAACTGGGCTGTGGGCTTTGCTTGGGACTATAAAATTCTATGCACAGGGCAGAGAATGTAGAAGGACCTCGAGACACCACCACCTTGTCTTCACTTCTCTGCACTGGGTTTCCATCAAGAAAGCTCTGAACAAGGACTGATGACCCCAACCTGTCTGGGTAAATTCTAGAGACTTTTGCAAGCCAACAGTTTATTCCATCGCTGCTATGATCCTCATCTCTGAACACTGAAAGACCATTTAAATGTATCTGATCTATTAAGCATTTTTAACTCTTCTTTTCTTTTATTATTTAATCATAAGTGTCTCTTGAGACTAGGAAGCTATATGTGGTGAAATTGATTTTCACTGACTGCTCATCGTGGTGTCCAGTGGCCGGGTGGTAAGCCAAGGGTTTTGATGCCTCCAGACACTGCATTTTTGGCTTCTAGTTAACCGATGTGGTGAAACAGATGTTTACATTTATTACTTGCTTGATATAATCTAATGATAGAACAACCACCAGTCTGGGGTGAATCAGCCCTATTTCTCAGCAGTTTGTTCTGAATTTGGCATCCTCGGCTGTGTCTTACTAAGGCACAGTGACACATGGACATCACTGACAGATGCTTCACATACTATTGCTCACTACTCCCAGGAGGTATCCCCCTTTTACAGATGTGGAAACTGAGGAAGCATGAAAGGAAGTGTCTTGAGCCAGAGTTCCTAGCTGCTGACCCCTTACTTAGCCTCTCTCAGACCTGGCTTGTACTGTCCATACACCCACTTACACCATTTGGCCCAAGTTATTTAACTAAATAAGACATCAGCAGAGACTAGTCAGCTGGGAGGTAAGATGACTATGATGTTTACTGTTCTGCTTCCAAAGAGCCCTAATGAGTCTCACACTCTTGGTTCCTTGCAGCACACTGTTCAGCTCTATGTGCTGTACAGAGTTCCAGATAGCGTCTCGTCCCTGGTAAACAAGCAAGACAAGTCTGAAGAGTGAGCTGTGTGGAAACCTGTTCTGTGGTCATAGTTTTCAGCTATTTCTTTAATAAATTCCTCCTGTTTAGGAACTGCAACTTCACTGATCACGAGATACAAATAGCCTCAGTCTGTCTAATATAACCCAGAGGAGCAATGCCAGTTCATGGCCAGAGCAGTGGTGCTGCTGGGGGGTGGCGGTGTCAGGACTCCCAGTTTCTATTCTCAGCTCTATCACTGACTCATTGTGTGCCCTTGGGTAAATCACTTTACCTCTTCATGGCTCAGTCCATCCAGGACAAGGGGATAATACTGCCTAGCAGCCTAGCTACAGAGCTTCTAAATGTAGTGATCGAAAGTGACATGTGGAGTGCATGTTAGACTCAGCTTCACTGCTCAGTTTCAGCCCCTGGGCAACGCGTCCCCTGTAGTTCCAGGTAAGGAGCCCCGTAAGTGGGTCAATAGCCGGCTAATGGAAGCTGTGCTGTTTATCTCCTGCCCTGTGAAATATCAAAGCCACCCCGGCCTCTGCCCAGCATCCCACCTTCCCAGCTAATGCAGGGGCTTATCCTTCTGCCTCTCTCAGCTGTTGTCCTCCTAGCTTCAAAGCGGATCCCTTGCCTGCTCCCAAGGCCTGGCTCAGGGCAAAGGACTCCCAGTCAATCTTCATTGCCGGGCTCTCCCTTCTGCAGCCGACAGGAACAAAAGGGAGCTGAAAGCTAAAGAAATGAGACACACAGTGGTCTCTGCCCTCATCACTTTGTAGCTGAGCTTCAGGGCCTGTCATAAACATACTGCATCTGACCCCATGTGCATGTCCAGCTTTTCTAAATAGTCCTCAACCTGTTCTTTCACCATGGAGGGCTGCTCACCTCCTCCCCGTACTGTGTTGCCCAGGGCAGCACTCTGGGAACTGACTGGGTCTGTTAAGAATGAAGGAAAAAAAGCCTTCAGTACTTCAGCTTTTTCCACATTATCTGTCCCTAGGTTGCCTCCCCCATTCAGTAAGGGTCCCACACATTCCCTGACTACCTTCCTGTTGCTAACGTACCTGTAGAACCTCCACTTGTTACCCTTCACATCCATTGCTAGCTGCAACTCCAATTTTTCTTTGGCCTTCCTGATTAAACAGCTCTCCGCCCTGGGCTGCTCCTCTGGCCCCTCTGGCTCTGGTTGGCACTGGTCCACTCCCAGCTCAGCCTGGGCCCCTTCTCTCTCCTTAGCAGTAGGAGTCCACAAAGAATCACACGGAGTCGGTTCATTTGCTATCAATGGCATTGAGTAGCAAGCACCATTGAGCATTCAGTTTCCTGTATTCCTTTCAACCTACTCAGATCTGAAATGTAGCACCCAGGGTATGGGAAGGACCTGTTATGAACATAGCATAGAATCCCTCCTTTACCTGTAAGGGGTTAAGAAGTGCCATATCGGTGGCTGCTCCGACCTCACAGTTCCTGTTGATACAGTCAATAAAGAGAAGGGATGTGGATGTCGTTTCCCGTTACACCTGGTCTGTAGCTGTTCCATCTCTGGTTAAAAAACTAGGAGCCATGCAAAAAGCTGGAAGGCTGTTGTGGACTCGCAGTCCTGGCCCTTGCTGAGTACTCTAGGGTGATGGGTGACTTCTCCTCCATATTCCAGGAGATCGAGGCCCTGGGTCTGACCTCGGTCACCCAGGGGGAGGAAGACCTTTTGCCAGCAGGCCTAGGTCTGGGTGTCCCCCCTTCCCTTCCCATGAGTGCTGCTCCCACTTTCGCTTTCGGGGAGCCCCTGGACTCATCCACTTGTTCAGCCGCTGACGACACCTCGCTAACAGCTGCTAAGCCCACCAAGGCAATGGTCAGTGCCAGGCGGCTGGGTCCTGAGTCACCAAGGGCACCTCTCGCTGATGGAGGGCAGCCTTTCCAGGTGGGGGCTCCGCTGCTGATTCTCCATTCGTTGATGCCATGGCTGCAGCACCCGCTATGGAGCAAGAGTCTGGCGTCACCGAGGGCCCCCTTTCCATTCCCCTGACACCTGAGCCCGGCAAGAAGTTCTACCCCCGGTAATTCGGCCGCCAGGGCCCATGATATTGTTTCCACCCCTCTCCCTGATCCCGGTCCTGATCCCTAACCCGCCCCTACCCCAATGCTGATCCCATCTCCCTCCCCTCCACCTCCCGTGCTGCTGCCGCCCCTGGGGTTATCGCGTTATCCTTGCCAGTGGATCACCCTCAGGGAATGGCTTTCGTGTTCCCCTCTCCTGACCCCCTAGGGGCTGCTATTTTCCCTCTGCCACTCCCTACTAAGCCGGGGTCTGAGGTGAGCCACGTGGTGTCGGCACATCGGGCACCATGCCAGGTTCCGCCCCCTGCCTGATCATCTCGGTCGGCCATGGGGCTATGACAGAGGCCCTACTGGAGGACAGCCAGAGGCCCCTGACCCCGCCCTGCAATAGGCTGCGAGAGTTTCTCCAGGATGCCCGTGGGTCCCGGAACAAGGTGCAGCTTGCTCTCCAGCTCTGGGGGAACTTTTATCAAATCCTCCAGGCTGTGAGGGCCATTTTAGGGAGGGTATATGGACCGGGAGGTTTGCTGCTTCAATCTACCAGTGGACCCATGGCTTCCATGACTCTCTGCTTGCTTACGGGGTCTGTCAAGGATTCCTGGGTGGCCCATTGGTGGTCATGAACATCTCTGCTGGTGAGGATCCCCCCTAGCCCTCCCTATGGCAATCATCACCTTCGCTATACTAAACACCCGGGACTGTAGGATGGGTCTCCGCAGGTGCCAGGTGCTTTTCTTCCTTCAGGGGGGAGGTACTCTGTGGTCTCCCTGCAGGAGACCCATACGGATCCAGATACCAAAGCAAGTTGGTGGCTGGAGTTGGGGTACAGGGTCTATTTTAGCCACCTCACAGCTTGTACGGCTGAAGTGGCTACCCTGTTTTCCCCAACCTATGGCCCGAGGTGTTGAGGGTTGCCAAAGCTGTGCTGGGCTGCCTGCTGCACTTTTTGGTCCACATGGAGGGGCTGGTGGTCAATCTTGTCAGTGCCTATGCCCCAACATTAGGCCTGGAGCGTCTGAGCTTTTTTCAACAGGCGTCTGCCTTCATCAGCTCCTTGGATCCTCGCTAGTGCCTGGTCCTGGGCGGAGTCTTTAATACCACCCTCGATGGGCGGGACCGCTTGGGGACTGAGCAGTGCCTAGCCACCACGGACATCTTTGGGAGATTGTCGATCATCACTCCTTAGTGGACGTCTGGCATGACCAGCAGCTGGAGGACGTGTCGATGTTCACCTTTGTCCGGGTGGAGGTCCATCAGTTGCACCAATCCTGTTTGGACAGCATTTACTTATCAAGCTGTCACCTTTCACGGGCCCACTCCTCCAGCATCCAGCCAGCCCTGTTCTCAAATCACCATCTGGTGACTGTGATGGCCTTTCTCAGTGCGGAAAGGCCAGGGCCAGCCTATTGGCATTTTAATAACAACTTTCTGGAGGATGTAGGCTTTGTGACATCCTTCCAGGAGTTCTGGATGGCCTGGAGAGGGCAGAGGCATGCCTTTCTGTCAGCGCAGTGGTGGTGGAATGTGGGAAAGGTGCACGTCAGGCTCTTCTGCCGTGACTACATCCGGGGGTGCTAGCCGACGGAGGGTTGTGGTGATAGATCAGCTGGAATGGGAGGTCTTAGAGATGGAGCAGTGTCTGGCCATCAGCCCTTAGGATCCATTCCACTCTTGGAGCATGTCAGGAGAAGAGGGAGGAGTTCCAGGCCCTTGAGGAGCGTAAGGCCCGGGATGCCTTTGTTCAATCCCGCATCCACCTCCTTCAGGAGGTGGATCGCAGCTCCCATTTCTTTTATGCCCTGGAGAAAAAGTGTGTGTGTGTATGGGGTGGGAGGCTAAGAAGAATGTCACCTGCCTTCTGGCAGAGGACGGCATCCCCATCACGGATCTGGAGAAGATGCACGGGAGGGCCAGGGCCTTCTATGCAAGCTTTTCTCCCTGGAGCTGACCGACCCTGATTCTTGCAGAGTACTCTGGGACAGACTTCTGACGGTCAGCGCAGGTGACTCGGACTGGCTAGAGATGCCTCTCACTCTGGCTGAGCTCTCAGAAGCTCTGCATCTCATGCCTACCAATAAATCTCCGGGCATGGATGGGCTGACCGTGGAGTTCTGTCGCATGTTCTGGGACATCCTCGGCCTGGACCTTGTCACCGTCTGGGCCCAGTCCTTGGAGAGTGGGGTCCTATCCCTGTCATGCAGACAAACTGTGCTCACCTTGCTTTCAAAGAAGGGGGACCCCCGCAACCTTTGCAATTGGTGTCCCGTCTCGCTCCTCAGCATGGACTACAAAGTCTTAGTGAAGGCTATCTCGCTGTGGCTGGGGTCCCTGCTGACAGACGTGGTCCACCCCAACCAGACCTACACTGTTCCAGGCTGTAGTATCTTTGATAATCTGTATTTGTTCCAGAATCTCTTGGAGCTCGAGTATAGGGATGGTCTGCCATTCTCCATTCTGTCCTTGGATCAGGAGAAGGCGTTTGACAGCGTTGACCATGGGTATCTTCTGGGCACTCTGTGGGCGTTCAGCTTCAGACCCCAGTTTGTGAGCTTTCTCCAGGTGTGGTACACCTCCGCAGAGTATCTGGTCAGGCTCAAGTGGACCCTGATTGAACTGGTCAGCTTTGGGCGTGGGGTGCATCAGGGGTGTCTGCTGTCAGGCCAGCTGTATGCTCTGGCGATCAAGCCCTTTCTCTGTCTCCTCCGTCGGAGGTTGACAGGATTAGTCCTCCATGAGCCAGAGCTGTGGCTAGTCCTGTCAGCGTACGCCGATGACATGCTTCTCATGGTCCAGGATATGGGCAACCTCGTGTGGCTGGAGGCTTTCCAGGCCATCTACTCAGCAGCCTCCTCCTCCCGGGTCAACTGGGTCAAGAGCTCTGGCCTGGTGGTCAGGAACGGGTGGCAGGCGAGCTCCCTCCCAATTGTGCTTCAAGCCATCCTGTGGAGCACAGGTCCACTGCTCTAGTTTGGCATTTACCTTTCTGCCACGCATCCTTCCCTGCTGGAGAACTGGTTACGGTTGGAGGGCAGGGTACCTGAGGGGCAGAGATGGACGGGACTACTCTGGTGCCTCTCCCTGCAAGGGAGGGCACTGGTGCTCAACCAGCTAGTTCTGTCCATGCTCTGGCACCGGCTCAACACCCTGGCCCTGGCCTCGGGTTTGCTGGCTGATCTCGAGAGGTTGGTTCAGGAGTTCTTTTGGTGAGCCCACAAAAGCTTATGCCCAGATGATTGGTAGATAGCTAATGTAGTGCTGATTAAAAAAAGGGTCTCCAGAGGTGATTCCAGTAATTACAGGCTAGTAATCCTAACTTCAATACCAGGCAAATTGTTTAAAACAATAGCAAGGGACAGAATTATCGGACACATACATGAACATGATTTGTTGGGGAAAAGTAAACATGCCTTTTGGAAAGGGAAACCATGATTCATCAATCTGTTAGAATTCTTTTGTTAGGATACAGATATTGAAACCTGTCTGCAAAGGCCTATACTTTAAGAATGTAAGTGTATTCTTATCACTTAGCTAGTTACAGAGGTATAAAAGATAGACAATGATTTTGATTCTATCTGTGTAAGAGCCTTCTCTCACTGTGACAGTCTGAGGCCCTGTTTAGTCACATTGAAATCAGGCAATCTGGGGCTGTTAGGAAGGGGATCCGATCTATCACCTCCAGAGAAAGGGAAGAGCCTAGAAGATGTGAAAGAAAATTTAGTTTAATAGTTTGCTGTCTGGTAAGAACTCACTTATCAATAGACACAACTGGAAAACCCTTATGTCTGTATAGATGTAGTTGTGAAATCCTCACTTCTGTATTGTTTTGTATGTTTATTTGCATGGTGTCTGTCTGGTTCTGTGATTGTTTCTGTCTGCTGTATAATTAATTTTGCTAGGTGTAAGCTAATTAAGGTGATGGGATATTATTGGTTAGCTAATCATGTTACAATACTCAACAGAGGGTCCTGTGGCACCTTTAAGAAGAACAGATGTATTGGAGCATGAGCTTTCATGGGTGAATACCCACTGCATCTGACGAAGTGGGTATTCACCCACAAAAGCTTATGCTCCAATAGATCTGTTCATCTTACAGGTGCCACAGGACTCTCTTTGCTTTTTACAGATCCAGACTAACACGGCTCCCCTCTGATACATGTTACACTCTGTTAGGATTGGTTAGGTAAATTTTAGTAGAATGATTGGTTAAAGTACAGCTGTGAATATTACTACATAAACTAAGGGCAAACAGGAAGTAAGTTGGGATTCGTAAATAAGGAAAAAGAAACTTGGAGTTCAGATTGCTGGAAGTTCAGCTCAATAAACATTGAATTGTTTGCACCTTCAGACTTTGGGTCTTGTTGCTCTCTGTCCATGCGAGAAGGACCAGGGAAGTGGGAGAGTGAAGGAATAAGCCCTCTCTGAGGGAGTCAAAGGTGATCAGAGGATAAAGTGTACTTGGACATTCAGAAAGCCTTTGAAATGGTCCCTCACCAAAAGCTCTTAAGGAAAGTAAGTAATAAATTCAAAGCAGAAAGTTACAAAGGGATCTCACAAAACTCAGTGACTGGGCAACAAAATGGCAGATTAAATTCAGTTCTCCGAAAACATCCATTCAATGAGCAGCAGCAGTCAAAAAAAGCAAACAGAATGTTGAGAACCATAATGGATGGATGTAATAGGCCAGTAAAGGGTAAGACTCCATTGGTGGAGCTGTGGCTGCCGGCCACCTGTTGCGAGGTTTACACAGGGAAGTTTTTGTTTATAATTATGCACCCTGCAGATTCCAGGGTGGCTGAGGAGGCAGTATGTGGTACTCAGCTGCCTGGGTTCATCAGTAATCAACCTGGACTCCATGGAATGACACAGTCAGCTTCCTCAAGCCCTGTTAACACCCAGCATGACAGCAGGCGGTGCCATACACCCAGCTGTGCTGCCTGAGTGCTTTACCTAAGCCACTCAAAGACAGGCAGGAGACAACAGTCAATTTCCCAGCTTCCTTACCTTTCACCTTCCTGGAGTATAAACCCAGAATTATACCATCTTCCACTGCACAAGTGTCTGTACATGGCTCTGTACAGTGTAAGCTCATTAATAGAGATCACTTTCCCCTTGATGTGGTAAAGATATTCAACAGCCTTTGTACACGGAGCTGAGATTTTCCCAGACACTTTACCCAAAACATGCTGGTAAAGATAAAGCATAAAATAAAACTGAAACAGGATGGATTATAAGTGATTACAAGTGATAGCGAACACATCAAGGAATGTCATCATAATGTCAGGTTTCAGGGAGGTAGCAGTGTTCTTTTGTATCAGCAAAAACAATGAGGAGTCCTTGTGGCATCTTAGAGACTAACACATTTATTTGGGCATAAGCTTTCGTGGACTAAAACGTACTGTGTTTTTCACTCCATGCATTTGATGCATCTCATAACACAAGAAGTTGGGGACACCAAATGAAATTAATAGGCAGCAGATTTAAAACAAACCAAAGGCAGTATTTCTTCACACAGTGCACAGTCAACCTGAGGAACTCATTGCCAGAGGATGTTGTGAAGGCCAAAACTATAACAGGGTTAAAAAAAGAACTAGATTATTTCATGGAGGCTAGGTCCATCAATGGCTATTAGCCAGGATGGGCGGGGATGGTGTCCCTAGCCTCTGTTTGCCATAATCTGGGAATGGGCAAGAGGTGATTATTACCTGTTTTGTTCATTCCCTCTGGGCTACCTGGCATTGGCTACTGTTGGAAGACACTCGTGGAAGATACTGGGCTAAATCGACCTTTAGCCTGACCCAATATGGCCATTTGTATGTTCTTTTTTTCTCACTGTAAGTGTTAGAAAAAGCAACCCCATGCTGTGGAGTGTCCCAAAGGCTCGGAGTGCTAGAAGCTGGGAGCAAACCACAGAGGCTGATCACTAGATAATTGCCTTGTTCTGTTAGTTCCCTGTTTAGTATCTGCACAGGCCACTCTGAGAAGACAGGACACTGAGGTAAATGGACCACTGGTCAGACCCAGTATGACTGTTCTTATGTCTTTAAATTGTTCCACTGATGGATGAGGTCCTGCAGCATGAGGACAGAGGCTCCTGGGTTGCACTAGAACTGGACTGGAAGACTGAGAATTTCCCCACCACAAAAAGTTTTGACTCAAACTGAAGTGATTCCTTTTCATTCACTTTTTAGGGGTGAGTTTTCATAGAAAATGCATCCTTTTCCTCTGAAAGCTCAGCTGCCATAATGCTGCCCAGCTGCAGCTGACTGGATCGCCAACAGAAATTGAAGGCTTTTCATTTGACTTTCACTTATAAAATAAATGAAGGTTGCCCTGACGGAGTCTATGGCTGCACTCTGGGTATGGAAAGATTGAAACCTCTCGACCAGTGTATGGCTGATGTATTGTGCCCCTCAGCTCTCTGTGCACCCCCTCAACCCTGTGAAATGCCCCTGAAGCAGATTCAGTGAGTGGTGGCTATTGTGACAGACCCTGGTAGCACGTCTCTGTTGAAAAAGTGCTACCAGGGAGATGGGGTGCTTAAAGGAGCATCTGAGAAAGCACAGAGTTTGTGGGTGGGTGGGTCTTGCTCAGAGAGGATCACTGAGATCTGGGTATAACTTTGGAGACCCCTGGATCCTGTGATCCTGTGTTATGCCTCAGGGAGAAGGGAAGGGGCCTCCCCTCCTGGAATGATCTCAGGGAAATTTCCATATAGGGTGCTTGGTAGAATCTCCCTACCCTGGCCTGCCCCCTGGATTTGGAATGCAGAAGAGGGCCTTGCTGGGGAGAAATCTGGTCCTGTATTAATTATTATTATTATTATTACAGTGAGCTCACATTTGTGAAAGCATCATCGTTACCACTCGGCTGCCCCCGAAGTAGCCATGTGACTAATCAGATCCATAGGAATAGAGATGACAAGCCCAGATTCCAGGAATAGAGCCTGCAGCAGGGCTGGTGCTGCAGTCCAGCTGGATAGGATCACCCCACATCCCCTGTGATTTGCCTCCTGCAGTTTGCCATTGGCTGTGACGGGGTTAAAGCTGGTGCACACTAAGCCAAGCAGTTGAGGTTCCCTAATGGCCAAGGGGTCCTCACGGGAATGTGCAGACATGCTTCATAAAGGCAGTTCCCTCCCTGTCTGAACAGATACTGCCTGCTGCCTGTGCAACCTGTCTGATGACTCCTTGTCCTTTAGGGTGAAGATCTCTGGTGTCAGCTGCTCCCTTTCTAGCAGGAATTGGGTATGTTGGCAGGTTTCACAATCTTTACAATGTGAAGTGAAGGGTAACGTTGCAAACTGTTTAAATTTGACGATGTTCTGTGCCACTGCAGCGAATTCAGCTAGGCTGTCAGAGTGACTCAGTAATAGGGAGAGGAGGACAGGCAGCACTAGGTAGCTTGGAAATCCCTCCATTACATGTGCCCATAGTCCTCAGTGGGTTATTCAAGCTCCAGAGAAATCTGAGCTTGGGGTGTTAAACCCTGATGCCCTGAGTCAGGATTTCCAAAGGGGTCCCAATTACAGCAGTGCCGTGTGCTCTCGGCCTGATCCTGCCAGAGGCTGTGTGAGAGAAGACCCCATGGAATATCAGTAACTAGTTCCCAAATCTTCTCAGTTTTATTTCCTCCTGGAAATTTTCATCAGCAAATGCATTTTAAGGGTCTTATTCTCTGGCTCGATTGTGAAGGCAGGAATTCAGAGCTGAGTTTCTCTGTGGTAACAGGTCCAAGAGGGCATATTTCTGTTTCTTGACTGGTAGAGGGCTCCAACCTTTCAACCCTGTAGATACCCTTCAGAGTTACAGGGCTTTCAGCATCTCTGTCCCCTCTCTGCTCTCCAAGTGCCAAATGTCAGGCCTTGTACCCTGCCCTATCATAGTGTGGAATCCTGTGATACTCCCACCCTCAGACTGGGCCCTGGGTTACAGCACACTGTGGGTTGACTGTGCCTGCTAAGCAGCTCTGAGTGGGTTCATCACTTGTGGGTCTTCCCTCTAGGAGTCTGTGATTAGTGGTGAGATAAGTGACCAGTCAGCCTTCTTGAACTAAAGTACTGTTTAATCTGAACGTCAGGAATAAAGTGTAACATGGGAGAATAAGAGGGTTTTCAAAGAACAGTCTGTACACATCTCTGACCCCAACCCCTCCCGCTTTGATGGGGACCCAGACAGTCCGAGGGCCTTCAGATTTCCCCAGCATTGTCTATGCGTGTCAGTCTGAAGAGCTTCTCAGTAACAGCTGCCCCATCTTTGCTCAGACTGCCAGTGCTGACAAAACAAGCTGTGTAACGTGGCTGGAGCCTGAAAAGGCAGTACCCAGCTTGTAGCTCTGGTGTGATCCCTCAACCTCCCTGAATTGCTCACTCAGAGATGGCTTTTCTTGAGTTGTTGTTTCACGGCCTGCTTGTTTTCCTGCTGTCTGCTATTAAACTAAGATGAGTCATAATACAGCCATGACATAAACATCCCCAAAGCTAACCCAATATAGTAAACATCACCAGAACTGAGCTTTACATACAGATTCATTATGGCAGCTCAGCTCAATGTCTGTCAAAATGCTGTTCCCAGATGACATGGATTTTATGAATACAGGTGTCATAAACAATAAGTAAGAGTTAATAGAATAGAAGTACTTCATATCTCTTTTGCCTGTAAAGGGTTAACAAGATCAGTGAGCCTGGCTGTCACCTGACCAGAGGACCAATCAGAGGACAGGATACTTTCAAATCTTGTGGGAGGGAAGTTTTTGTGTGTGCTGTTAGTGTTTGGTGGTTGTTCTCTCTGGGTTCTGAGAGTGACCAGATGTGCAACCAGGTTTCTCTCCAATCACCCTGTTACAGGTTCTTATAGATTCAAAATAGTGAGTACTAGGTAGATAAGGCGAGTTAGGCTTATGTTTGTTTTCTTTATTTGCAAATGTGTATTTGATTGGGAGGAGTTCAAATGTGTATTTGACTGGAAGAATTTCAAATTTGTACTTTGCTGAAAGGATTTTACTTTGTACTTGTATACTTAGGCTGGGAGGGTATTCCCAGTGTCTATGGCTGAAAGACCCTGTAACATATTCCATCTTAAATTTACAAAGATAATTTTTACTGTTTTTTTCTTTCTTTAATTAAAAGCTTTTCTTGTTTAAGAACCTGATTGGTTTTTTTTTATTCCAGTGTGAGATTCCAGGGGACGGGGTCTGGAGTCACCAGGGAATTGGTGGGGAGAAAGGAGGGAAGGGGGAAAGAAAGGTTAATTTCTCTCTGTATTAGGATTACTGTCTCTCTCAGGGAGAGTCTGGGAGGGGGAAAGAGAAGGAGGGGGGAAGGTGCATTTTCCTCTCTGTTTTAAGATTTAAGGAGTTTGAATCACAGTGATCTTCCAGGGTAACCCAGGGAGAGGAAGCCTGGGAGAGGCAACGGTGCGGGAAAGGGGTTACTTTCCTTGTGTTAAGATCCAGATGGACTGGGTCTTGGGGGTCCCCGGGAAAGGTTTTGGGGGGACTAGAGTGTGCCAGGCACTGGAATTCCTGGTTGGTGGCAGCGCTACAAGTACTAAGCTGGTAATTGAACATAGAGGAATTCATGCGGGTACCCCACCTTTTGGACACTAAGGTTCCGAGTGGGGAATTATACCATGACATGGTGTGCAGCGTGTGGGATAGATAGATAGAAGTCAAAAAGCCAGTGAGGTTTTTATTTCTCTCCCTGTTAGCTATCTGCAGGCAGACTGAGAGGTTTGGGTTTAGAAGCAAAAGCCAGTTGTGACGTTATTGATATAAACTGGGACCATACAGAACATGGTTTGCAACCAAGGTCCTGTAGTGGCACCAAATCCTATGTAAAGGTGGTCATATAAGGTGTCTAAGACCAAGTTATGAGTTACTGGTTATGATTATGCTGTCTGGATGTCTGTATCATTATGTAGTTGAAGTTATAAGTATTGGCTGTATACTGTCTGTATTTCAAATTGGTGCTGCAGTTCTGGGAAACACCCCAGACAAGTTGGTTTTAGCTCTGCTTAGCCTGCTTGATGGCCCATTAAGGACCATCAGCTACACAATTGACCCATTGAGAGGAGGCAGATACACTTTGTGACTCAGCAAAGTATGCAGGGATTTGCCCGTGTGACTCCAAACTCCATTTTGCTGTAATTTTCCACAGTAAGAACAAAGAAGTGTTCTTACACCTGGAAGTGCTTATATAAGGCTGATGCCTCATCTCCATCTTGTCTTCAATCCTGCTTCTTACCTCTAGAGGGACTTTGCTACAAGCTGAACCTCTACACAAGGGACTGATGACCCATCCCAGCTGGGGGTGTACTCCAGAGATTTAATTTGAACCTGCAGTTTACTCCATCACTGCTACAAGCCTGAATTAAGAACTTTTCCATTACTGTATGGAATTGATTCCATTTAACCAATTCTAGCTCTCATCTCTATCTTTTTTGCTTTATGAATAAACCTTTAGTTTTTAGATTCTGAAGGATTGGTAACAGCATGATTTGTGGATAAAATCTGATGTGTATATTGACTTGGGTCTGGGGCTTGGTCCTTTGGGATCTAGAGAACCTTTTTCTTTTACTGGGGTGTTGGTTTTCATAACCATTCATCCCCAGGACGGGTGGCACTGGTGGTGATACTGGGAGACTGGAGTGTCTAAGGAAATTGCTTGTGTGACTTGTGGTTAGCCAGTGGGTTGAAACCAAAGTCCTTTTTGTCTGGCTGGTTTGATTTGCCTTAGAGGTGGAAAAACCCCAACCTTGGGCTGTGACTGCCCTGTTTGAGCAAACGATGCGGTTCTGGCGGGACCCAACTGAGAGTGCCAATTCAGGACCAATTGCTCAAACAAGGCAGTCACAGCCCAAGGCTGGGGTTTTTCCACCTCTAAGGCACTATAGACAGCTGCAATCCACAGGGCCTTGGGCTGGAATCTGGAGCAGAGGGCGAGCCCGGGTTCCCCCTAAACCTCTCAACTCCTGATCAGACACAGGAGAATTTGTCCCAGACTGTGGGGAAGATCACTGAGGTGAGCAAATCTGCCAAATAAGCACAGGACCCACCAAGGTAGAGGAGGAATTTGTAACAATACATAGTCAATATTCATAACTTCAGATACAAAATGGTACATGCATAGAACTAGGATCATCATATTCTGCAAACCATAACTTTTCATAGACACCTCAAGAGATATCTTTTGTACACAATGTGTCATAACTATGTCATAATCACACTCATATGGGGGCATTGTCACAACTGCCTCCTCAGCTGCCCTGGAACCTTCATGGCACAGATAAAAAGCTGAGGGTCTTCTGGAGTGGGGGCTCCGGCTGGTCCAGGATTGGACGATGTTTAGGGCTCCAGCCTAGGGGGTTCAGGAGGCTCTGGGCCTCTCCAGGATTGGGGCGGGGGGGCTTTGAGCTCTGGTTGCGGGAGAGGGTGTATGTTTCTGCCTTGTGTAGAAGGGGTGAGTCCGAGCAGAGGCTAGCCTTCCTGAATGTGGGCTCCACCTGTTGCCCATATTGGGAACCTTTAGAAAAGGGATAAATAACAAAGAGAGAAAATATCATATTGTCTCTATATAGAGCCGTGGTACACCCTCACCTTGAACACTGTGGGTAGTGCTGTTTGCCGCATCTCAGAAATATATACTTGAATTAGAAAAAGTAAAAAGAAGGGTAATCAAAATCTTTAGGGTTATAGAACATCTTCCATATGAAGAGGGATTAAAAAGACTGGGACTATTCAGTTTGGAAAAATTATGAGTAAGGGGGGATATGATGGAAGTCTATAAATTCATGAGTGGTGTGGAGAAAGTGCATAAGGAAGTGTTATTTACCCCTTCACAAGAACCAGGGGTCACCCAATGAAGTTACTAGGCAGCAGATTTAACAGAAGGAAGTACTTTTTCACAGAACACACAGTCAGCCTGTGGAACTTATTGCCGAGGGATGTTGTGAAGGCCAAAAGTATAACTGGTTCCAAAAAAAATTGAAAAGTTCAGGTAAGATAGGTCTATCGATGGTTACTAGCCAATATGATCAGGAATACAGCCCAATTATCTTGGTGTCTGTAAACCTCGAACTGCCGGAATCATTGAATAATTGCCCTGTTCTCTTCATTCCCTCTGAAGTATCTGCATGGGCAGTGTCAGAAAACAGGACATTGGGCTAGATGGACCATTGATCTGACCCAATATGGCCGTTCTTAAGTTCTTCAATTGTGCCACTGATGAATGAGCTGCTGCAGATAAGCCATTTCCAGTGGCTTCCTCTGTTATAGATCTGGCATAACCTCCCTTGCAGATATTCAGGGGCTGCTCTTTGTGAGAGGCTGATGGAGGCTAGTGATGCCACCTAGGGGTGTGATCCTGTAGCATAATTGATAGAGGCCCCTAGTTTGAGCTAGAGTTTGGCTGGAAAATAGAGTTTCCTTCCCTCCTCCATGAGAAATGTTGACCCAAACTAAAATGTTTCCTTTTCATCCATTTTTTTTGCAGTGAGTTTTTATAGAAAATGGATCATGTTCCCCTGAAAGCTCAGCTGCCAGCTGTTTTTTTTAAATAATACACAATCAACATGTGGAATTCCTTGCCAGAGGATGTTGTGAAGGCCAAGACTATAACAAGGCTCAAAAAAGAGCTAGATAATTCATGGAGTATAGGTCCATCAATGGCTATTAGCCAGTTTGGACAGGGATGGTGTCCCTAGCCGATCTCTGTCAGGAGCTGGGAATTGGCGACAGGAATGAATCACTTGATAATTACATGGTCTGTTCATTTCCTTTGGGGCACCTGGCATTAGCCACCTTTGGAAGACAGGATGCTGTGCTAGATGGACCTTGGGTCTGTCCTAGTATGGCCATTCTTATGTTCTTATGCCATGATGGTGCTCAGCTGCTCTTGGCTCTTGGGAACCCCAAGAGAAATTGGAGAATTTTAGCTTCCTGTTCCTCGTAACAGTGATGGAGTCTCTGGCTACGCTCTGGGCATGGAAAGGTCGAAACCTCGCTGGGGTACTCTGTCCATCAGCTACTCTAAACAGCCTTCCCATCTCTCTTCAGCCTCCTCCACCCTGTACAAGGCCCCTTCAGCAGATCCTGTGGGCAGTGGCTACTGTGACAGGCCCTGGTAGAACATCTCTGATGAGCTTGTGCTAGCAAATACCTGGGTGGGTGGCCTACGTACAAGTGGATCACTGAGATCTGTGTCTAACTATGGAGTTCCCTGGATCCTGTGGCCCCCCTGTTTATCCCTCTGGGAGAACTGAAGGACTGGAAGAGACTTCTAGAGGTCATTGAATCCAAACCCCTGCACTCACAGCAGGTCTAAGTATTATCTAGGTCATCCCTGACAGGTCTTTGTCTAAACTGCTCTTAAAAATCCAATGTCGGGGATTCCACAACCTCCATGGGTGATTTATTCCAGTGCTTAACTACATTGACAGTTAGGAAGTTTTTCCCCTATTGGAATGATCCAAGGATTAAAGCTGGTGCACACTAAGCCAAGCAGCTGAGGTTCCCCGACGACCAAGTGGCCCCCAAGGGAATGTGCAAACATGCTTCATAAAGGCAGTTGCCTCTGTATCTGAACAGATACTGCCTGCTGCCTGTGCAACCTCTCTGATGACTCCTTGTCCTTTAGGATGAAGACCTCTGGTAGCTCCCCTTCTAGCAGGCATTGGGTAGGTTGGCAGGTTTCACTATCTTTTAAATGCAAAGTGAAGGGGAAAGGCTGAAAACTGTTTCCATTTGCAGATGTCCTGTGCAGCGGCAGAGGACTCAGCTGGGCTGTCGGGATGACTCAGTGAGAGGGTGTCATAAACAGATAGCTGAGGGTTAATGTCTCTTTCACCTGGAAAGAAGTAACCTGAAACACCTGACCAGAGGACCAATCAGGAAACAAGACTTTTTAAAATCTGGGTGGAGGGAAGTTTGTGTCTGAGTTCTTTGTCTTCTGCCTGTCTCTCTCTCGACTATGAGAGCATTTCTGTTTCCTGCTTTCTAATCTTCTGTTTCCAAGTTGTGAGTACAGAGATCATAAAACAATAGGGGTTATTGCTTTTTTCTTTTGTATTTACATGGTGTAGTTGCTGGAATGTTTTCAATTGTATTCTTTATGAATAAGGTTGTTTATTCATATTTCTTTTAAGCAAATGACCCTGTATTTGTCACCTTAATACAGAGAGACCATTTTTATGTATTTTTTTTCTTTTTACATAAAGCTTTCTCTTTAAGACCTGTTGGAGTTTTCTTCAGTGGGGAACTCCAGGGAATTGAGTCTGTGCTCACCAGGGAATTGGTGGGAGGAGGAAGTCAGGGGGAAATCTGTGTGTGTTAGATTTACTAGCCTGACTTTGCATACCCTCTGGGTGAAGAGGGAAGTACTTCTGTTTCCAGGACTGGAAATAGAGAGGGTGGAATCCCTCTGTTTAGATTCACGGAGCTTGCTTCTGTGTATCTCTCCAGGAACCCAGGGAGGAAACACCTGGAGGGGGGAAGGGAAATGGTTTATTTCCCTTTGTTGTGAGACTCAAGGGATTTGGGTCTTGCCGTCCCCAGGGAAGGTTTTTGTGGGGACCAGAGTGCCCCAAAACACTCTAATTTTTTGGGTGGTGGCAGCGTTACCAGGTCCAAGCTGGTAACTAAGCTTGGAGGTTTTCATGCTAACCCCCATATTTTGGACGCTAAGGTCCAAATCTGAGACTAGGTTATGACAGAGGGATGGAGGGCAGGCAGTGGTAAGTAGCTTGGGATCCCCTCCCCGATATGTACCCATGCTCCACGGTGAGTTATTCAAGCGACACTGAAATCTGACATTCACTGACTGAGCCTGTAGTGTTAAAACCCCAATGCCCTGAGTCAGGGTTTCTCAAGGGTTCCTATTTCTAGAGGTTCCATGTGCTCTGGGCCCGATCCTGCCAGGGGCTGAGTGAAAGGAGACCCTACGGAATATCAGTAAATATTTCCCAAATTGCATCTGGTTTTTTTTCTCTTGGAAATTTAAACAGCAAATGCATTTTCAAAAGTTTTATTCTTTTGGACGATTGTGAAGGCAGGAATTCAGAGCTGTGTTGCTCTGTGGTAACAGGTCTGATAGGGCATATTTCTATTTCCAGATTGGCTGAGGGATCCAGCACTTCTGCCCTGTAGACATTGCTCAGAGTTACAGGGCTCCTGCCAGCTCCATCCCCACTCTGGTCTCTGAGTGCCACATGTTAGGCCTCGTAGCCTTAGCTCTCAGGAGGTGGAATCCTGCAATCCTCCCACCCTCAGGCTAGGCCCTGGCTACTGCACACTGCGGGGGGACTGTGCTTGCCTTGTAGGTCCAAGTAGGTGTGGCACCTGTGGTTCTTCTCTTTGTGAGCCTGTGACTAATGCTGAGATGAGTGGCCAGCCAGCCTTCTTGAACCAAAATGCTGTTTAATCTGAACAGCAGGAATAAAGCATAACATGGGAGAATGAGGGTTTTCAAACAACAGTCTGTACACATCTCTGACCTCAACCCCCCTTCGACAGGGACCCAGGCAGGTCGTGCACTTCCAGATATCCCCAGCGGGTGTCTGTCCCTGTCAGTCTGAAAAGCTTCTCTGCAACAGCTGACTCACCTCTGGACAGACTCACAGCGCTGGCCAATAAGCTGTGTAACGTGGCTGGAGCCCGGGAATAGGATATTCTCACCTTGTAGCTCCAGTATTGTCTCTTTACCTCCCTGAAGTGCTTACTGAGAGATGGATTGTCTTGAGCTGTTGCTTCCCTTCCTGCTTGTTTTCTAAAAGCCTTCTATTAAACTGAGTAGATACATACTGGTTTCACCCAATATAGCCATAACATAAAAATCCCACTAGTTAACCCAATATAACTCTACAGAAAACATCGCAAGAACTGGGGTTAATAGACACGTTCACTATAGCAACTCAGCTCCATGTCTGTCCCAATACTGTTTTTGGGTGGTATGGATTTCATGAATACACAGGACATAGACAGTCAGAGAGCAATAGACTACTTTCACGTGGGAAAATAAGTTCCACATGCATTTGACTTTGAAACCCACGTCCTGCAAACCGTCAACATGGCTGAATAACAGGTGCTGGGGTTACTATGTACTAGACAAGTGGATTTCAACCTGTGGTCTGTGGCCCACGGGGGTCTGCAGACATTTCTCAAAGTCTAACATTTCTAAAGGTACTCAGACCGCCATTCAAAATTAATTAGGGCTCCACAAATGAAAAAAGGTTGAAAACCACTGTATTAGTGAGAAATGATAGAATGAATATTCCATATACTGATCCCAATGGCTGTTACCACGCCAGATAAGGGCTACAGACTGACAGAACTGAACCTGAGGAGAACCAGTCAGCCATTAACCCAGGGACCGAGGAGCTACTAGACTTTTGTTTGCTGACAAGTGATTGACTGATGCTTGAGATATTGGATCTTTTCAGGTTCAGAATAAATCCAGGTGACAGATGCTTAAATTTTAAGTCCCACTCTAACCTAAGAAATCAGCTCTGAAAGATGAGAGAGGAAAGAATGGGTTTGCATTTATTTGAGAAGTACTCCACATACTGTTTTCAATTATTTTGTTCTATTGACTCTTCGTTCAGTGAACAGTTGATGATACTGTCTCCTGGTAACTGATCAGAAGCCATTTCTAACACTTATATACAGCATATAAGAATGTAAGAATGGCTATACTGGGTCAGACCAAAAGTCCATCCAACTGAGTATCCTTTCTTCCTAGAGTGGCCAATGCCAAACAGAGCCTAGGAAAATCTTCCCTTCCCATCCTGGTTAATAGGGTCTTCAACTACATTTTTTAATTTGGGGTATACATTTAAGTTGAGCCTCTATTATGGTTTCTTTCAAAAGTTTCCATGCAGCTTGCAGGGATTTCACTTTTAGGTCTGTAACTTTTAATTTCTGTTTAACTTCCTCATTTTTGTTTATTTCCCCTTTCTGAAATTAAATGCTATTGTATTGGGCTGCTGTGGTGTTTTCCCTGCCATAGTGATGTTAAATGTAATTATATTATGATCACTGTTACCAAGTGGTCCAGCTATATGTACATCTTGGACAGATCCTGTGCTCCCACTTAGGACTGAATCAAGAATTGCCTCTCCTCTGGTGGGTTCCAAAACTAGCTGCTCCAAGAAGCAGTCATTTAAGATGTCATGTACCCAGTCAATATGGGGATAGTTGAAATCCCTCATTATTATTGAATTTTTATTTTTAAAGCCTCTTTAATCGTTCTGAGCATTTCACAGTGGCTATCAGCATCCTGGTCAGGCAGGCAGTGGTATATCCCTACTGCTCTATTCTTATTATACAAGCATGGAGTTACTATCAATAGAGGCACAGTTTGGGTCATTTAAGATTTTTACTTCATTTAATTCTACACTTTCTTTCATGTACAGTGTCACTCCCCCAGCAGCAGAACCTGTTCTGTCCTTCCGATAGATTTTATATTCTGGTATTACTGTGTCCCATTGATTATCCTCATTTCACTATGTTTCTGTGATGCCTAGTATATCAATATCCTCATTTAATACAAGGCACCCTAGTTCACCCATCTTATTATTTAGACTTCTATCATATGTATATAAGCACTTAACATTGTAATTTTTTAGCTTTCTGCAATTACATGATGTAATTAAATGAGACTTTTTTTCATTTGACTATTTCTGATCAGATCCTACCCGTATTTTATCATCTTCCATCTTCTCCTACATGCTAGGACATAAAGAATCTCCATTAATAGATCCTCCCCTAAGAGATGGCTGTGTTCGAACCACATGCTCCCCCATATCTGTTGGCTTTCCCCCAGCCCTTACTTTAAAAAGTGCTCTACAACCTTTTTAATTTTAAGTGCCAGGAATCTGGCTCCATTCTGGTTTAGGTGGAGCCTATCCTTCCTGTATAGGCTCACCCTTTCCCAAAAGTTTCCCCATTTCCTACAAAATCTAACCCTCTCCTCCCTACACTATTGTCTCATCCACACATTGAGACCCCGCAGTTCTGCCTGGCTACCTGGCCCTGCGTGTGGAAATGGAAGCATTTCAGAGAATGCTGCCATGGAGATGCTGGACTTCAATCTCTTACCTAGCACTCAAGCCCTCTGCAATATCTGTAGAAGACTTTCCAAAAAGTCCTGAGAGAACAGAACCACTGGACTGTTTTTCAGCAAAGAGTAGAGCTGAGGTGCAGGAAAGGGAAGTGTTATAGTGGTTGTATGTAATTTACTCACATGACATCTTACACAAGCATGGCTGAAGTCACTTGCACGCTCAGCTGGATATTAAGGAAAACCTAGTGTTTCCACTATTCACCCACTTGTGACACCAACCCCTCCCCTGCCCAACTGAAGTAAATGTCTGTGTTAGCTTGTAACTTGCCACATATGTACAAGACCTTGGAATGGGGAGGATGCAGGTCCTGTGAGGAGGAAGAGAAGCCTGTGGGATGATTGAATGCTCTGGATTCAGTCAATGCAGGCCAGGCAAAGCACTTCAGCTTCTCTTGGAGGTATTCTTGGTTGTCAGAATGTATCACCATGAGCATTGGGTAAGGGAAGGTTAATAGAGCCTGATTCTGATCAAATTCACACATGTAAATCTGGAGTGACACCATTGAAGTCACAGTTACTGAATTCAGAACCTGGCCCTGAGAATTTATCCTGTGTGCGGGAAAGAGAAAGTGGCACAATTTGGACTCAGGAGGGAATGAAACACGTTGATAAATAGCTTCAGTGCAGGACACATAAATATAATGACTGCTTTCACCATGCACTTCTCATGTCATGATACAATGGGCCACATTCAGACATGGAGGGCCAGAAAGGGTGTCGATGGGAAGCTCGTAATTGTAAACTCACACAGTGCTTGAGCAGGCAGTGGAACTCCCAGGCACAAGATATCAGGGCCCAGGAGTTTAGCAGGATTCAAAGAGGGACTGGATGTTTATATGGGTAACCAGAAAATCCAATTACATTAGTGAGGATTCTTTTAAAAAGTTTTGGAACTACTATAGACCTTCCTCGTGTACACCACAAAACATGTCTAACCAGTGAGTGTAAGGAGGAAACTTTCCCTGGGAGCAATTTATTGCAGAGCTGCCTATTGCATGGCTATTTCCACATTCCTCTGAAATATCTGGTACTGGCCACTCGATACTGGGCTGGACGGACTACAGGTCCGATCCTGTCTAGCAATACCTATCTTCCTATCTGTGATGTAAATCCAAGATTCTGTTTCACTGATTTAACTTGAGCTCCTGGGAATCTCTAGACTTGCACTGAGAGCAGAATGGTGTCTTGTTAATTATCATCTAGTCTCCTGTTCTTTCTCCTTTCAGGAAGAAAAGTTCAAAATTCCTCAGATCTACCCAGTACATCATGTCAGCTGTCAATGACACCAAATTCACACCTGCTGTGTTCCTTCTCACTGGGATATCTGGGCAGGAAGACGTTCATCTCTGGATCTCTATCGTCTTCTGCTTAATTTATGTTATTTCGATAGTAGGAAATTCAGTCATTCTGTTCATTATAAAAACAGATCCAAGCCTCCATGAGCCCATGTACATTTTCCTTTCCATGTTGGCCATCACAGACCTTGGCTTATCGATAGCCACCATGCCGACGATACTGGGTATATACTTGTTTAACTCTAGGGAAATCAGCCTAGATTCATGTTTTGTTCAGCTGTTCTTCATCCATTCTCTTTCATTCATTGAATCCTCTGTGCTCCTGTTGATGGCCTTTGACCGCTTCATCGCAATCTGTAACCCACTGAGATATGCTTCCATCTTAACTCCACCGAGAATAGCTAAAATGGGACTGGTACTTCTGCTAAGAGGGGTGGCCTTAGCATTCCCACTCCCCTTTCTCCTGAAACGGTTCCAATACTGTCAAGCCAATATCCTCTCCCATTCCTACTGCCTGCACCAGACGGTCATGACGATGGCTTGTTCGGACATCACAGTCAACAGTATCTATGACTTGTTCATAATAGTATTCACGGTGGGGTTGGACTCACTGCTCATCCTGCTATCTTACGTCATGATCCTCAAAACAGTGCTTAGCGTCACATCCCACGCGGAGTGCCTCAGAGCCCTGAGCACCTTCATCACCCATGTCTGCGCCATCCTGCTCTTCTACATGCCAGTGATTGGCCTTTCTCTGATACACAGATTTGGGAAGAGTTTTTCTCCCTTGCTTCAGATTCTCCTGGGCTATGTCTACCTGCTGGTCCCGCCCCTGATGAACCCAATCGTGTACAGCATGCAAAGCAAAGACCTTCGCACGAGGATAATCAAGATGTTCATCAAGTGAAGGGTCAATTCATCACCCAGCTACAGCTACTATCTCCACTCTCTACAGAGAAGTTCAGACAGGGTCTAAGGCCTGGAGGAATGGGAAAGGGGCTGGTGAGGGAGGACAGTGCACAGGGGGAAGGAGACCAAAACAGGAAGCAGCATTTACAAAGTGACTGTGTTTGTGGAGATCCAGGTGACCAGTGTGATGTTGGTGCACAAACAGCCATATCGGTGGCTCCTCCAACCTCAGAATTCCTGTGAATACAGTCACTAAGAGAAGGGATGTGGATGTTTTTTCCCACTATACCTGTCACTGTCCCATCTCTGGTTAAACGTCCACAGACCGTGAAAAAAAAAACTGCAGACCTTTTCTGCAGTGGCAGTCCTGGCCTTTCCTGGGTGCTCAGGGTGTTGCATGATCCATTGGAGCTGCACCAAATGTGGACAGGGGCTATTCAAGGTGCACGGACATCCCCCTTTCTGCTATGCCCTCAGCCAGGTGCTTGTGACTGAGTCATGTCAGAGACCTGATAATGCAGGAGCCTCAGGAGAAACCAGTCAGTCAGCCCCTCCCCCATTGATGGCTCTGAACTCAACATACCTGCTGAGCCCACCCCCCACCAAAGCAGAGCAGAGTTGAGTGTGTGAGGGAGGATCTGACACACAGGAGTCCTGGCAAGAGACTCTCGCCCAGATTCTCCCCCCAGTTTGTGCTGTCCCAGCAATACAAAAGGGGGGGAATGACCTCAGGTCCCCAGAGAGGCACTGCTAATTCCTATCCCAGCTCACACCATTCGGCGTAGGCTGACCACCTTTTCAAAAGGCAAAAGCAAGACACATGCAGGAGCCCTGCCCCACTCTGTGGCACCCTCCATGCCCCTCCTTTCGCCCTGAGGCCTCACTCTCTGGTCCTTCTTCTCTCCCAAGGCCCTGACCCTGGACAGGCTGGAAGCTTGAGCTAGGGCCACGGTAAGAGCTGTCTGGGGAGCCCGGATGTTTCACCTGCCATGGTCAGGAGAAGGCCAGAGAGCAGCCCCCAGCCCATATCCCCAACCCGCAGTATATGTGTTTGTGTGGGAGCTGAGGGGGGCATAAACTCTTACAGATACAAAGGGGGGCGTAATCGAAAAAGTTTGAGATCCACTGATTTAGTCTAATATCCGGTACACAGGCTGCAGAATTTCACCTACTTACCCCTATGTTGAGCCCAATGACTTGAGTTTGACTAACACAAAACTTGTGTTCTTCTAAAGGGGATCTTCAAGGAAGGCATCCCGTCCTGGTTTGGAGATATTAGGAGAATCCAGCACCTTCCTTGTGACTTTGTTTTGCTGGTTATGCACCCTCACTGTTAAAAATGTGAGCCGCATTTTTAAATTTAATTTGTCTGGCTTCAGTTTCCAGCCATTGGTTCTCGTTATAGCTTGCTGTCACAGAGTCCCCAGGCGATGCTCTGGAACTGCTCCCCACAAAACCAGTCAGGACTTTGGGGAGCCTCCTCTCCCTTGGAGCAGACTGTTTTCAGGGCAAGAAGCTCACATGGCTTTACCTTCTGGGTCTGATCTTGCAGCATTCAGCATCCTCTGCCCCTCCATGCGTTTCCCACAGTGAGCCTGCCCCCTGGGGGAAGCCACAGGGTCCTGCACCCCCACTTTGCAGTCAGATGTGACTCTCAGCCAGCCAGTAAAACAGAGGTTTATTTGATGACAGGAACAGGGTCTAAAACGAGCTTGTAGGTACAGCGAATGGGACCCCTCGGCCGGGTCCATTCTGGGGGGCAGTGAGCCAGATCCCCATGTCTGCACTTCACTCCTCATCCCCAGCCAACTCCAGACTTAAAACCCCTCCAGCCCCTCCTCCTCTGCTCAGTTCCTTTCCCGGGCAGGACATCACCTGATCTCTTTGTCTCCAACACCTTTAGCTATCACCTTGCAGGCGTGGAAGGGCCTGACCTTAGTTACTAGGTGACAGAGGGTCGGCCAGGAACTGAGGACCCCGCCACAGTATTCAGAGAAAACATTAAGAACATTCCCAGTTCATCACACTTGCCCAGAGAGTTTAAAGATCCTATTAGTACCCAAGTATCAGAGGGGTCACCGTGTTAGTCTGGATCTGTAAAAAGAGACAAAGAGTCCTGTGGCACCTTATAGACTAACAGACATATTGGAGCATGAGCTTTCGTGGGTGAATGCCTCTGACGAAGTGGGTATTCACCCATGAAAGCTCATGCTCCAATACGTCTGTTAGTCTATAAGTTGCCTGTGGCAAATTGTCGACACTATTATGATGGGTCTTGCGCTTTCTCTTCTTTGGGGGAGTTCAGGACACCATTTCTTGCCCCTAAATTGGAATATCAATTGCCTCACTAGTGTCCTAGAGGAGGGGAGTGGAGAGGGAGGGACCTGGGCCCACCCTCTACTCCAGGTCCCAGCCCAGAGGCCCTGAGGATAGTGGTGAATCACTTGAACAGACGATTCCTTCCCCTTCAGCTTGTGGGGGGCTTCTTGCCCTCCCCCTGCACAAGCCAGATGCCCCTTACCTAGGGCCTAAGACTTCTTAGCCCACCACAGCACTTCTCCAAACTGTTCTCTGCTCCAACACCAATTCTTTCTGCTCCAACTCCTCCAAACTGTTCTCTGCTCCAACACCAATCCTTTCTGCTCCTACCCCCACACTGTCTGATTGAGGCATGGGTTTTTATCATGTGACTGACTGCAGGTGCTCTAATTGGCCTCAGGTGCTCTAGTTAATCTACAGCAAACTTTCTACCCCTTACAGGGAATAAGGCTCCCTTCTAACCCTCTCCTGCTGCCCTCTGGCCATGCTGTATCACAGTGCCACAGGACTTTATGCTGCTTTTACAGATCCAGACTAACACGGCGACCCCTCTGATATATGAATCTTACTGTTTTGCATGAATAGTATGTGTGCTTCAGTTTCCCTGTGTATTGCACCACTGCCTTGGTGGTTAAAAATAAAGATATGTGCCTTTTGCTGAGACTCTCGAGCCAGGAGACACTGCTCCCTCTGCATATGGTCGATGCCCTTCATAACCTGAGACCCAAGTCGGGGAGATGACCAGGACACCTGGCCCTGGAAGCACACAAAGAAGAGGGAGAGCAACGGGTGTGTGGGATGTCAGCTTACTGGGAGCTTGGAGTCTGCGATGAGGGACTGAGGGAGGAGAGAGGCGAGGGCCCCAGCCCAGGATCCTGCCAAGATGGACTTGGCTGAAAGTCACCGATTTCTGTGCTAACAAGCTCTGTTCAGCACCGTGTTCCTGTCGACTAATAAACCTCCAGTTTTACCTGCTGGCTGAGAGTCACAGCGAACGGTGGAGTTCAAGTGCAGAGCCCTCTGGCTTCCCAAAGGGTCCTGTCTAGCTGGGGGACGTGCAAGGTGTGAACAGAGATACTGAATGCGCCGAGATCAAGGAAGGCCATAGCCAAGGAGGCTTTTTCCCCTGGACAGTGTGCCCTGAGGGGAGTCACACCAGGCCAGATTCCTGGCTGGCTTGAGACAAAGCAGTTCCAGAGCATCAGACCTGTGCTCTGGGACAGAACATCCGAGGAGGGAGATTCTGGAACAGCCTCCCAACAGGAGCAGTAAGGGACAAACAACCCAACTGGTTTTAAGATGGAGCTTGACAGGTCCATGCAATGGACGATATACTGGGGTCGCCTGCCATAGCTGGGGTGTGGACTCATTGATCCAGGAGGTCCTTGCCGAGCCTATGTCCTAATGGGTCACATTAGCCCATTTTGCATCACACCAGGAGCTGATGTGGAGTTTCTTGTCCACTATGACCCTGCTCTGTGCCCTAGCTGACGATTTGTCCATGAATAGATTCAGGAGAAGTCATGACTCAGTGTTAGCATTTGGGAAAGGAATTGTTCTTGGGTTCCTGTGTAGTGATGTCACAGGAGTGTAATTCCCTGAGTTTCTGGTAATCTCAGCATGCTGAGCCACCAGCTACTCCCACCTCTCACTAGCCCCAGAGAGGGACGATGGTTCAGTTGTTAAAGTGCTGGCCTGGGACTCAGAATAACTGGCTTCCATTCCAGGCTCTTCCACAGACTTCTTCTGTGACCTTGGGCAACTCACTTAGTCCCTCTGTGCCTCAACAATATGTATTTTAATACGGTTCCATGTAAAGGTTACATCTAGGAACAAGGGATGCGGGCCCTCCTTGCCAGATGGGGGGCCCAATCCTGGGACTCAGAAGAACTGGGTTTAGTTCCAGGCTCTTGTACATACTTCAGTTGCCTTGGAGAACTCATTTAGTCCCTCTGTGCCTGGGTGGGTGGGCCTAGCTAGCAGTGGATCACTGAGATCTGTGTATAATTTGGGGGGGGGCTGGTTCTTGGGTCCTCCTTTTCATTCCTTAGAGAGAAGGGAAGGGACCTCCCCTCCTGGAACAATGCAAGGGGTTCACAGTGTAAGAGGGGGCTTTGGCTGAGCCTGGGGCAGGGGATTGGGTTGCAGGATGGGTTGAGGGATACAAACTCTAGGAGGGATTTTGGGTGCAGGAGAGTACTCTGGGCTGGAGCAGAGTGTTGGGGTGTAGGAGGGGGTATGAGTGCTGGTTCTGGGAGAGGGCTCAGGAATAGGGTTTGAGGTGCAGCCTCCCACCGGTCATCACTTATCTCCAGTGGCTCCTGGTTGGCAGCAGGTAGAAGGAGGCTAAAGCAGGCTCCCTGCCTACCCTGCCCTCACACTGCTCCCAGAATGGACCAACATGTCCCTGAGACCCGTGGGTGGGGAGGGCAGAGGGCAAATGGGTCTGCGCGCTGCCTCTCTCTGCAAGCACTCCGCCCCTTAGTTCTCCTGGCTAATGGCAGCTGTGGGAGTGGTGCTTGCAGGCAGGAGCAGCATGCGCAGAGACCCATGCTCCCCCCGCCCCTGGGGCTATGGGGCTGCAGTGGCAGCTTCCAGGAGCAGTGTGGGGCCCAGGTAGCTTTAGTGGTAGCCACACTGCACTGCTGCCAGAGATCTCGTTCGACCAGTTGATGACCACTGTTCACAGTCAACCTGGAACTGACTAATACACCCAGGTCCTTCTCCTCCTCTTTTGTTTCCAGCTCATCATTGGCTGCATAAACTGGCACACGGTGAGCAGAAGGAGAGAAGATTGAGACCCAACTTGATGACAGTGGACAAGCACTTTCACAGGAATGAAATGCCAGCTACTAATGGGCTCTTAAATCTAACAGAGAAAGATGTAACAAGAACAAGTGGCTGGAAAATGAAGCCAGACAAATTACATTTGGAGATTAGGCACATGAGCGAGGGTGCTTAACCAGTGGAATAAACTCCCAAAGGAGGTGGTGGATTCACCTGCTACCTCCAAACCAAGACTAGATGCCAACAAGGAAGACACACTTTAGCAGAAGACAAGTTTGGTGTGGGTCAAACACAAGTCATTGGGCTCAATACGGGGGGAACTGGGTGAAAATCTGCAGCCTGTGCTATACAGGAGGTCAGACTAGAGAGTGGTTCTCTAAGTTTTTGATCATGCCTCCCTTCTTTGTGTCTGTACAGGTTTACCCTCCCTCTGCCACACAAATACATCTACTGATATATGCAGCAGTGGAGCTTCAACTGAATCATTTTCGGCTTTTTTCTTTTTCACTTGAGTTTTTTATTTCTTGAATGAATGAGCCAACAATCCATTGGAATAAGAGCAAAACTGTGATTGTGGTCCCTGCCTTAATAGGTAGCAGGTTTAAAACAACTAAAAGGAAGTATTTCTTCACACAACGGGCAGTCAACCTGTGGAACTCCTTGCCAGAGGATGTTGTGAAGGCCAAGACCATAACAGGGTTAAAAAATAACTTGATAAATTCATGGAGGATAGGTCGATCAATGGCTATTAGGCAGGATGGGAAGGAATGGTTTCCCTAGCCTATGTTTGCCAGAAGCTGAGAATGAGTGACAGGGGATGGATCACTTGATGATTCCTTTTCTGTTCCTTCCTTCTGGGGCACCCGGCACTAGCTACTGTTGAAAGACAGGATCCTGGGCTGGATGGAGCTTTGGTCTGACCCTGTATGGCCGTTCTTATATGCTTATCACCATGAAGGTCCGACTGGACACCTAAGTCTCTTCCTTTTGGGCGCTTGTGACCAGAAGTATACAGTCACCTCCAGCCTACTTAAGACAAAGAGGTCTATTAGCAAATAGCACAAAGCATTAGAGAAAATGGTTTTGAAATACCAGGCAGCTGTCACACACCTACATTCGTCTATTCCATGTCTCACTATAAGCTAAGTTAGACAGGCTTTGTTCTGGAAACAGGAACAGAACTGGCCCAACTGACATTCTTTTGGGAAGCCAAGGAACTCTTGGGACCCAGTCTAGTTTCCCTGTGTCTCTGAAAGCATCTTCCCATCTCTTTGCCCCTTTCTCGTGGAAGCAGCCTGTTCTGAAACCTTTGTGAGTCTGGACCCAGTCACTGTAGTGCTCAGCCGTGTCCATGTTACAGGCCAAGGTGTGAAGCTGACATTTGCCCTCAGACTGCTTTCTCCCAGCCAGACCATCTAAGATTAGGCCCAAGTGGCCATTACTCCATTGTTTGGTAGTTAGGCCCCTTCAGCCTCAATGTCTTGCAAACACCAGTCTGGTGATTGTGCTGAAACTTCTATCATCCCCATGATGCTCCAAGACTCCCCTCAAAAATCCACTACCCATCCCTCACTGTGACCTCCAAGCACCCCCACATCTGCCACAGACACCACTGCGCTGGAGTCACAGGGCTGCCGAGAAGCAGCTGTCACAGGAGGCTGTGGTAAGACACATGGCAGGTGTGTTTTTCTTTGGAACCCTGACATAGACCTAATCTTAGGGTCACCGAGTATCTGAGCACCTGGAATTTTATTTATTCTCCTGCCACCCCTGTGAGGCAGGGCAGGGCTATTATCCACTTATGCAGAAGCTCAGAGACAGGAAATGGCTTCCCCATGGTCACACACAGCATAGGAATAAAATCCTGAGTCTCAGAGCAGTGCCCAGATCGCAGGACCAGCCTTCCAGCCATCTGAGTGGTGACAGGTCCAGCTGGATTCTCTGCTGTGCCAGCAGAACTCCCCCAGTGCTGCAGAGAGTGAGGATGGCAAGGAGCCAGTTACAGGGGTTTGATTCACTGGCCTGTTCTCCCCATGCTTCAGTGGAGCCTAGAGCAGCCTGGGGGCTGGCCTGACCTGCAGCTTATGATGACAGCTTCCAAGAGCACAGCCCACTCTGCCCAAGTCCCTGCAGACGGGGGCTACCCCAGAGTACTCCCCTGGAGTCTGAGGTAGCCCTGCAGGCTCCCTGCCCTTCCCTCTAAGGTCCTTGCAGTGACTTACTCTCAGCCTGGGATACTTAAAACAAGGCCCTTTTGTGGGGGTCACATTAATTCAGTCTTCAAAACACAGGCTCTTCCTCCCTCCAGCGCCATTCTCCTCATTTACTCAGGAGACCCCATCTCCCTGCTTGCTGTGGTTAGCATTGTTTCAGCTTTGCTGCACCACCTGCTCCTCCTTTTCCCCTGAGGCCCATGAACTCCCCTGTCCCTTCCCATAGGCCCTGGCCCCTGCTCCTCCACTTCCCATGAGGGTCTGATACGCGGCCAGACTAGAGCCAGGCAGTGGTGAGAGCTGCCCAGGGAGCCGAGGCTGCTGTGTGGAGCCCCGGATTTTCCATCTTCCCTGAGCTGAACATCCTGGGGGGTGGGAACACAGGCTGGGACTTCTCTCGCTCCCCCCAGTCCCCTTTCCAGGGCATGAGGACGGTCTGGGAATCCACATAGTGGCTCTGGCTCCCTGGGCAGCTCTTCCCATGGCCTGTCTCTGGCTTCAGGCCTGGAGAGGGGATGGAGCCTTGGGTAATGAGGAGAAGCAGGGGTGCAGTCTTGGGGGGAGAGATGGGGCAGAGGGCGGGGAAGAGAGGGAACAGGTGGAGCAGAGGGTGGGGCTTCAAGGGGGAAGACAAGGGATGGGCAGGATCATAGAGGAACGGGGCTCCTATGTGTCCCACTTTTACCTATTGAAAAGGTGATCCCCCTACATTGACTGGTCTGGCCTGGGATAGGAGCTAGCCATGCCCCCACTGGGAAGTGAGGACTGTTTACACCCTTTCCAATCAGCTGGGGAAGCACAGATGGAGGTGAGGGGTAGGGATAGGGAATCTGGGCCTGAGTCCTTTGCCAGGACTCTTCTGTGTCAGACCCTCATTCACACACAGTTATGTCCTGCCTCGGTGGGAAGTGGGATGAACAGGTGTGTGGTATGCAGAGCAATCAGCGGGGATGGGGAGGTTT
Source organism: Gopherus flavomarginatus (assembly GCF_025201925.1). Lineage (NCBI taxonomy): Eukaryota > Metazoa > Chordata > Testudines > Testudinidae > Gopherus > Gopherus flavomarginatus. The sequence continues at coordinate 368,478,818 of NC_066617.1, read as the reverse complement.
CCTGAATGGTTTTTCCTGGGCTCCTGTGATAATCATGTCTCTGACACGATTCAGTCACAAGCACCTGGATGAGGGTGCAGGGGAAGAGTGGGTGTCTGTGTCCCTGGAATAGCCCCTGTCCACACCTAATGCAGCACCCAGAGCACTCACGAAGGTCCAGGACTGTGACTGCAGATTTTTTTATGGCCTGTGGGTGTTTAACCAGAGATGCGTCAGTGACAGGCCAGGTGTAATGGGAAACAACATCCATATCCCTTCTCTTTATTGGCTCTATCGAGAGGAATTCTGAGACTGGTGCAGCCAGAGATAGAGCTAATTATGGGACAACATCTCACCCATCCCCTCACGCTCCACGAACAAACTCACTTGTCCGTTACAGCTATTCCCCTATTCCATTTTGTTTCCCCAGACTCCATTTTGTTTTCTGTTCTCCTGTGGCCGCCCTTCCCTGGCTGTTAAGTTGTTTACCAGGGCCACTGCCCTTCTCAAAGGGAGGGCCCCTTAAGTTGTTTAACAAGAGCCATTGCCCTTCTCAAAGGGATGGCCACTTGTGCTGCATGCTAAGTGGGACCACTGCCCTTTTCAAAGGGTTAGTCCTGTTATCACCTCGTTGAACCTGGGCTTGGTGTAGGGTAGGCAATGTCCAGAGCTGCAAGGCCTATTGTGGTTTTAAGATCCTGGGCATGAGTCATAGTCTCATGTGCTCTTGAGTCACCTATTGCACAGGACTATGTCCAGGCATGTCTCTGGGCTTACCTTCAGTTTTTCCCCTGTGCCCCCTCCCCTGTGACAGAGGGAGCCTATCAGGATTACTGGTGGGGAACTGCCCAAGTTTGCCTTTAAAACCAGACATTTTTGAAACACACCTCAGAAAGGTTCCTGCATTGCTGCCTGGTCTGATCAGCCAGGGGTTCTGGGGGGTCCTTTCTCCGCTCTCGTTTTATTTTTGAGCGTACCCCCGTTTTTGAAACCCCCCCCACGAAGAACGAATTGCTACCTGAGAGATCTCCTGATTATTGAGACTGTACCGAACCCTCCTTGCCTCTTCTGATGTTGCTGCTGCTTCTGCCTTTGCTGCTGCCTTGGGGACTGGTAAGAATCCCTCTGTAAAACTTTCTATACTTTTATTTTATTATTTTAGTTGCTGGCTCTGTTTCCCCAGCACACAGACTCAAGCTAAACCTTGGTCTGTGTCTTAAAACCTCTCTTAAACTACAGGGCTCTTTGCCACTGCTAAGCTCTGCTCCTGTGGGCTTTGCCTTGGGGCTCTCTGCTTTCAGCTGTATCCACCGCTGTAGCCACCATCCCTTGGCTTCCTTGGGAGCTGGGTCCTGGATACATACCACTCTGCCCTCTGTAACCTCCCCATAGCATAAGGTGCACCATAGGTCTTGTTTTTTTTTAATTTAATAAGTCATAATTTGTTAAGATTGTAGAGCTTGTAAGTTTCTGTGATATTTGTTGTGTTGCCTAATTGTTGGTTAAGATAAGTTTAGAAAATCATTGCCTGGTTGTATTCTGTAGCTGCTTGTCATTTTATATAAGTTTGATTAAGTTAGGGGATAGATAAGGTTTTTACTATTTGAATTTGTCTTCCCACGGCCCCAATCCCCCCCCCCCCCCAGCTCCCCAGTCACTCATTGCAGTCTCTCTGCTGTTTAAACTTGCAGCCTGTCTGCTCTCTGTGTCTCCCTGAGTTTAAATCTCCCTCTGTAGCGCCTCTATCTTTGGTTTCTGCTCCACCACGTGCTCCTCTTCCCCCATCCCCTAACCTCATTCCTCTACCACTGCCTTTCTCTCTCTCTCTCTCTCTCTTTTAATCCCTTCTCCCACGTGTTCACCCAGCTCCTACTGCTGCCAAACCTCAATTGTATTACTGAAGTCTAGCATAAAACCCCATTGGTTACCCTTTTTCTCTCTGACACACCTCACATTTTATATTTACACCACTGTGACACATTTTTACCTAGAGTTGTTGGTTATTTAACACATTTTACCCATAACTGTTAGTTGGTTATATGCTGCTGTGACACACCCTTTACCTAGAAATTGTTAGCTACCTGTTACATTTATACTTCAGTGTTAGTTGGTTACCAACTGTATTGTACCCCACTGTATTGTACCCCACTATTGAAACCCCCTATACTATACTAAAAGAACTCCCTCCCCAATTGCCTACCTTAACAAACCCCATACCCCGCACTATTAAATTTTCCCTGTTTTTGCATTTTCCTAATAAAGTTTATTTTGCACCCCACCTGTGTGGTAATTGCTCCCCAAGATCCCATATACCTGCAGGCAGGGACATGGCGTCACGAACAGGATCTTGGGGTAACAATTACTGCCCTCCCTGTCCCTGGAAAGAGGCCAAGACCTCTGGGACAGAGGAAGATCAGACCAACCACCTACAATACCACTTGCTGCAAAGTAAACAGCAGCCTAAGGCCCTAGAATGGGTCTGTACTATTGGCAAAGGCCAGAGCTCCAGGGTGTATACCACCCACCTGGGGCTCACTGATGTGGGGTGCCTCTTAACCTGCCACCCCACATTCAGGGCCAGCCCTGCTGATTCCAGCCTCCGGCCAGTCTGCACTAAGGCAGGAGAGCCAGCCGCAGATTCAGATCCCACCCGCCTCTGGAGAGAGGTGGGAAGGGTTGTGAAAGCCTGCGGGGGGGCTCCATCTAAGCTCGCCCCTGAACCTCGAATTTTGCAGGGGTCCCCCACCCACCAGATATTAACAGAACTGGTGCAGAAGCTGGATGAAATTCGAAAGCCCAAGAAACTGTGGCATGACATATATAAGCCCCAAAAGGTAGCCACAGTTACCTATGAGATCCTGGCTCAGGCCCTTGATAAACTAACTGTTTTCCATGGGGCCCTAATGACCTCAGCCAAGGAGGCCACTAGCCAGGCTACCCAGGAGGGACCACCGCTGACCTCTAGCCTGCCCAGTCCCAATAAATCCCCTGAAAAACCACCCCCATATACCCACCCAGAGGCCTCATCTCCCCTCAAGAAAACCCCACTATACCCAGGCCTACCTTCAGCCCCTCTAGAGGCCCAAGCCCGTGAACCTGCACCCACTGTCACCTCTGGTGAAGCTCTGCCGGTATCCATCAGTCGTATAAAGATTGATAACCAGGGAAATACCACACAGGTGACAGAACTCCGACCTCGCTCCAAAGCAGAGATGAAGGAGTTCATCTCGGACACCGCTAGGGGGGCCAATGAGCCACCACTACTGTGGCTAGGCCGCCTGGCTCTGGAAAACGGACAAGAGTTAGTGGATAGAGAAGAGGGCATAGTATTAGCCAGGACCAGTAGCTGGTCCAGGGGTCTCTCAGGGAGCCTGGTAATATCTAACACTGCATGGCCCCTGACCGCCCCAGCACTGGCCTTCCTCCATTTACAGCACTCCCTTCAAGGGATCCAAGTCCCCAGAGGAAGCGTCAAGGACATCTCTTCCCTCAGATGTGCCATCGCAGGGGGGTCCATCATGCTGTGGTCCCCTACCCAACACCCTCTGGGGCTTACTCAGGCTCAGATTAACCAGGTCAATGCCTTCAGACACGTTATTGACCCCACCGAGATACCCATAGACGAAGCTGCCATTGACTTAGCCATGGATAGCAGTACCACCCCTGACACTGGGGCAGTTCTGTGGCTAAGGGGGTATGCTAGGCGCCCCATTGGGCGACTCTATGAAGCCCTCGAGAAAATAAGATGGCCCTCAGCCCAAGCTCTACCCATCAGTCCACCCCCACCACACATCAGTCCACCCCCACCACACGCCAGTCCACACCCCCCACATGCCAGTTTTCATGTTGTCTATTACGTGGACGACATTCTTATAACTGGCACCATACCAACTGAAGTACAAAAGGTCACTGAACAGGTTCCTAAAAGTGTCCTCACTGCTACTTCTACCTTTCAGTTTTTAGGTTTTACTGTAGAAAAGGGACAGCTACGCCACTTAACTTACCACCCACTCACGAATTCTTTCCCCTTGGGGGTAGCTCCCCCCAGACGTGAAGTGCAGCATGTGTTAGGTGTAATTAACTATCACAGACAGTTTCTCCCTGCTGCTTTGTTGCCACAACTATCTGTTTTGCAGCAATATGCCAGGAACATTAAAACCCCTTGGACACCAGAGGCCGAGCAGGCGGTGTCTTCCCTGGCTGCCTGGTTGGGCTCTGGGCCCACCTTGGCTCGATGGAATCCCACCAACCCTATTGAGATTACCCTCACTGTGTCCTCAGACCATGTGGCCGTAACTGTGTCCCAAGAGGACCTCCCTGTCCACAATCAGGCCCGGAAGTTGTCAGGACCCGAATATCGTTATGGGCCTGTGGGCATTGCCATGCTTGCTGTCCAGTGTGCTCTCCCATGGGGTAAATCTGCCACAGGCACCCTAAAGGGGCCTCATGTGGAGCTTCTCCCATACCTCACCTTCACCCCGGCCCCCCAGTTCCAGGGAGCCCCTGCTACCTGGGAGCGACTCGTTTACCAGGCCCAGGAGGTATTTGGACATTGGGCCCTCAAGTCCTCCTCCACTGCAGCTCCCACTGAGCCGGGGGCTATTGCCCAACTGAGTGCCTATGCCCCTTGGATTGTATCTGATGGGGGCACATCGCCTTCTCCCCGAGCAGGAATGCTGTGTGCTACCTGTAACACCCTCAAAGTTAAACCCTTAGACTTTTCCAGCTCAGCTCAGAAGGCCGAAGCAGAAGGCGTCCTACTGGCAGCCTCTCACATTGTGGCAGCCCACCCGAAAACACGCGTGGTCCTGGGAGTGGACTCAAGCTACTGCGTGTCCATCCTGATGGGAGAAGGACGGCCCACCGCTCATGAAGAAATATGGGCACAGATTACTCAACTGGCAGCACAGTCCAAGCTGCCATGGTTTGTTACTCATTGTCCTTCACACAGGTCTGACAGTAACCTTCTTCATTCCAGCCTGGATCTACAACTCCGAGAATACAAGTGTAACATATCCCAGGTTAACTTTATCTCTTGCAGTGATCCTTTCATCACCTGGCTTCATAAAGAGTGGGGGCACTTGCCTGCCCGTGCCCTACATCAGCTGTTGACTGACCGAGGGAGACGAACATCGAGCGTGTCTAGGCAGCAGTGCACCCAAGCTGTTCAAGGGTGTCTGAGCTGCCAACAGGCACGAGTCACTAACAAGCCTGTCTATGCTCATGGTGCTTATAGCCCTGAGCACTTTAGCCCAGGTAAAACCTGGCAGATGGACCTCATTGGCCCTCTCCCGGGGGCCAAACAGTATCCAAAGGGGCTTGTAATAGTTGACCTAGGGTCTCGTCAGTTAATATGTTCTCCCCTCAGGCGATCTACTGCACCAGCTGTTTCTGTAGCCCTTCTCCAGGTAATTGCTGCCTGGGGGGCACCCGAAGAGATCCAGACCGATGGAGGGCCACCGTTCACCAGTAAAGCTATAGACCAGACGGTGTCCCAGTGGGGGGTGCGTCTTCACACCCACCTGCCATATCACCCCCAAAGCAACGGAGTCGTGGAGAGACGGATCGGAATGCTGAAGACCCAGATTCGGGCCATACTTGGCACCCCTGATTACAAGGGGTGGGACCGGGTCCTGCCTCAAGCCCTCATTTCCCTTAATACAGCATACAGCCGATGGCCAGAAATTGCTCCTAAACCACGGGAACCTTGGAAACCTGCCTATAGTATTTCTCAGCCAGTGTGGGTCTCTATTCCCAATTCCCAGGGAACCTGCACTCCACTAGCAGCCACCATCATCACACCTGGCCGGTTCCCTAACACCTATCATATTCAAATAGATGGACGGGGCAAGCCTGACCTGGTCCACCACAACTGGCTTAGTGTTCGGTCATAACAGGCCCTAAGAGGGGCCACCTTTCTTTTATGTCTCCGTAGGAATCAGTCGCCATGATTGCCACCCCGCCTCGAGAAAACCCTCTGGTTGCCTGGTTGAGAGCCTAAGCCCTACAGGAGGTCCTCATCGGGAACCTGTCAGATGTCCCCCCATCACACAATTGCGTTGCCTATACAAGACCAAAGGCCTCAGAGGGAGGGTCCCCCTTCCTCTGGGAGTTCCTCCCTCTCACGAACCTGACTCCACAGCATCCAGCTTCAGCCTGCAACAACACAAACTGGGTTCATCGGCCTCTGTTCACGTGCAACACCACCAGCGACGACCGAAGACCCAACTCATTCGCCCCTGTTGCGGTGACAGGACCACTCCCAGCAGCCCCCTGCATCGTGTTCTTTGGCTTCTCCAATCCCACTCCGTTGGGGCAGTATCCCAATTGCACCCAATGGTTCATAGGACCTCGGCCTAACTCAAACCCCAAGAAAGGAAGCTCAAGATACCGCACTGAGTTCACCAGGTTTATTAATCATCTTTCAACAAGTACAGTGTTTAACCCCACCCAATACTTATCCACAGCTCAGACCCATGTAGAACTGAGACAGGTCAGAGCCGCCCACCTACTATGGATGGAGGTCGATATACCACCTGGCCAGAAATCCCCCCAGCGAAGCTCCATCCATGACCAGTTTTTACCCTCTTCCCCAGGACAAGTGTGGCTCTGTGGGAACAACATTGCCCGGACTGCTCTACCCGCATTCCCAAAGGGGGTATGTGCCATCGGGCAACTCGTCATAAAGGGAGGAGGGCTCTTTCACCACCGTCGCCCCTTCTTCTCCTCACCACGCAAACAACGAACAGCCACCGCATGGGAGCGACTCAAGTCAGCCACCGAGATGGTCATAGGAGGGTACATACAGTTTAACCCCCTCTCATACAGTTTAACTTTACAGCAAATCCGTGGACTGTCGCTTGGTCTGGAGGCCCTCACCAACATCACAGCAGAAGGACTTCGTCGAACCAGCGACGCCCTCACTATCCTAGCCAACTACGCCGAGCAGAACCGTCTTCTGATCCAGACCATCCTACAGAAGGACTTTTGTGTCGCCTTGGAGGACCTCGATCCTCGCTTTAAAGGACAATGTTGCCTGCGCCTTCAGCCTGGGTGGAACAATGTCTCAGCCGTGGCTGACCAACTATCCTCCCTCGCCGTCCAGATTCGTGAAGAGCGTAAGCAGTGGGATTGGTGGCAAGCTCAGTGGTCCAGCTGGGGGTTGGGGACCTGGGCTCAGTCCATCAAGCAGTGGCTTATTACTGTGGCTATTGTTCTTGTGGCCTTTCTGTTGGGGATAGCAGTGGTCAAGCAGCTAATTCATAAGGTTGTGTCAGCCCTGCCTTTGCAGGTGAGGTATTCCTCCATCCCCTTGGACAGCAGCAAACCACCACCTCCATACTACGAAGACGATGACTTGTAAAACCTTTTTTTTTTTCTTTTTTTCCTTTTTTTGGTCTTTGCATGGGACATCCCCCTCACAGCCCGTTCAGGTCGGCCAGGGGGGCATGTCCGTTACAGCTATTCCCCTATTCCATTTTGTTTCCCCAGACTCCATTTTGTTTTCTGTTCTCCTGTGGCCGCCCTTCCCTGGCTGTTAAATTGTTTACCAGGGCCACTGCCCTTCTCAAAGGGAGGGCCCCTTAAGTTGTTTAACAAGAGCCATTGCCCTTCTCAAAGGGATGGCCACTTGTGCTGCATGCTAAGTGGGACCACTGCCCTTTTCAAAGGGTTAGTCCTGTTATCACCTCGTTGAACCTGGGCTTGGTGTAGGGTAGGCAATGTCCAGAGCTGCAAGGCCTATTGTGGTTTTAAGATCCTGGGCATGAGTCATAGTCTCATGTGCTCTTGAGTCACCTATTGCACAGGACTATGTCCAGGCATGTCTCTGGGCTTACCTTCAGTTTTTCCCCTGTGCCCCCTCCCCTGTGACAGAGGGAGCCTATCAGGATTACTGGTGGGAAACTGCCCAAGTTTGCCTTTAAAACCAGACATTTTTGAAACACATCTCAGAAAGGTTCCTGCATTGCTGCCTGGTCTGATCAGCCAGGGGTTCTGGGGGGTCCTTTCTCCGCTCTCGTTTTATTTTTGAGCGTACCCCCGTTTTTTGAACGCCCCCCCCCACGAAGAACGAATTGCTACCTGAGAGATCTCCTGATTATTGAGACTGTACCAAACCCTCCTTGCCTCTTCTGATGTTGCTGCTGCTTCTGCCTTTGCTGCTGCCTTGGGGACTGGTAAGAATCCCTCTGTAAAACTTTCTATACTTTTATTTTATTATTTTAGCTGCTGGCTCTGTTTCCCCAGCACACAGACTCAAGCTAAACTTGGTCTGTGTCTTAAAACCTCTCTTAAACTACAGGGCTCTTTGCCACTGCTAAGCTCTGCTCCTGTGGGCTTTGCCTTGGGGCTCTCTGCTTTCAGCTGTATCCACCGCTGTAGCCACCATCCCTTGGCTTCCTTGGGAGATGGGTCCTGGATACATACCACTCTGCCCTCTGTAACCTCCCCATAGCATAAGGTGCACCATAGGTCTTGTTTTTTTTAATTTAATAAGTCATAGTTTGTTAAGATTGTAGAGCTTGTAAGTTTCTGTGATATTTGTTGTGTTGCCTAATTGTTGGTTAAGATAAGTTTAGAAAATCATTGCCTGGTTGTATTCTGTAGCTGCTTGTCATTTTATATAAGTTTGATTAAGTTAGGGGATAGATAAGGTTTTTACTATTTGAATTTGTCTTCCCACTGCCCCAACCCCCCCCCCCCGAGCTCCCCAGTCACTCATTGCAGTCTCTCTGCTGTTTAAACTTGCAGCCTGTCTGCTCTCTGTGTCTCCCTGAGTTTAAATCTCCCTCTGTAGCGCCTCTATCTTTGGTTTCTGCTCCACCACGTGCTCCTCTTCCCCCATCCCCTAACCTCATTCCTCTACCACTGCCTTTCTCTCTCTCTCTCTCTCTTTTAATCCCTTCCCCACGTGTTCACCCCGCTCCTACTGCTGCCAAACCTCAATTGTATTACTGAAGTCTAGCATAAAACCCCATTGGTTACCCTTTTTCTCTCTCACACACCTCACATTTTATATTTACACCACTGTGACACATTTTTACCTAGAGTTGTTGGTTATTTAACACATTTTACCCATAACTGTTAGTTGGTTATATGCTGCTGTGACACACCCTTTACCTAGAAATTGTTAGCTACCTGTTACATTTATACTTCAGTGTTAGTTGGTTACCAACTGTATTGTACCCCACTGTATTGTACCCCACTATTGAAACCCCCTATACTATACTAAAAGAACTCCCTCCCCAATTGCCTACCTTAACAAACCCCATACCCCTCACTATTAAATTTTCCCTGTTTTTGCATTTTCTTAATAAAGTTTATTTTGCACCCCACCTGTGTGGTAATTGCTCCCCAAGATCCCATATACCTGCAGGCAGGGACACTCATAAGTCATGTGCTCCAGCTCTCAATAATTTTAGTTGCCCTCCGCTGGACTCTTTCCAATTGAGGGGCCCAAAACTGGACACAGTATCCAGATGAGGCCTCACCAGTGCAGAATAGAGGGGAATGATCACGTCCCTCAATCTGCTAGCAATGCTCCTACTAATGCAGTCCAAAATGCCTTTAGCCTTCTTGGCAACAAGGGCACGCTGTTGACTCATATCCAGCTTCTCATTCACTGTAATCCCCAGGTCCTTTTCTGCAGAACTTCTGTTTAGCCATTCGGCCTGGGAATTTTTCCCTCCTAAGTGCAGGACTCTTTTGGCCCAGTTCATCCCATCATCCAGATCCTTAATGAAGAGGTTGAACAAAACCGGCCATTGGATCGACCCCTGCGGCACTCAGATTGATATCGGTTGCCAACTAAACATTGAGCCATTCATCACTACCCATTGAGCCCGACAAGCTAGCCAGCTTTCTATCCCCCTTATAGATCACTTTAACTCGAAGGAAGAATCCTGTGGGAGACTGTAACAAATGCTTTGCTAAAGTCAAAATATATCACGTCCACTGCTTTCCTCATATCCACAGAGCAGGTAGTCAGGTTGGTCAGGCATGTCTTGCCCTTGGTGAATCCATGTTGACTGTTCCTGATCACCTTCCTGTCCTCCAAGTGCTTCAAAATGGATTCCTTGCAGACTTTCTCCATGATTTTGACGAGGACTAAAGAGAGGTTGCCTGGTCTGTGGTTCCCCAAGTTTTCTTTCTTCTCTTTTTTAGAGATGGGCACTAGCTTTGCCTTTTTCCAAACATCCAAACACCTATTGACACAATTTTTCAAAAATAATGGTTAATGAGTCTGCAATCACATGAGCCAATGCCCTCAGCCCCCTTGGATGCATTAGCTCTGGAACCATGGACTTGTGTTTGTCCAGCTTTTCTAAATAGACCCTGTTGTGTATTTGGTTGTCATGGTTTTTGTTCCTATGGCAACTGAGTTAGATTATTAGGGGATAGCCCAGCTAGCTTGAGCTGGTCAGGTGAGGTCTGTGTCTGTAAATAAATGATAGTTTTGTTAGCTGTCTGCTCTCTGGGCCTCAGGTGATTTCTTCCTAAACCAGCTGCCCCCAAGGATATAACAAGTGGCAACGAGGCTGGGATCCCGGTGCTGCCCCACTAACAGAAGGAAGTAGAAGTCAAGGTAAAGAACAAACAAACAAAAACTGCTTGTTTGCACTGACTGTGAAAGTGAAACTAAAAATCATGGCTGCTCTGCTCAGGTCACTGGAACCTTTTGAGGAGAATATAGTGCAGTGGCCTGTGTATACTGAGCGTTTTGACCTTTTCGTTATTGCAAATGACATTACAGAAGAGAAGAAGGTGCCAATATTGTTAAGTGTTGTAGGGGCTAAAACCTACTCCCTGCTACGCAGCTTACTACACCCTGGTAAGCCTGAGACTAAATCTTACAGTGACATTGTCAAGGTATGATTCCCCACTCTGAACCTTAGCGTCCAAAAGATGAGGTACCTGCATGAACCCCTCTAAGCTTAATTACTAGCTTAGAAATAGTAGAGCTGCCACCACCCAAAAATATAGTGTTTTGGGACACTTTCTGGCCCCCAAACCCTTCCCTGGGGACCCCAAAACCCAAACCCCTTGGGTCTCAAAACAAAGGGAAATAAACCATTCCCCTCCTTTCTTCCTCCCAGATTCTCCCCTCCCTGGGTTACACTGGGAGATCCCTGTGATTCAAACTCCTTGAATCTAAAATCAGAGAGGAAATTCACCTTCCTCCCATTCTCTCCCCCTCTCAGACTCTCCCTGAGAGAGAGACAGTGATCCCAACACAGAGAGAAATCAGGCTTTTCCTCCCCCCTTCTCTCCTTTCTCCCACCAATTCCCTGGTGAGTCCAGACCCCGTCCCCTGGGGTCTTATAAAAGAATTAAAAAAAAAAACAATCAGGTTCTTAAAAAGGAAAAGCTTATAATTAAAGAAAGAAAAAAAGTAAAAATTATCTCTGTAAAATCAAGATGGAAAATGTTACAGGGACTTTCAGCTTATAGACACTAGAGAGAAGCCTCCCCCCAGCACAAATACAAATTGCAGCAAACAGAGATACAATCCTTCCAGCAAAATACACAGTTGCAATAAAGAAAACAAACATAAGCCTAATCTGCCATATCTACCTAGTACTCACTATTCTGAACATATAAAAGCCTGTATCAGTGAGATTGGAGAGAAACCTGGTTGCACGTCTGATCCCTCTGAGCCCCCAGAGTGAACAACAACCAAACACTAACAGCACACACAAAAACTTTCCTGCCTCAAGATTTGTATCCTGTCCCCTGATTGGTCCTCTGGTCAGGTGACAGCCAGGCTCACTGAACTTGTTAACCCTTTACAGGCAAAAGAGACATGAAGTACTCCTGTTCTGTTAACCCTTAACTGTCCGTTTATGACAGACATTGTGGAAATCCTGGGGTCCCGTTTTTCCCCCAAACCCTGTAATTGCTGAATGATATAGGTTCCACAAAAGAGACCAAAAAGAAGATGAAACAGTTGTACAATTTGTAGCAATTTTACAAAAGCTTGCAGAACACTGTGAATTTAAGGAGATGTTAAATGATGCCCTGCATGATTAGTGTGTGGCCTGTACAGTGAAGCTGTACGGAAGCGCCTGCTGACAGAGGCTCAGCTTACCTTACAGAAGGCTGTGGATATTGCTGTCTCCATGGAACTGGCTACAAGGGAGGCGCAATAGATCGGTGCATCCCCTAGGGTTCAAAAAGTGTCACAAGAACCTACCCACAAAACTGTGCAGAGTCAGGAGTGTTACCGCTGTGGTAAGCCAGGTCACCAGGCATCAGAATGCTGGTGTAAGGACCTGATATGTCAACACTGTGGCAAAAAGGGACACCTTGAGTGTGCCTGTAAACAAAAGAAAAAGAGGCCTGTGGTCTGGCCGACAAAAAGAGGAACCCTGCATACCCTAGAGCAGACCCAGGATGATCAAGGTGACACCTCATCACAAGAGGAAGTGCCACTGCATGTTTTATCTTTGGCAGTGGGCTCACATGAATACTGGGTAACCCCGTTGTTGGATGGCAAACCTATACGCATGGAACTGGACACCAGTGCAGCCGTCTCGCTGGTCTCTGAGACTGTGTATAAAGAAGAGCTACAGCATCTTCCGCTTAAGGCAAAAAAAAACTGTTCTGGAGACGTATACGAGAGAAGCTATGCCCATGTTGGGCACTATTGATGTTAAGGTGGAGCTCAATGGACAGGCTGCTAAATTGCCACTGTTTGTGGTGAGAGGTAACTACCCAGCCTTAATGAGTAGGTCTTGGCTTGGGAAGATTCAGCTGAACTGGGCAAAAGTGCACCGGATGACTAAAGAAGAAACTAGTCTAACCCCTATACTAAGGAAACATGCAGCTGTTTTTGGAAATGATTTGGGAAGTATGAAGGGAATCACTGTGACATTGAACATTAAACCTGACAGTCCACCGAACTATCTGAAAGCCTGAACTGTGCCATATGCCATCAGGCCAAAAGTTAAAGCAGACCTGGAGCGCCTGGTCACCAATGGAGTCATAATACCAGTTACCCATAGCTCATGGGCCACTCCTATCGTTCCAATAGTGAAGAAAGATGGCTCTCTCCAGTTTTGCGGTGATTTTAAAGTCATTGTAAACCCAGTGTTGTGTGCAGAGCAATACCCGCTTCCCTGCATCGATGAGCTCTTTGCAGTCCTGGCTGGGGGACAAAAGTTCAGTAACATTGATCTGATTCAAGCATATTTACAGATGCACGTCGATGAAAAGTCCCAAGAGCTATTGACTATTGTGACTCATATGGGGCTTTATCGATACTATCGCCTACCCTTCGGAATAACGTCTGCTCCCGCCCTGTTCCAGAGGGCTATGGACCAGATCTTGTGTGGCTTGTCAGAAGTTCAGTGCTATCTGGATGATATCCTGGTCACTGGAAGGAATGAAGAGGATCACTTAAAGAATTTAGAGGCTGCCCTACAAAGACTGGAAGAGTATGGCCTACGAGTTCGCAAAGACAAGTGTGAATTCTTCCAGCCCTCTGTTGAATATTTGGGACACATCATTGATGTTGCGGGTCTTCATAAGGCTCCTGAAGAAGTTAAAGCTATTGTGGAGGCTCCTCCAACTCGAAATGTAAGCCAGCTGCGCTCGTTTCTAGGACTAATGAACTATTACGGAAAGTTCATCTCACAGTTAGCCACACTGCTAAAACCACTTCATGAGCTCCTGGGGCAGAACAAGGCCTGGAAGTGAACTGAAGCCTGTGATGTTGCATTTAACAAAGCTAAGGATGCATTGCTAAATTCTGAAGTTCTAACGCACTTTGATCCATCCTTACCCTTACAATTGGCCTGCGATGCCTCCTCTTATGGAGTGGGAGCAGTCGTGTCACACATTATGCCTTTGGGAGAAGAGAGACCTATTGTTTTTGCTTTACGCGCTATAAGCAAAGCAAAAACTAACTGCGCCCAAATCGAACGTGAGGCATTGGGAATTGTTTTTGGAATTCGGAAGTTTCATCAGTACCTGTTTGGGCAGAATTTTACTCTTCTCACAGACCATCGACCTCTGACGTCAATTTTTGGACCCTACGCAGGCATTCCCCCATTAACTGCTAGTCATATGCAACATTGGGCATTGTTACTTTCAGCACACACGTATGAAATCAAATATTGGAAATCCACTCTGCACGGCAATGCAGATGGCCTCTCAAGGTTGCCTTAGCCGGTCAAACATCAAGGTAATGCTCAAAAGGAAATCTTCTATTTTGAACAGATAGAGAATACACTTATCATTGCTCCTCAGATAAAGAAGGCAACTCGCGTTGACCCAGTATTGTCCCAAGTTATGGACCTAGTGATGCATGGAAAATCTCGACAAACCTCTCCAGTCTCACCCGACCTTGTTACCTACATGTCCAGGAGGACAGAGTTATCGGTCCAATCTGGTTGTTTGTTGTGGGGAAGACGTGTCATTATTCCACCACCACTGAGATCACAGATGTTAGAACAGCTACATTCTGGTCACTGTGGAATAGTGCGCATGAAGGAAATTGCATGAAACTATTTTTGGTGGCCTGGATTGGACAGCGCTATTGAAGAGAAGGCAAAAGCTTGTATGTCATGTCAGAGTGTGAGGAATGCACCCCAGTGGGCACCCCTACACCCAAGGGACTGGCCTGAAAACCCGTGGCAATGTATTCACGTTGACTTCGCTGGTCCCCTTGAAGGAAGCATATTCTTGGCGACAGTAGATGCCCATTCTAAATGGTCAGAAGTCTCTATAATGCAGTCCACTACTGCAGAGAGTACTATCCAAAAACTATGGGGACTCTTTAGTCGTTTCGGTCTGCCATAACAACTTGTGAGCGACAACAGACCGCAGTTCTTCTCTCAGGAGATTCAAAATTTTGTGAAGGCAAATGTTATACACCACATCACTTCAGCACCATATCATCCATCCACCAATGGATTACCTGAAAGATTTGTGGAGACAATGAAACACGCTTTGAAATCAGCAAGGGAACAACACTCCGTTCAAAAGCGTCTGGATACCTTCTTACTTTCCTACAGAAACGCACCTCATGCTACGACCAAGGCATCCTCGGCCTTTCTAATGATGGGATGACAGCTGCGCACTTGCTTTGATCTGCTGAATCCTTCTGAACCCCAACAAACTGTGCAACGTCAGCAACAATATCAAGTCATCAGATGAGCACCCAGAGCAAAAGACCGAACCTTTAGCTCGGGACAGCCAGTTTTGGCTCAGAATTATACTTCTGGAGCTAAATGCATCCCTCCCATGATCATCACTCAAACAAGACCTGTTTCCTACACAGTCCCGACTTCAGAGAATCTTACCTGGCAGCGACATGTAGATCAGCTGTTGCCAGCTCATGCCAGTCCTCAGGACACATCTGCAGTTGAGTGGTCTGACTTCACCTCTTCTGGTGAGACACCGAATCACGAATCACCTGTTTCTGACTGTTCTCCTCCATTACTGCCGGCGGCTGAGATACCCCTTTGCCAGCACAAGCTGATACCACCTCCTCACCTGTTTGTGCTGCGGACCCTGAGCCCATGGTACTTTTGGATGCAAGAACACCAGGAGTTTGCCATAATCCACCTAGAGACAGAAGGCCTCCTCATAGGCTGGATCTTTAGCTAGGGCGATCCCACAGTTATGGGGCAAAATAATCCCCAGGGTTTAGCCGGGAATGGAGGCAGTCTACCTTCCTTCTCTAGTCTAGTGTGTTTTATTTAGGGGATGTTCTTATTGGGGGGAGGAATATGTTGTGTATTTGGTTGTCATGGTTTTTATTCCTATGGCATCTGAGTTCGATTGTTAGGGGATAGCCTAGCCAGCTTCGGCCGGTTAGGTGAGCTCCGTGTCTGTAAATAAATGGTAGCTTTGTTAGCTGTCTGCTTCTAGCCTCAAGTGATTTCTTCCTAAACCAGCTGCCCCCAAGGACATAACAGGGACTGTGTAACTGACCTCCTGGAGGGGAGCAGTCACACAACTGACATCATGGGGATGGAGAGAGGGGTGACAGAGGGTACCCCAATCCAGTTGTGTGGCGGGCTTGTGAAAATGAACTGTCTCTTTAGAATAATAGAACCACAGAAAATTAGGGTTCGAAGTGACCCCAGGAAGTCATCTAGTTGAACTCAATGCTCAAAGCAGGACCAACACCAACTAAATCATCCCAGCCAGCGCTTTGTCAAGCCGGGCCTTAAAAAAATCCAAGAATGGCGATTCCACCACCTCCCTAGGTAACCCATTCCAGTGCTTCACCACATTCCTAGTGAAATAGTGTTTCCCAATATCCAATCTAGACCTGCCACACTGCAACTTGAGACCGTTGCTCCTTCTTCTGTCATCTACCACCACTGAGAATGGCCGAGCTAGATCCTCTTTAGAACCTCCCTACAGGTAATTGAAGGCTGCTATCAAATCCCCCCTCGTTCTTCTCTTCTGCAGACTAAATAAGCCAAGTTCTCTCAGCCTCTTTTCCTAAGTCATGAGCCCCAACCCCCTGATCATTTTTGTTGCTGTCTGCTGGACTCTCTCCTATTTATTCACACTTTTCTGCAGTGTGGAGGCTGAAAACTTGACACAAAAATCCAGATGTGGCCTCACAAGTGACAACTGGGGGGAGGGATAGCTCAGTGGTTTGAGCGTTGGCCTGCTAAACCCAGGGTTATGAGCTCAATCCTTGAGGGCTATTTAGGAAATTGGGTTAAAAATCCATCTGGGGATTAGTCCCTCTCTAAGCAGGGGGGCAGAGTAGATGACCTCCTGAGGTCCCTTCCAACCTTGATATTCTACACTTAGAGGGGAATAATCACTTCCCTTGAGCTGCTGGAAATGCTCCTACTAATGCAGCCCAATATGCCAGTAGCCTTCTCAGTAACAAGGGCACACTGCTGACTCATATCCTGTAATCCCCAGATCCTTTTATGCAGAAATACTGTTTAGCCACTCTGTCCCCAGTCTGTAGCCATGAATGGGAGCCTTCCATTCTAATTTCAGGATTCTGCACTTGTCCTTTTTGAACCTCATCAGATTTCTTCTGGCCCAATCTTCCATTTAGTCTAGGTCACTCTGAACCCTATCTCTACCCCTCCAGAAAATCTACCTCCCCCCCAGCTTTAAGAGAGGATGTAGATCTGACTGAACAAATTGTTGTCTGTGAAAATGCTAATGACCCACTTGATAGAGGGGAGGAGGAAATTCTCTGGGCTGGTAAGACACAGAAAGTAGCCATGAAAGAGCTGCTGGGAGAAGGCACAACACTTTGCCCAGAGAACACAGATCACCATCACAACCTTCTAGGAAAAGTGTTTGGAGTGGGGATCACAGGGAAACCCCAAGGGGGGTGAACTTTTTCCATGGGCATAACTGTAGGGTGGAAAGCAGCTTTAAGGAGGGCTAGACAACATGCAAAGTGCTCTTACATGCTTAAATGATCCAACCCTTGAATACCAAGTACTCAATGATGATCTTGAACTCAGATCCCTGAGATACTTGGTATATAAGGTTCTGATGAGGTAATGATGTAAGAGCTCTTTGTATGTTGGCTAGCCCTCACTGAAGCTACTTCCCAGCCCAGGATTATGCCCATGGAAAAAGTCCACTATATATACAGTGATTTATATATCCGTTTAATATGTTATATGTCACTGCGGAAGAAAAGGAAAGAACACCAGCTGGACTGATATAAAATTGTGTAAGAATTGGAGGAAATGGCACCCCTTGGCTTATGGCAGCCCGCCCTGGATTGTCTCTTTGCAATTGTGTCGGTAGAAGTCCTAGGAAATAAAGGCAAAGAACTGATGATGCGACGGAAAGGACTGTAATTGGTTGCCTATGATTTCCACAAACTGTCCTGCAGTGAACTAAAGGGAGAAGTGTGACATTCTGTCCCCAGAGCAACACCCTGGCAGCTGCATATTTACCTCGATGATATGATATGATGTGACTTTTATAAAGTATATACAATATGTGATGTATTTGTATACATGTTTCATTTTTGTGCCTAATGTTCCGAAAGGATGCAAGGGCATGTGACCAGCTCCTGTATTCTGGACTCCATCTTGTGTCTGTTCTTTTCCACTAATTGTGCTGGGGGCTTTTGCTTGGAAAAATGAAGCTCCCTCTACATGGCAGAAGCTATAAAATGGGAAAGCGACATCATCACTTGGCCTCACTCCCCAAACAAGTCAACACAAAAAACGTTAGAACCTGGGACTGAACTGGGGATGTGGCCCCAGGCTGAAGGGTTTTCTAGCCTGTGCATGGAAGTTTGGTGGAATGTTTGTACCATCAGGATGAGACACTCTTTGATTCAAAGCCTAAACGTAAAAGGGAAATCTGCTCAGGCTGATGTATTGTCCTCTCCACGTTCAGGGAGGGGCAGACTGGGAAATAAACGTATAGTTATGTAAACACAAGACTAGAGCGGATTTCAGCTTGTCACAGCCTCACAGTGTGGGTGGGGGCCCAGATTGGTTTGCCACAGGGAATTCCTTTCCCCCACCCCCACTCCAGTGAACAGGCCCTGCAAGACTGGAAATCCATTTCCCTCTTGTCTTGTGATCACTTACTTACAGAGAGACTGTGATTATGGAAGGAAAGTAAGGACACTTGGGTTCTGTCAGTCACTGTGGCCTTGGACACGTCATGTCTCCCTGTGCCTCAGTTTACCTATCAATGAAATGCGGATGATTTATAACGTCTTTCCTTTGCTAGGTGTTTTGGAGATCCGTCAATGAAAGGTGCTGCACAGTATGATGATAGTTACTGATGAGAAGTACTGATCTCTGATCCCTTAGTGACAGTCCCAGGTGTTTGCTGTAAGTGCTTGTGTCTCCTCTTAGTCAACTTTCTCCAGGTCTCTCTGTCTACTATCTACCCATCTATCCTGAGAATTTACAGGACATCAGATCCTCTGGAGAGTTAGGCATTATCCCTAATTTTCTTTCTCAGCAGCTATAATTTTTAAATACATTCATACAAACATACAGAGCAGCCAATTCCCCTCAGACTCAGTGCAGAACCCACGACTTCTCATCCCCCTTTGGGAAGGTTCCTTAATTGCTGTTTACTCATAAAAGTGGATAATTAGGACAAAAGCGAACAGTTGCTGGTCTACAGCCTGTTTACACTCAGATCTTCCTTTGTCCTCTAGAGGCTGTGTGCACCGTTTGTTGGCTGTCAGTGTGGGATGCTACTGTTGGGTTCAGAAAGGTGTGGGTCACAGATACCTGAGGGGGATTCCTGAGGAGACACTTCGATCTCAGAATTCACAGGTACCCATCTCTTGCTGAGGAGCTCACCTGATTGACAAACCCTGTGCAACATGAGTATGGAGGGATAGAGAGTAAGTCTGTGTTTCTTTCTTCTCTGGACAACCATGACACATTCCAGGGCCCTTGCCATTGGTGATGGCTTTGCTAAAGACTCACTGGCCAAAATGTCATTCTTTTCTATGCAACTCTGTTCATCCTGCCTGATAACCTCCAGCCCCAAAGTGGTGCATTTCAGTGGCACAATGAATCCTTCAAGATGAAAGGTGTTACTAGATGTGCAATACAAGGCCAAATTCTGAGACCACGGCCGATACTTTGCTCGGGCCCCAGTGAGGCAAAATTCCCTTGGAGCAAGAACTGAGTACAGATGTCGGGAGCCAGCTGTGTGTTAATGCACAGACACTGTCACCCCCTCCTCTTGCATTTCAGGGCTCTGTCTATTAATGGGGCAGGGGGACAGGGGCTGTTACCTGACTTTTATCTGCTAGAAAGCTTGGAGATGCTAGGGCTCCTCGCTAGAACAATAATGAGAATTTTTCAACATGGGTAACATATGCTTTCTATTAGCTTCATTCGAGATGTTGGCTGAATTGTAATTCCTGAAACTTAAAACAAAACATTCTGCTCAAAGCAGACACACAGAATGGGAAATTTCAGTGCAAACACTTGAAATTTGGCAAATTTATAAGCAACCGGAAATGAGGTCTTCTAATGGAAGGTGTCAGACAGACTTAACTACAGATGATGCCACCAGCACCACATACAATGATGAATCCATTTGTGAATCCGATTCTTCTATGCTTGTCACTCCAATAATGTCAGTGGCAAGGAGTTCTACAGGCCAAATAGGAATTATGCTAGCAGTTACCATTTCTCAATGTTATACGTTCAGTCTATCAATAGAACTAAATGTTCCCATGTACATTTATGAGACACATTAAATATAAATGCCTGATCTACTTTCTTTATGAATAGATCCATAGGCTTTAAGGTCAAAAGGGATCATTTGATCATCCAGTCTGATCTGCTGTAAAACACAGGCCCATTAAATTTCACTCAGTTACCTCTGAATTGAGCCAAAAGACGTGTGTGTGACTAAGGCCGGGTCTACACTAGGATTTCACATCATAGAATGACAGAGCCAGAGAGTTATAAGGGAACAGAAAGGACAGCTCGTCTATCCCCTGACAAGATGCAGATTCGTTTTGTACTAGTCATCTAAGACTATTCACATGTCTTTGAAAAACCTCCACAGAAGGCGTGTCCAGGACTTCACTGGGAGTCTGTTCCATTGGCCTCCTGTACTTAAAGTTAGGAAGATTTTCCTGAAATTTAATTTAAATCTGCTGTCCTGGAATTTTAACCCATTGCCTCTTGTCCTGCCCTTCTGTGGTAAGAAAGAAAAACTTTCCTCCGCTTTTTTTGGCAGTCTTTCAAGTGTTTGAATACCACTATCCTGTCCTCCGTTAATCTCCTCTTTTCCAAGTAAACATACTGGTTTCTTTGGTTTGCTCATACAGTTTGCATTCCATCCCTTGCATAACATTTGGTACTTGTCTATGGATCCTTTCCAGATTCTCTACATCCTTTCTATACATTGGTGAGCAAAATTTGACACATTTCTCCAACTAACACCTAGCCCAGACCAAGTAGAGGAATACTATCACGTACTATATCTTGCATGTTATAATTCTGCTAGTATAACAGAACACAGTATTTGCTTTTTTTGAAATATTTTTTCTAAAGTCAAACTTAAACCATTCTTACTGGAGTTTAAGTCCATTGCTTCTTGTCTTCTCTTCAGAGCTTAAGGAGAACACTTTTTGTCTCTCCTTGTAACAACCTTTTCGGTATTTGAAAATTGTTGTCATGTCCCCCTCAGTCTTCTCTTATTCAGACTAAACTAACCTAGATCTTTCAGTCTTCCCTCATAGATCATATTTTCAAAACCCCTAATCATCCCTTTCTCCAGCTTTTCCAGATCATTTTAAATGTTTATCCAATTCTGAAAAAGCTCGCAATCCCTCCCAACTTAGTATCGTCTGCAAACTTAATAAGTGTATTCTTTATGCCATGATCTAAATCGTTGATGAAGACATTCATATTTTTCTGTCTAAATTCCCCTCAGCCCCACAATAAGTTCTGCTAACAATTTTCCTCAGCTTTGAGGAATTAGTCCTCTTGGAGCACTAAGTGTCTATAGATAGTAATGGTTGGGAACTGTCTGGTTGAATGTAAATCGGTTTCATTTTTTATTTTCCTCTCCTATATTATATGATCTTATCTTTGTTTCTTGTGTAACATAAAACATCCCATATCTTAGGGATCTGAACATTGTTTTGTTTTGTCCACTGCCGTAAATGAGCAGGTGTTTCTCCTGAGCTGCCATCGATGACGTCCAGGTCTTTTCCTTCAGGTATGTTCTAGTTGGGATGTTTCTCTCAGCACATGTCTTTGGAAAAGGATGGTTTTTTTTGCCCTCTCTGACTTCAAGCAACTCGCTGAATGGGGAACTCCCTTCAATAAGGACACCCTATCCAGGCTCTCACTGCGTTAAGGTACGATGTTGGATAAACAGTATCCACACGCGTTTCCTGATGGTGCCTCTTAAGGTTCCCCCACCACAAAGTGTAGGAATTATTAATGCAGGGAGCACAATACAAATTATGGAATTGTATTTAGTAGGGTCATTGTTCAAAGTTATTTTCTCTGAATAATGAAAATGTCATTTTTCAGTGTGTGAAGAGCAAGCAATCTGCTTCTCCCATGAGAAAAGCCTCCACTACTGCATGCAGTGTCTCATATTAACGTTGTCTCTCCATTCAGGCATTTCTACTGACACCATCACCCGAGATCCTAGGAACACACAGAAAGTCACGGGAGCATGTGGTAAATGCAGGAGACACACTTATGCCTCAGAGTTGGAAATTTCCTTCCCTACTCCATGTCAGATTCCAACACAACCGATTTCACCAACCCCTCCACCTTCATCCTACTTGGCATTCCTGGCCTGGAGGGTGCCCATGTCTGGATCTCCATCCCCTTCTGTACCATGTACACCATAGCCGTGTTGGGGAACTTCCCTATCCTGTTCATTGTGAAGAGGGAGCCGAGCCTCCATGGGCTTATGTTCTATTTCCTCTGCATGCTGGCTGTCATCGACCTGGTCATGTCCACATCCACCCTACCGAAAATGCTGAGCATTTTCTGGTTCAATTCCAGGGAGATCAGTTTCAGTGCCTGCCTCACCCAAATGTACTTGGTTCAAGGCTTCTCATCGATG
This sequence comes from Gopherus flavomarginatus, assembly GCF_025201925.1. Classification (NCBI taxonomy): domain Eukaryota; kingdom Metazoa; phylum Chordata; order Testudines; family Testudinidae; genus Gopherus; species Gopherus flavomarginatus. The sequence continues at coordinate 368,456,300 of NC_066617.1, read as the reverse complement.
GAGTCTGGAGTCCTTGTTGCCATGGCTTTTGATCGCTATGTGGCCATCTGCAATCCTCTGAGATATTCCATGATCCTGAAAACTCTGTTGTGGCCAAGATAGGCCTGGCTGTGGTGCTACGCAGTGGAATAATCACATTACCCTCTCCCTTCCTGGTGAGGCAGTGGTCATATTGCAGAACCAACATCATCCCCCACTTCTACTGTGGGTATATAGCTGTGGTGAAGCTGGCCTGTGCTGTCATCTGCATCAGTAGCTACTATGGCCTGTTTAATCTTATCTCGGTGAGTGGAATGGACATGTTTTTTATTGCCGTGTCCTATACTTAGATCCTCCGGGCCATCTTCCGCCTCCCCACAAAGGATGCCAGACTCAAAACTTTTGGGACCTGCATCTCTCATCTTTGTGCCATCTCAGATTTGTACATCTCAGATTTAGTCTCCTCTCTCCCGCTGAAGTTTGGCCAGAATTTGCCACTTCATTTCCTTATTCTCATTACCAGTGTGTACCAGCTGGTTCCCCCCCATGCTGCACCCCATCATTTACGGAGTGAGGACCAAACAGATCAGGGGCAGGCAGCTCCAGCTCTTTACTCATAAAGAGACCTAAATGTTTTCTCCATGTGATCTGGCTGTCAGATTGAGCTCCATGCAGAGCGGGCTGGTGCATGATGCTGTGGCCTCTTCCCTGAATCACTTACTGGACAGACAGAGAGACATTAAACATTTCCCTGTCCTTACCGTGCTGTGTCAATGTGATGAACTGGGGAGTCAGTCTATGTACAGTACACTGGGTTGTGAACTGTCTGATTGATCTTGGCTAGGTACCTGAAATTGCAATCTTGCCTTATCTCTTCTGTCAAGCCTCGACCCTGCCGTGTGTCTTCTGCCCAAGGCCCTGCCCCTGTCACTTACTGCTGTCTTCCTGTCACTTTGTCAGGTGTGACCCAGTCATCTCTAAAACCAATATGTTCTCACATCTTATGGCAAATCACTTAATGGGCACTAATTCCTGTTAAAATGTAAAAGTTTATTCTTACTTTGTTACTAACCCTGTGGAGAAAGAGACCCAATCAGGGTCATAGCAGGGGCCCAGCCAGAGGATAATCATAAGTCCATGACACCGTGTGCCACTTTGCTGCTGGATGAACCTCATCATTTCTATTGGACACCTGTGATTTCATGGGTAAGGTGAAGCTCCCTCTCCAGCATTGGGGAGACTTCTAGCTCGTCCTCTGGGCCACAAGAGCTGTTTTGGGGGAGTGGAGGGGAACAGGGACGTAGGACATCCTGGTCTACCAGTGGGACCACAATTACTGTGACAAGCCTTTCAGGTTGGGCAGTGATTGTTACAAGGCCAGCTGGGGATTCTCCTGCCCATGAGGATCCTCCTTAGCCCTCAGAATGAAGCCAACCATCTTTCAACATTGAACACCAGAGGCTCTAGAGTGGTTCTCCATGTTGCAAAGTGCTCTCCTTTCTTTGTGATGTAGTGTACTGTCAGGGTTCTCTCCCCACTCTTAACTCTGGGCTACAGAAGTTTGGACTCACATAAAATACCCCCTAATCTTCTAACTATCAGTTTAGGTTAAAAACTTTCCCAAGACGCAAATTCCTTTCCTTGTCCTTGGATGGTATTGTTGCCACAACCAAGTGATTTAAACAAACATTCAGGGAGGGGCCACTTGGAACCCAACCACCCCAAAATATCCCCCCAAGACCCTTCACCCCCTTTCCTGGGGAGGGTTGAGAATAATATTCCCCTCTAGGCTCAACTTTAAAGTTACAAAAACAGGAATATACCCACCTCGTAGAATAAGGAAAATCTGCAAGCTAAACGAAAAGATAATCAAATGCATTTCCTTGCTATTACTTACAATTTCTGCAATTTTATATGTGTCATTTCAGTAGAAGCTGGGTTACCTGCTTCATCTCTCTCTTTGTCCTGAGAGGAAACAAAACAAAGAACACAAAGAACAACACCTCTCCTGCCGCCCCCGATTTGAAAGTACAGGTAAAGGAGGGATTTTATGCTACCCTTAGCTGTATGTTTATGACAGGTACTCTGTGGTTTGCCTGCAGGAAACCCACATGGATCCAGCTGCCAAGATTAGTTAGAGGCTGGGGTGGGAGGACCAGGTATATTTTAGACACCTCAGCACTCATTCGGCTGGGTTGGCCACCCCACCCTGTTCTCCCCCTACCTACAGCCTAAGATGCTGGGAGTTCTCAAGGCCATCCCAGGTCACCTGATGCACCTACAGGCCTTTGTGGAGGGGCTGATATTGAATCTGTCCAATGTCTACCAACCGAATGCAGACCCAGAGTGGGTGTGTTTCTGTCAACAGGCTTCTACCTTCCTCGGCAGCTTGGATCTCCACTAGTGCGTGGTTCTGGATGGGGATTTTAATACCATCTTTGGGGACCAGAACACTTAAGGATAGAGAGCAGCCAGGCTGCTGCAGGCATCCTCAGAGAGACTATCAATCATCACTGCCTGGTGAAGGTCTGCATGACCAACACACAGATGACAATTCCTCCTTTACCTATTTAGAGTGTGCCCTTGTTGCCGAGAAGGCTAATGGCATTTTGAGCTGCATAAGAAGGAACATTGCCAGTAGATAGAAGGACGAGATTGTTCCCCTCTGTTTGACATTGGTGAGGCCTCATCTGGAGTATTGTGTCCAGTTTTGGGTCCCACACTGTAAGAAGGATATGGAAAAACTGGAAAGAGTCAAGTGGAACGCAAGAAAAATGATTAGGGGTTTGGAGCACATGACTTATGAGGAGAGGCTGAGGAAAGTGGGATTGTTTAATCTGCAGAAGAGAAGAGTGAGGAGGGATTTGATAGCTGTTTTCAACTAGTAGAAAGGGGGTTCCAAAGAGGATGGATCTAAACTCTTCTCAGTGGTAGCAGATGACAGATTAAGAAGCAACGGTCTCCAGTTGCAGTGAGGGAGGTTTAGATTGGAAATTAGGAAAAACTTTTTCACTAGGAGGGTGGTGAAGCACTGGAATGGGTTCGCTAGGGAGGTGCTGGAATCTCCATCCTTAGAGGTTTTTAAGGTCAGGCTTGACAAAGCCTGGCTGGGATGATTTAGCTGGGGATTCGTCCTGCTTTGAGCAGGGAGTTGGACTAGATACCTCCTGAGGTCTCTTCCAACCCTGATATTCTGTGATTCTGTGATTCTCTGTCCAGTTGGAGGTTGATAAGTTGAGCAACTTGTGGTCGACTGTAAGTTTGTATTTTTTTCCGTCTTGCCTGGTCCCACTCCAGCACAGTTCTTGGCCCTCCCATTGAGTGGCCATGATGGCCTCATTCATCTGAGAGTTCACCTGGGGCTCTTCATCCTTCAGACCCCTCCTACGCATACTCCAGTAGCTAGGGGTCACCTTTTTCTGACTGCTCAGGTTTTCCATGAGTGGTCCTACAAGAGGGTGATCCCTACCCACCCCCTCACTGCAGGACCTCTAGAATTCTTGATTGGGCTCCTGTCCTATGAGTCCCTCTGCCCCCCCTCACTATCACAACCCACGCCAGCTGAACAACCTGCATCCATTTCATTTCTGAATTCCATCAAGGACACAACTTTACATGCTCATGCTGCACACGAACCACCTTTGGAGAGTGATGAACTCAAGTGGGCAGAAAGTGTTCCACCCCAGTTCCACAGTCCATTGAGGATATTGGTTGGTGGCTCCTTCATGGAGCCATGAACACAGGCATGTATGTGGCCCAGTTCACCCTCATTCCAGATGCCTGCCCATTTTGTGGCATGAGGCAGGCCCTGGCGCATGCCTGTCTAGAATGTGCAAGGCTGCACCCCTATTCCAACTCCTTCACAACTTCAACAGGAGGTTCTGGCGGCTCTTTCCCCCAGATCTTTTCATATCTGCTCACTGCTTTAGCTCATCATACAGGATGTGGCCTGCTGGTCCCTTGTGCTACAAGTGAAATAAACTCTAATATTAATCTGTAAACTTATTAATAAAACAAATAATCAAACCCATTAGAAAATAAGAAACTTGTTAGAAAAGATATATAGACAAGCAAGTAGGCTAGAATATAGGGTAGCACAGCTGCAGGCTGCTAGCTGGCAATGGCCAGGGACTTGGGACTCAGAAGTGACAGACAGAGGGAGGCACGTGTGTGCGGGGGGAGGGGGGAGTGAGTTACAAAGGAAGGAGAGACCTGGACCTAAATACAGTAGAAGAAAAGAGAGAGAAAGATGGGAGAAAACCCACTGGAACAGGGACTCCCTGTCTCTGCCGTTCTGGGGAGCACTTTCAAAGGGAGACACAAACTCTCCCTGATCCCAAACAGGCACTGTGTGTTCCAGAGCCTGGCTGGATCAGTCCTGGAACGAGAGCACTTGGGGAAATACAGAGGGCAGAAGAGTCACATTTGGGTGAAGAAAATATCTTGTGGCACCTCGCTGGCCAGTCCCACTCCCTTTCCACATCTGTGTAGCAGCTCCAGGTTTGCTGTCACAGCCCCACTCAAGCTTGTGCAGCTGGACACTCCCCATAAGAGCATGTTTGGGGCCCACAAACAAGACCACTGTGATTTTGAGTCACAGCACTGTTCAGGCCCTGCCTCTGGCTCTGGTCTTCCAGGCCCACTCTCGCAGTGCAGCTTCCATTCTAGTGCCTCCCTCTGGGAGCAGAAACCTGCCCGCCAAGCACCAAGGCCCTGAGACTAGCTTTGGCTCGGCTCCCCCAGATTCTCCAATTGCTTCAGCTCACTCTTCTCAGAGCTCCCCCTTGAGTGCACGCTGTTTCCAGTTTCTCCTTTTTTGTTCACATGATCACTAAAGCAAACAGCCCCAGGCCTTGCAAAAGGGTTGTGTGACACATAGCCAGAAAGAGTTAAGCAACTTGCAGGCTATTGACCCAGATTAACCCTTTAGAGTCAGGTTAGAAAAGTATGTAAATGGTAATTTGGGCCATTCCATCTTTGATAGGCCAGAGCTTTGAAATGTAGACTTGAATTATCAAAGAACTGGAAGACATTAGTGTCTGGCTCAACAAGACAGTGTGCTGGAGTCCTGAGCTGCCAGGGCAGGAAAGCAGGCGCAGAGGTAGTCTTAACCTCTCTGGGGGTAGCTGAGCATGTGGCAGATTCATAGACAGAGCTTGAGGTGGCTCAAAAGTTGTGGTACTTGGAGAGCAGCAGTCATTGCCCTGTTCCCTTCCACAGCCTTTGTGGGGATGTTGTGGCATCAGGCTTGCTGCAAAGCTGCAAGTCTATAGAGCAATGAGTACCCCAGCTCCAGTAGATGGAAGTGAAATGTGGGGGCAGAGGAATTCTGAGCACTCGGGCCTGACATTTTCAATGCTCCTGGTCTCCAGCAGCTGCTCCATATCAAGGGGCAGCACAAGATTATGAGTGAGGATACATTGAACCCACAACCGCCTCCATCAGCTGTCCGTTTTGGCAGCTTTCTTGCTGGGGACACATTGCTAGAGTAAATAAGCAGCACATTCTGAAGGGGCATTCTACTAAGGAGTGCCACTAAGTGGCCAGCAGTCACGTGGGCTCCAAAAGCTTCAGTAGCAGAACAAGACAGACACTGTGTGACTATGCAACCAGACCTCTTTAAGCACCTTCCCAGAGACTGATCACGCCAGCACTCCATTTGCAAGAAGCCTACATTCCTTTGGCATTTGCTAGGAAGATAAGAGCATAAGAATGGCCAGACTGGGTCAGACTAAAGGTCCATCACGGCCAGTATCCTGTCCTCTGAGAGTTGCTAATGGCGAGTGCCCCAAAGGGAATGAACAGAACAGGGCCGCTCTGGGCGGGGGGGCGCAAGTGGGGCAATTTGCCCAGGCCCCATGCCCCGCAGGAGCCCCCACGAGAGTTTTTCAGGGCCACTGGAGTGGGGTCGTTCACTTGCTCCAGGGGCCCCCAAAAACTCTCACAGGGCTCGGGCCCCCAGAGCTTCTTTTGTTCCAGGTCTTCGGCGGCAATTCGGCGGTGGGGGGTCCTTCCCCTCCGGGACCCGCTGCCAAACTACCCTGAAGACCCATAGCGGGGGGGTCCTTCTGCCCTGGGACCCCCCGCTGAAGAGCCCTGAATCCTCTGGGCAGCCCTGCTGTACTTCAGCTTGCTTTTCTCCTGTGGTACAGCCAGAATGTAGTGTTTTTGAGGACATGGAGGTATCTCTTATATAAAAATAGAAAATTATATCTCAGTGAGTTCTACTTTGATAGACATATTGCTGTGACACTCTGCACCCCAAAGCAACACCGGGGCACCCCCATATTCATCACTGTTATATTATTTCAAAAAATCTTGTACACAATTTGTCACATGAAGTGTCTATGGAAAAGTTGTGGTTTCCTGAATATGTTTATCTTATTTGTATGCAGCATGAGAAATCCCCTTACATCTTTATCTCACCGGACCCTGGCATACCAAGACTCCAAAGATTATCTTAGACTGAGATCCCTGTTGAAGGCCACACCGAGGGGAAAGGAAACCCAGTAGTTAAACTGATGTTAAGGTTTAGGAAGGAGTTGAAAGACACAATGGGTATTGAACAAACCAAACTGTCCAAACAAAAGGCTTGGTATAATAAAAATACTTCAAAATGCCTACCTGTGATAAAAGTTTTGGTGTTGTTAAATCTCAAAATGCAAAGTTAGTTGCTAAGGGTAAATCTTGTGACAAAAAAATTGGCACTGATGGTAAACCTATGAAAAGGTGAAGCAGGAATGATTTGGGGAGAAAGCTTTTGGACATACTAGGAATAATCAACAAGAAGCCATACATGGCTATTGCTTCTAAAGAGAACACGTGTTCACAGGCTAAAAGCCTGTCACAGGAGGGAAATGATAATAAACCTTATCTGCTGTCTGGAAGGGAAAACTGAGGCAGAACACCTCATGGTGTTGATGAATATATGCATTGACTTACAACTAGTTGGAAAAGCAGAATGGTTAACAATGCTACACAGAAAGCACTCTAGGTGACTTTTGAGATCATTAGGCTCATCTACAAAGTGTTGAAAGGTACACAGAAGTTTGCAAGAACACCTGTGGATAACTCTACAACACCTGGGAGCTGTATGGTCAAAAAGTAAAGGGAGCCTTAAAAAAAATAATGATTGGAGATACACTTATCTCTAGAGCTGGAAGGGATCTTGAAAGGTCATTGAGTCCAGCCTGCTACCTTCAGTAGCAGAAACAAGTACTGATTTTTGCCCCAAATCCCTAAGTAGCCCCCTCAAAGATTGAGCTCATAACCCACAATTTAGCAGGCCAATGCTCAAACCAGTGAGCTATCCCTTCCATCCTTGAGCACACTGCTTCTGCATCAGCCAGTGACTAACTCTCCTGCAGTGAACTAAAGGGGTGAGATGTGACCTGCTGTGCCCAAAGCAACACCCTGGCAGCCCCATCATTACCATGGTAATATGATTATGATGTGATTTTTACAAAGTGTTTAAAATATGTTGTGTAAGACATCAATGGAAAGGTTATGATTTGCTAATTATGATTACACTGTTTGTATGCATATGTTATTTTTGTTCCTAAAGTTCTGAAAGCATGGAGGGCATGTGATCAGCTCATGGGACAGTGGACTCCATCTTGTGGCTTTTCTTTTCCACTAATTGTGCTGTGGATTTTGCTTGGAAAATGAAGCTCTGTCTACTTAGCAGGAGCTATACAATGTGGAAGCAACATCATCACTTGGTCTCACTCCCAACAGAACTCAACATGAAAGATGTTAGGACCTGGAACTGAACTGGGGCTGTGGTCCCAAGCTGAAGGGATTTCGGGCCTGTGCATGGAAGATTGGTGGATTGTTTGAGCCATCAGGGTGACACATTGCTTGATTCAAAGCCTGTCTAGTGTATAGAACTTTGATTGTGACGTTGATTATTTCCCAGCTTACAACTTTGTTCTTTACAGTATTACTTATAATCACATAAACAATCGATCTTCCTGTAATTAATAAATCTGGTTTATATTGTTTTCCTTATTACAGGATGTTGTTTGAAACGTAAAAGGGAAATCTGCTCAGGCTGATGTATTGTCCTAACCACACTGAGGGAGGGGCAGGCTGGGAAATAAACTGATACTGGTCAGGCTTTTGGCCAGGGCAAGACAGAACAGCTCCTGGGTCCTAGATTAGGGAGCTGAAGGTGTCATAACTTAGTCCCAGATTTGGACCTTAGCGTCCAAAATATGGGGGTTAGCATGAAAACCTCCAGGCTTAGTTACCAGCTTGGACCTGGTACTGCTGCCACCACCCAAAAAATTAGAGTGTTTTGGGGCACTCTGGTCCCCCCAAAAACCTTCCCTGGGGACCCCAAGACCCAAATCCCTTGAGTCTCACAACAAAGGGAAATAAACCTTTTCCCTTCCCCCCCCCTCCACGTGCTCCTGGAGAGATACACAGAAGCAACCTCCGTGAATCTAAGCAGAGGGAGTTCACCCTCCCTAATTCCAGTCCTGGAACAAAAAGCACTTTCCATTTCACCCAGAGGGAATGCAAAATCAGGCTAGTAAATCTAACACACCCAGATTTCCCCCCAGACTTCTTCCTCCCACCAATTCTCTGGTGAGCTGCAGACCCAATTCCCTGGAGTTCCTCACTAAAGAAAAACTCCAACAGGTCTTAAAAGAAAGCTTTATATAAAAAAGAAAGAACAATACATACAAAGGGTCTCTCTGTATTAAGGTGACAGAAACAGGGTCAATTGCTTAAAAGAAATATGAATAAACAGCCTTATTCAAAAAGAATACAATTTAAAGCACTCCAGCAACTATAGACATGTAAATACAAAAGAAAAAAACAATAACCCTTATTGCTTTTATGATCTCTGTACTCACAACTTGGAAACAGAAGATTAGAGAGCAGGAAATAGAAATCACTCCTCATAGCTGAGAGAGAGGCAGACAGACAGAAGACCCAAGAACAAAGGACACACACACAACAAACCCTCCACCCAGATTTGAAAAAGTCTTGTTTCCTGATTGGTCCTCTGGTCAGGTGGTTCAGATTACTTCTTTCCAGGTGAAAGAGACGTTAACCCTTAGCTATCTGTTTATGACAGAAGGGAATTGCTTGGAAACTCTCTTTTGTCTTTTCATGGCTGGCTAGTGGAAGCATTTATGTAACTGCAGCTGGCTGTGTCCCTGTCTGTGTATAGCTGTGTAAGTGCAAGACCTGAGATGATTGCAGCTTGTCACAGCCTTACAGTGTGAGAGGGGGCCCAGACTGGTTTGCCAGAAGGCTCGGCAGTCCCCAGTTCCAGGTGGCACCCCAGTAAATTCCTTACCCTCCCGCCAGTGAACAGGCCCTGAAAGACTGTGAGTCCATTTCCCTGTTGTCATGTGGTCACTTACTGAGAGAGAGACCGTGGGTATGGAAGGGAAGTCAGGACACTTGGATTCTGTCAGCCCGTGTCTGTGTGACCTTGGAAAAGTCATGTATCCCTGTGCCTCAGTTTACCAATCATTGAGATGGTTTGTAGTGATTTTCTGTGCTAGCTGTTTTGAAGATTCATCAGTGAAAGGTGCTACATAGTATGATGATAGTTACTGGTGAGAAGTACTGATCTCTGATCCCTTAGCGACAGCCCTATGTGTTTGCTGTAAGTGCTTGTGTCTCCTCTTAGTCAACTTTCTCCAGGTCTCTCTGTCGACGATCTACCCATCAATCCTGAGAATTTACAGGACATCAGATCCTCTGGAGAGTGAGGCTTTATCCCTAGTTTTCTTACTCATCAACTATAATTTTAAATACATGCACACAAACGTACAGAGCAGCCAATTCCTCTCTGACTCAGCGCAGAGCCCCAGAGTTCTCATCTCTCTTTGGGAAGGTCCCTTAATTACTGTTTACTCCTAAAGCTGGATAATTAGCAAGAAGCAGAGACATGCTTCTCTACAGACTGTTTACATTCAGAGCCTCCTTTCTTCTCTAGAGGCTGAGCGAACCCCACTGTGATTGCACAGAGCTATACTATAAATGGTGAACATCCTCATGCTGTCTCTCATTGTGGGATCCTGCTGCAGATGCTGGGTTGAGAGAGGTGTGGGTAATAGATACCTGAGGGGGATTCCTATGGAGGACACTTCTGTCTCAGAATTCACAGGTACCCATCTCTTGCTGAGGAGCTCACCCGATCGACAATCCCTGTGTAACGTGGACGTGGATGGATAGAAAGTAAGTCTGTGTCCTTTCCACTCTGCACAACCATGGAACGTCCCAGGGCCCTTTCCATAAGTGATGAGTTTGCTATAGAATCACTGGCCAAAATGTCATTGATTTCTATGCACCCCTGCTCATCCTGCCTGATGGCCTCCAGCCTTAAAGTGATGCATTTCAGTGGCACAGTGAATCCTTCAGTATGAAAGATGTTAGTAGATGTGCAATACAAGGCCAGATTCTGAGACCACGGCTCGTACTTTGCTCAGGCCTCAATGAGGCAAAACTCCCCTTGGAGCAGGAACTGAGCACAGATGTCAGTAGACAGCTATTTCCTAATGCACAGACATTGTCACCTCCTCCTCTTGCATTTTGGGGCTCTGTCTGTTAATAGGGCAAAGGGACAGGGGCTGTTACCTGACTTTTCTCTTCTGGAAAGCTTGGCGGTGCTAGGGCTCCTCACTAGACAAATAATGATAATTTTTCAACATGGATAACACATACTTTCTCCTGAGAAATCAACTGAACTGTTATGCCTGAAACTTAAAAAAAAAACAAAAAAACCCGCAATTCTCCTCGAAATAGTCATCCATCATGGGAAATTTCAGTCCAAACACCTAAAATTTGGCAAACTTATAAGCAACTGAACATGAGTTTTTCTAATGGAAGGTGTCAGACAGCCTTAACTACAGGTGATGCCCCCAGCACCACCTATAGTGGCCAATCCATTCGTGAATCCCATTCTTCTATGCTCTTTGCTCCAATAATGTTGGTAGCAAGGAGTTCTACAGGCCAAATATTAATTATGGTAGCAGTTACGTTTTCTCAATGTTATATGTTCAGACCTTCAATTTAACTAAATGTTCCCTTGTTCATTTATGAGGCACGTTAAATATAAATGCCTGATCTACTTTCTTTATCAATAGCTCCATAGGGTTTAAGGTCAGAAGGGACCATTTGATCATCCAGTCTGACCACCTGTAAAACACAGACCCATGAAATTTCATTCAGTTACCTCTGAATTGAGCAGAAAAACATGTGTGTCACTAAGGCCGGGTCTACACTAGGATTTTATATCATAGAATGACATAGCCAGAGAGTTATAAGGGAACACAAAGAACGGCTAGTCTATCCCCTGACAAGATGCAGGATTTGTTTTGTCTTAGTCTCCAACTGAGACCAAATCCACACCGAGTGGAGGAATGCTATCACATACCATGACCTGCATGTTACACTTCAGATAATATAACCTAACAAAGCATTTGCCTTTTTTGAAACATTTTTCCTAATGTTCAACCTAAACTGCCCTCGTGGCAGTTAAGTCCATTGCTTCTTGTCTTCTCTTCAGTTGTTAAGGAGAACAGTTTTTCTCCCTCCTTGAAATAACCTTTTAGGTATTTGAAAACTGTTATCATGTCCCTACGTCAATCTTTTCTTATTCAGAGTAAACAAATGTAGCTCTTTCAGTCTTCTCTCATAGGTCATGTTTTCTAAACCTTTAATCATCCTTTCCTCCAGTTTTTCCAGATCATTTTGCATGTTTATCCGATTCCCCAAAGATTTGCAATCCCTCCCAACTTGATATCATCTACAAACTTAATAAGTGTACTCTCATGATCACTTTCCCCCAAGTTGCCGTTCACTTTCAAATTCTCAATCAGTTCCTCGTTATATGTCAAAATCAAGTCTAGAACAGCCTCTCTCCTAGTAGGTTTCTCCACTTCTGGAACAAAAAATTATCTCCAATATATTCCAAGATTTGTTAGATAATCTGTGTGCTGGTGTAGACAGCATGAGATGAATTCTTCCATCGACCTCGCTACCACCTCTCTGGGATTACCTGTGCTGAGGGGAGAGCCCTTCCACCTGTGTAAGTAGTGTCTATATTGAAGCTCTGTGGAAGCATGGCTGTGGCATTTCAAGTGTAAACAACCCTTCAAGCAGATCTTCCAGAAAATCATCCAGTCTGGATCTGCCAACATGGGGAATTGGAGAATCCAGCAATTTCCTTCACAGTGTGTCCCAATGGTTAATCACCGTCAGTGCTAAATATTTGGCCCCAATTTTGATCTGTAATTTGCCTGGCTTTCACTTCCAGCCCTTTGGTCTTGTTCACCCTTTGTCTGGTAGATTACAGAGCCCATTATTACGCATGATTTTCTCCCTACAAAAGTCTCCGCTTGATTATCTTTTTGATAAGTTGATCAGATAGACACATTGAAGTCTAACGATCCAGCCTTTGCTCTATCTTTAAATCATTGTAGTGTCTCCTTTTTGCCCACTCTCCAAGTACATCTTTTTTCCAATCTGGACCCCAGAACTGGATGCAGTTTACTTCACCAATGCCATGGGAAGAGGCAAAATCCTTTCTCTGCTCCAACTCACCAACTCATTATTTACCCCTACTAAATCAAATGCCTCTGAGAAATCAAGGTTCATTGTATCAGCATTTTTCCCTGGATCAACCAATGTGCACTCTCATAAAAGGATGAAATCAGGTTTGTTTGACAATATCTGTTTTGCATAAACTCTGTTGGTGACAGGCATTTACATAGCTAGACCTTTTTTTTTTTACTAACCTCATATCACTTTTTCCGTTGTTTCATAACCTAGTCAAATATTTTATAAGAAAATCTTTCCCTTTTTTTTTTTTACTTTACATTTAACACAGGAATTGACATAAAACTTTTCCAGGATTTCTCTTGATGGTAATGTACTTAATAAATTCCTTTTTGTGATTCATAGCCCTGTCAAACATGCAGGTTTCCCAGATATCTTAACTTCCCTTATGAATTTTCTTAACTTGCAATTTCTGTTCTTCGCAATCCATTTCCCCTTTTTCCTCTTTGTTATATATTGCTTTCCCCCACCCCCCACCCCTTGCTGCCTTCACTTTGCCATGGATTAGGATTTTTACCCAAAGTTATTCACTTTGTTGACTAACCCTAATCCTAATAAACTGTTATCAAAGAATTACCAATATGCATTCACATTTTTCTGTTTACATTTTTCCTCCCAATCAGTTTTGCTGATAATTTTCCCCAGGTTTGGGGAATTAGTCCTCTTGGAGCACTAAGTGTCTATCGATAGTACTGGTTGGAACTGTCCATCTGAATGTAAATTAGTTTCATTTTTTATTTTTCTCTCCTATATCATACGCTCTCTTCTTTGTCTCCTGTGCAAACGAAAGAGTCCCAGACTCTTCTATCTGTTTGCATATGTCAGTCTCCCCCATTCTCAAAGCCTGTCTTGGAAATCCCCTTTACATATGCTGTGTCCTTAACAGAGACTGGGTGACCAAAACTGAACATATATCGCCAACATGTTATTCTCCATCCCATATCTTAGAGATCTGAACATTGTTTTGCTTTCTCCACTGCTGCGAATGACAAGCTGCTGTCAATGGCACCCAGGTCTTTCCCCAGAGGTATGTTCTAGTTGGGATGTTTCTCCCAGCACATGTCATCCCAAAAGTTTGTATTTTTCCCATTGGTGATTTTGAGCAACTGGATGAATGGGGAACTCCCTTCAGTATGAACTTCCTATCCTGGTTCTCATGGCATTACGGAACAATGATAGATAACCACTATCCACACTTGTGTTTCCTGCTGGCACCTCTTAAGGTTCTCCACCACAAAGTGTAGGAATTATTAACGCAAGCAGCATAATAAAATTGTGGAATTGGATTTAGCAGGGTCATTTTTCATAGCATTTCTCTGTGAATAATGAAAATGTTATTTTTGCAGTGTGCGTAGAGTGATCAATCTGCTTCTCCCATGAGAACAGCCTCCACTACTGCATGCAGTGTCTCATATTAATGTTGTCTCTCCATGCAGGCATTTCTACTGTGACCATCACCCGAGATCCTGGGAACACACAGGAAGTCAGGGGAGCATACGCTAAATGCAGAAGACACCCTTATGCCCCAGAGTTGGACACTTTCTCCCTTATACCATGTCAGATTCGAACACAACCGACTTCAGCAACCCCTCCACCTTCATCCTACTTGGCATTCCTGGCCTAGAGGCAGCCCATATCTGGATCTCCATTCCCTTCTGTGCTATGTACATCATAGCCGTGTTGGGTAACTTCACCATCCTGTTCATCGTTAAAATGGATCCGAGCCTTCACGGGCCCATGTTCTATTTCCTCTGCATGCTGGCTGTCACCGACCTGGTCATGTCCACATCCACCATACCCAAAATGCTGAGCATTTTCTGGTTCAGTTCCACGGAGATCAGTTTCAGTGCCTGCCTCACCCAGATGTATTTCATTCACTGCTTCTCAGCAATGGAGTCTGGAATCCTTATGGCCATGGCTTTTGATCGCTTTGTGGCCATCTGCCATCCCCTGAGATATTCCACCATCCTGACAAACTCTGTTGTGGCCAAGATAGGCCTGGCTGTGGTGCTGCGCAGTGGCATAATCACATTACCTTATCCCTTCCTGGCAAGGCGGTGGCCATATTGCAGAACCAATATCATCCCCCACTTTTGTTGTGGGCATATAGCTGTGGTGAAGCTGGCCTGTGCTGACTTCAGCATCAGTAGTTACTATGGCCTGTTTGATCTTCTGTCTGTGATTGGAATGGATGTGTTTTTTATCACTGTGTCTTATACTCTGATCCTCAAGGTCATCTTCTGCCTCCCCACAAAATATGCCCAGCTCAAGACTTTTGGGACCTGCATCTCTCATCTTTGTGCCATCTTAGCTTTGTACATACCAGATTTCTTCTCCTCTCTCATGCACAGGTTTGGCCACAATGTGCCCTGGGAATTCCTCGTTCTCATTGCCAGTGTGAACCTGCTGGTGCCCCCCATGCTACACCCCATCATCTATGGGGTGAGAACCAAACAGATGCGGGACAGGCTGCTTCAGCTCTTTACTTATAAAGAGACCTAAATGTTTCCTCCTTGTGCTCTGGCTCTCAGATTGAGCTCCATGCGGAGTTGGCTGGTGCATGATGCTGGGGCCTCTTCCCTGAATCACTTACTGGACAGACAGAGAGATTAAATCCTGTCCTGTCCTAACTGTCCTGTGTCAATGTGATGAACTGGGGAGTCAGATTATGTACACTACACTTGGTTGTGACCTTTCTAATTGCTGTTAGCTAAATGCCTGAAATTACAATCTTGCCCCATCTCTTCTGTCAAGCCTTGACCCTGCTATGCGTCTTCTCCCCAATGCCCTGCTCTCTTCACTAACTCTGTATAGAGAGAGAGAGACCCCATCAGGACTCCTGGGATCTATTTCAGCTCTGGGAGGTGGGTAGGGTATAGTGGGTTGCAGCAGGAGGCAAATATATCTGGGGTCTAATTAAGAAGATCAGAATGGCCACACTGGGTAAAACCAATGGTCCAAGTAGCCCAGTAGCCTGTCTTCTGACAGTGCCCAGTGCCAGGTGCTTCAGAGGGAATGAACAGAATGTGGGAATCAGCCTGTGATTCGTGTGGAGCAGCTCAGCAGAAGGGGAAGAAGCCCTGAGCCTGGGCTATCTCAGATTTATCTGACAGAAGTTCAAGCCTCCAGCCACAGTAGGCACCGCTGGGGGAGGGGAAGAGCCCGGGCTGCCTGGGTAGAATGGCAGAAGAAGCCCTCAGTTCAGGCTGCCCTGAGCCCTTGCCGCAGCCACAGAGCAGAGACAGGTGCTGTGGAGGGAAGAAGTCCTTCTCCTTTGTGTCCCGTCCACCTTCCATACTGCTCCCACCAAGGGTTGTCTCCTTTCCCCTGTCCTTAGATGAACCTTATGTGGTGGGGGTTTTGCCTCCCCTCCTTCACCATTTAGGGGCTGATCTCTTCCTTCTATCTCCCTTTCCGTTTTTGGAGATAGAGATGTGTTGCTCAGCACCACTAGTATAGTCACTGCAATGCTGGTCTTCTCCCTCTTTGCCCGGAGGATCATCATAGGTACAGGACACCATCCCCCACTGTACTGCGGGATGAGCTTCACCGTTTTCTGGTGGACACCTGCGATTTCAAGGGTAAAGTGAAGCTCTCTCTCCTGCATTGGGGAGACTTCTACCTTGTCCTCTTGGTCATGAGGGCTGTTTTGAAGTAGTGGAGGGGAACCAGGAGGTAGGACATCCTGGTCTACCGGTGGGCCCACAACTTCTGTGACAAGCCTTTCAGGTTGGTCAGTGATTGTTGCAAGGCTGAATGGGGTTTCCATGCTCACGAGGATCCTCCTCAGCCCTCAATGTTATGAAGGTTGAAGAAGCCGAAACCCTTTCCTGTACCATAGCTAAGACGAATTCTGTTGCCCAGCTGAGCGTATGTGATCTCTCACACCAAACCAGCAGGCACCCAATATAAGAGTCAAAATGCGATCTTGTAGCAAAAGCACATGTGCAATGTAATGTGAATCACTTGATTCAGTGTGAAATAAGTCTTCTTTTTGTTCTCTAAAATGTTTCTTTTTAAATACTACTCTTCCTTTTTTTCCTCTGGCAGCTACAAATGTTTCTACGCTCCCCCTATCATCTCCATCCCGGAGGGTAGGGCAGATTAGAAGGCAAAAAAAATGCACTTGCAACGAGGTGTTCTCAGTGCTCACGAAGTGCTCCCACACTGAACGAGCTCTGCAGAATGCAGGGAGGCACACAATGGCCGACTCCAGGAAAGCATTAAATGAACGTGATGAGAGGAGGGAGGAGCACGCTGAGAGGAGGCAGGATGCAGTGCTGAGGCTAATGGGGGAGAAAACTGACATGTTCAGGAGTCTGGTGGAGCTGCAGGAAAGGCAGCAGGAGCACAGACTGCCACTGCACCCGCTGTGTAACCATCTGACTTCCTCCCTTAGTTCCATAGCCTCCTCACCCAGATGCCTAAGAACAGGAATGGGGCGGGGGAGGACGGCTACAGGCACTTAGACACTCTACCCCAGAGGACTGCCCAAGCAACAGAGAGCTGGCAGTCAAAAGTTTTGAACTGTAGTGTGGCCTTGTCCTTCTCTCCTCCCCTCATCCACCACCCCACCCGGTGCTTCCCTGCTCACCCACCTGTCCCTGGCTACCTTTTGAGTTTTCCCCCAATTTGTGTGATGAATTAATAAAAAATGCATAATTTGGAAACAACAATGACTTTATTGCCTCTGAAAGTAGTGATCGAAGGTGGGAGGTCAGTTGGCTTACACAGAAGTAGAGTCAACCAAGAGGGCAGGTTTCCATAGACTCATAGACTTTAAGGTCAGAAGGGATCATTATGATCATCTAGTCTGACCTCCTGCACAATGAAGCCACAGAATCTCACCCATCCACTCCTGTAACAAACCCCTAACCTATGTCTGAGTTATTGAAGTCCTCAAATTGTGGTTTGAAGACCTCAAGCTGCAGAGAATCCTCCAGCAAGTGACCCATGCCCCACGCTGCAGAGGAAGGCGAAAAACCTCCAGGGCCTCTGCCAATCTTCCCTGGAGGAAAATTCCTTCCCAACCCCAAATATGGCGATCAGTTAAACCCTGAGCATGTGGGCAGGACTCACCAGCCAGCACCCAGGAAAGAATTCTTTGCAGTAACTTAGATCCCACCCCATCTAACATCCCATCATAGACCACTGGGCATACTTACCTGCTGACAATCAAAGATTATTTGCCAAATTAATTGCCAAAATTAGGCTATCCCATCATACCATCCCCTCCATAAACTTTTCAAGCTTAGTATTGAAGCCAGATATGTCTTTTGCCCCCACTATTTCCCTTGGAAGTCTGTTCCAGAACTTCACTCCTCTAATTGTTAGAAACCTTTGTCTAAATTCAAGTCTAAACTTCATAGTGTCCAGTTTATATCCATTTGTTCTTGTGTCCATATTGGTACAGAGCTTAAATAATTCCTCTCCCTCCCTAGTATTTATCCCTCTGTTATATTTATAAAGAGCAAGCATATTCCCACTCAGTCTTCTTTTGGTTAGGCTAAACAAGCCAAGCTCTTTGAGTCTCCTTTCATAAGACGGTTTTCCATTCCTCAGATCATCCTAGTAGCCCTTCTCTGTACCTGTTCCAGTTTGAATTCATCCTTCCTAAACATGGGAGACCAGAAATGCACACAATACTCCAGATGAGGTCTCACCAGTGCCATGTATAATGGTACTAACACCACCTTATCTTTGCTTGAAATACCTGTCTGTTACAGCTATCCCCCTATTCCATTTTGTTTCTTACAGCTGTCCCCATACACCATTTTGTTTTTGTTCACCTCCTGTGGCCGCCCCTCCCTGGATGTTAAGTTGTTTACCAGGGCCACTGCCTTTCTCAAAGGGAGAGCCCCTTAAGCTGTTTACCAAGAGCCATTGCCCTTCTCAAAGGGATGGCCACTTGTGCTGCGTGCTAAGTGGGACCACTGCCCTGTTCAAAGGGTTGGTCCTGTTATCACTTTGTTGAACCTGGGCTTGGTGTAGGGCAGGCAATGTCCAGAGCTGCAAGACCTATTGTGTTTTTAAGATCCTGGGCATGAGTCATAGGCCTCATGTGCTTTTGAGTCACCTATTGCACAGGACTCTGCCCAGGCATGTCTCTGTGCTCACCTGCAGTTTTTCCCTGTGCCTCCTCCCCTGTGACAGAGGGAGCCTATCAGGATTACTGGTGGGAAACTGCCTGAGTTTGCCTTTAAAAACAGACATTTTTGAAACAAACATCAGAAAGGTTCCTGCATTGCTGCCTGGTCTGATCAGCCAGGGGTTTTGGGGGGTCCTTTCTCTGCTCTCGTTTTATTTTTGAGCATATCCCTGGTTTTTAACCCCTCCCACGAAGAACGAATTGCTGCCTGAGAGATCTCCTGATTATCAAGATCCTACCAAGCAGTCCTTGCTTCTTCTGATGTTGCTGCTGCTTCTACCTTTGCTGCTGCCTTGGGGACTGGTAAGAATCCCTCTGTAAAACTTTCCATACTTTTATTTTATTACTTTAGCTGCTGGCTCTGTTTCCCCAGCACACAGACTCAAGCTAAACCTTGGTCTGTGTCTTAAAACCTCTCTTAAACTCCGCCGCGATTTGCTGCTAAAAATAAGCTTGTGCAGCTGCTAAGCTCTGCTCTGCTTTCAGCTGTATCCACGGCTGCAGCCACCATCCCTTGGCTTCCTTGGGGGCTGCCTTGGGAGCTGTATCCTGGGCACATACCACTCTGCCCTCTGTGACCTCCCCGTAGCATAAGGTGCACCGTAGGTTTTGCTTTTTAGTTTAATAAGTCATAGTTTGCTAAGATTGTAGAGCTTGTAAGTTTCACTGCGTTGTTATAGTTTGCTGTTTTGTTACTCTGTATAGTTGCTTGTCATAGTTTGCTTAGAATTGTGATATTTGTTGTTTTGCCTAGTCCTTGATTAAGATAGATTTTAAAAAGCCATTGCCTGGTTGTATTCTGTACTTGTTTTATTACTTTGTATAAGCTGCTTGTACTTTATATAAGTTTGATTAAATTAGAGGATAGATAAAGTTTTTACTGCTTGAATTCGTCTTCCCGCTGTCCCAACCTCTCCCTGAACTTTCCCGTGTCTGTTTTTCCCCCGCTCCAATCTCCCCCTCTGTGTACTTCTCCGTGTCTCCCTGTTGTAACCCCTTGCTTCCCCCCCCCGTGTATCTTCCCAAACCCTTTGCCGCTTCTTTCCTTTTTTGGGGGGTGTCCCTCCAGCCCTTCCGTACACCTCTCTGCTGCCTCTCCCTGTATCCCCTGTGTTCGTGCCCCCGCTCCTCCGCTGCCCCTCCCCTACCGAAGATCACATCACACTGCTCCGTTTGTCTGCACCCCGCTGCTCCGCAACGTCCCTGAAGTGCTCTCCGCTGCTGCAGCCTGTTTCTTCCCTCAGCCTCTGCCCCTTCTCCACGTGCCTCCCCATCGCTTGCACGTTCAGCGCCCTCCCCTCCTGCTGCTCCCAGACTCCCCTTCAGTGAGCTCCAGCTGCTCTTGTCTCCCGCACCTCCAGCCCGCAGGCCCCTGAAGACTGCTGCTCTGGGCTTCGGAGTCTCTCGCTGCTGCAGCTGCACTCTCCTCTCGTCAGATACCACTAATCACTCACTCCCCTCCCCGCCCCCCCGTTTATTGACCCAGCTTTTAGGTACACTCCTGCTATCACAGCCTCACAACTTAAATCAGAAATTTTCTACATTGCATAATTTCACTTATCACTCATATTGTATTATTGCACTGTGACTCACATTTTACTTGTGGTTATAACACCCCATTAGTTGCCTCTATTTTTCTAATATACTTTGTATACCATTTTTATATAGAAGCTACCATTTTATTTTGCATTTTCTTTTGGTTATGTTTTGCATTCCATACTGTATCTAGAGTTGTTCCTATATAAAGTTAAGTTGCTTATTGACTGTACTGTATCCCACTGTGCTGAACCCCACTTACTGTACCCCACTATTAAAACTCCCTACACTGTTCAATGAGAAGAACCCCCCCCCATCATTCTCTATTGTAAACACCTTATACACCCCATCCCTTCGCATTTCATCGTTAAATTCTCACCACTTCCTTTTCCCTTTAATAAAGAAATTAATTGGCACCCCACCTGTGTGGTAATTGCTCTCTAAGATCCCATATACCTGCAGGCAGGGACAATACCTTGCCTGATGCATCTTAAAACCACATTAGCTTTTTTAATGGCCATATCATATTGGCGGCTCATAGTCATCCTGTGATCAACCAATACTCCAAGATCCTTCTTCTCCTCTGTTACTTCCAATTGATGTGTCCCCAATTTATAACCAAAATTCTTGTTATTAATCCCTAAATGCATGACCCTGCACTTTTCACTATTAAATTTCATCCTATTACTATTACTCCAGTTTACAAGGTCATCCATATCTTCCTGTATGATATCCCGGTCCTTCTCTGTCTTAGTAATACCTCCCAGCTTTGTGTCATCCGCAAACTTTATTAGCACATTCCCACTTTTTGTGCCAAGGTCAGTAATAAAAAGATTAAATAAGATTGGTCCAAAAACCGAACCCTGAGGAACTCCACTAGTAACCTTCTTCCAGCCTGACAGTTCACCTTTCAGTACGACCCGTTGTAGTCTCCCCTTTAACCAGTTCCTTATCCACCTTTCAGTTTTCATACTGATCCCCATCTTTTCCAATTTAACTAGTAATTCCTCATGTGGAACCATATCAAATGCCTTACTGAAATCGAGGTAAATTTAGATTCACTGTGTTTATCTGTTACCTTCTCAAAGAAGGAGATCAGGTTGGTTTGGCACGATCTACCTTTTGTAAAACCATGTTGTATTTTGTCCCAATTACCATTGATCTCAATGTCCTTAACTACTTTCTCCTTCAAAATTTTTTCCAAAACCTTACATACTACAGCTGTCAAACTAACAGGCCTATAGTTACTCGGATCACATTTTTTCCCTTTCTTAAAAATAGGAACTACGTTAGCAATTCTCCAGTCGTAATGTACAACCCCTGAGTTTACTGATTCATTAAAAATTCTTGCTAACGGGCTTGCAATTTCATGTGCCAGTTCCTTTAATATTCTTGGATGAAGATTATCTGGGCCCTCCGATTTCATCCTATTAAGTTGTTAGAGTTTGGCTTCTACCTCGGATGTGGTAATAGCTACCTCCATATCCTCATTCCCATTTGTCATCTTACCATTATCCCTAAGCTCCTCATTAGCCTCATTAAAGACTGAGGCAAAGTATTTGTTTAGATATTGGGCTATGCCTAGATTATCCTTAACCTCCCTTGAGGAGAAACAAAGAGAACTGTCACACCGTAGCCTGGCCAGTCATGAAACTCATTTTCAAAGCTTCTCTGATGTGCAACATGCTCTGCTGTGCTCTTCTAATCACCCTGGCATCTGGCTGTGCATAATCAGCCACCAGGCGATTTACTCAACCTCCCACCCTACCATAAACGTCTCTCCCTTACTCTCACAGATATTGTGACGCACACAGCAAGCAGCAATAACAATGGGAATATTGGTTTCGCTGAGGTCTAACCTAGTCAGTAAACTGTGCCAGCGAGATTTTAAACGTCCAAATGCACATTCTACCATCATTCTTCACTTGCTCAGCCTATAGCTGAACTGCTCCTTACAACTGTCCAGGGTGCCTGTGTACAGCTTCATGAGCCAGGGCATTAAGGGGTAGGCTGAGTCCCCAAGGATAGGCATTTCAACATCAATTTTCTGGTCTGAGAAGTTAGTTCCTTCCTGCAGCTGTTAAAACAGACCAGAGTTCCTGAAGATGTGAGCGTCATGCACCTTTCCTGGCCATCCCACGCTGATGTCAGTGAAACATCCCTTGTGATCCACCGGTGCTTGCAGCACCATTGAAAAGTACCTCTTGCGGTTTACTTACTGGCTGCCATTGGGACTGCAACTGGGTCCCAGCTGACCCAGTGGCAGAATTCTGCACCACTATTAAGGCTGGGATGCAATGGAGTCAGGAAAACCCGCATCCCCCTACCCCTGCCACTGCACCCCTGGAGTGGAAGTCCCCCCTCTCTAGGCTAATGAGCCTGCAATTGTCGACCCTCCAACAGAGATAGAATGGCCAACCCTCTTTCTGCTCTGCTCAGAGTACAGGCCTGAGCCATAGATTTTTTGCTGTCCACCCTGTCTGAGGACTTGGGGATAATAACTATTCCTTTATTGCTCAGCCATCCAAACCCCTCCACACTCCCTGTCCCCTGATCACCCCCTCCCGGAACCCCTGCCCCTGACTGCCTCCCAGGACCTCACCCCCTATCTAAGCATCACTGCTCCCTGTCCTTTGATTGCCCCCTTCCCGACCTCTGCCCCTAACTGCCCCCCAGGACCCCATCCCTTATCTAAGAACCACTGGTCCTTGTCCCCTGACAGGGCCGGCTCCAGGTCCCAGCGTGCCAAGTGCATGCTTGGGGCGGCATGCCGCGGGGGGCGCTCTGCCAGTTGCCGGGAGGGCGGCAGGCAGCTCCAGTGGAGCTCCCACAGGCGTCCCTGCAGATGGTCCACTGGTCCCGCTGCTCCACTTGCGGGAGGTCCACCGGAGCCGTGGGACCGGCGAGCAGCAGAGCGCCCCCCCACGGCGTGCTGCCGTGCTTGGGGCAGTGAAATGCCTAGAGCCGGCCCTGTCCCCTGATCACCCCCTCCAGGGACCCGTGCCCCTAACTGCACCCCAGGATGCCACCCCCTATATAAGCACCACTGCTCCTTGTCCCCTGATTGCCCCCTCCCGGGACCCCTGCCCCTAACCTCCTCCCAGGACGCCACCCCCTATCTAAACACTGCTGCTCCTTGTCCCCTGATTGCTCCTTCCCGGGACCCCTGCCCCTAACTGCCCCCCAGGACCCCACCCCCTATATAAGCCTCCCTTCTCCTTGTCCCCAACTGCCCCCTCCTGAGGCCCCTCCCCAAACTTTCCACCTAGGATCCTACTACCTACCTGTCCCCTAACAACCCCCTGGGACTCCCATGCCTATCCAACTACTGCCTGTCCCTTGATTGCCCCCCAAACCCCTGATCCATCCAACCCCCCTTCTCCCTGCCCCTGACTGCCCCCCTGAACCTCTGCCCCATCCAACCCCCCCCTGCTCCCTGTCCCTTGACTGCCTCCCGGAACACCCTACCCCTTCTCCAATCCCCAGCCCCCTTACTGTGCCACTCAGACTAGCATGCCTGGCTCCACGCAGCTCCAGACACGCTGCTGCATACATGCTGCCGTGCTCCCCCGCAGAGTCCACAGCTGCCCCCACCCCCACCCCCACCTCCACCCCCAGCACCTGCCTTCCAGATTTGAACACCTCAAAATTCAGGAGTGCTCAAGCTCAGTTTGGGCAGCTGTTACTTCATTTCTCCCCAATCAAATATACTGATCCACTGCAACTTGCTGTAGAAAAAGTAGGATAAAATTGACCAAGAAATGCTTCTCAGTGGTTATTAGGACTGGAATTGCTATTTTCAACAGCCATTGCCTTTTGTTTGTTTGTTTGTTTGTTTGTTTGTTTGTTTGTTTGTTTAAAAGGAAGACAGTGATATTGCATTGGCAAATTCCCCATAGGAAGAAAGAGTGGAACAAAAGAATAATAAAGACACATCAACTTTTCCTCATTTATGGAGGACAGTCTTATAATATGCATCCAGATATCCTTCAATCACACAAGCTGAAAATTGTTCCACTTTACTGCAGCTCTGTAACGGTATGGGAACCAATCCTGTCTGTGTTCTGGGCACATCCAAAATTCCTGCTGAATGACCCGCCCTGGGAGCGAGTTACCAGTGACCCAGGGCTGCAGCGGAAGGAGAGTGCAGGCAGGGGTGGGGACAGAGCCCAGAGCTGGGGTGGCAGGAGATGTGGGGGGGGCACTGGAGGGGGGGAAGGGGCGAGCCCAGGGCTGGGGCAGCAGAGGAGTGGGGAGAGGGCACTGGTGGGGAGGAAAGGGGGAAGCCCAGCATTGGGGAGGCATGGGGTATGAGTGAGGGGGGAAGAGCTCAGGGCTGGGGCAGCAGGTGGGTGCAGGGTGAGCTCAGGGCTGGGACAGGGGGCAGCCACAATTTTTTTTTGATTGGGGCAGCAAAAAACCTAGAACTAGGCCTAGCAGTGCATGGGAATCTTCCATCCTAATGTCAGGACTCTGTTGAACCTCATCAGATTTCTTCTGGTCCAATCCTCCAATTTCTCTAGGTCACTCTGGATCGTATCCCTACCCCCCAGCATAGCTACCTCTCCCCTGAGCTTTAAGAGAGGATGTAGATCTGATTAAATAAACTGTTGTTTGTGAAAATGCTAATGACCCTCCTGACAGAGGGGAGGAGGAAATTCTCTGGGCTGGTAAGACACAGGAAGGGGCCATGAAAGAGCTGCTGGGAGAAGACACAACACTTTGCCCAGAGAGCACAGATCGGCATCACAACCCTCTAGGAAAAGTGTTTGCAGTCTGGATCACAGGGAAAGACCAAGGGAGTAGACTTTTTCCTTGAGCATAACCCTGGGGTGGAAAGTAGCTTCAGAGAGGGCTGGACAACATGCAAAGTGCTCTTACATCATGAAATGATCAGACCCTTGAATACCAAGTACTCAGTGATGTCGTTGAACTGAGATCCCTGCTGAAGAGGACACTGAAGGGTAAGGGAAGCCCGTAACTAACCATATGTTAAGGTTCAGGAAGTAGTTGAAAGCCAAAATGTAATTTCAACAAACCACACTGTGGTGTAACAAATATACCTGGAAACTCCTAGCTGTAATAAAAGATCTGATGTTATTGGTAAATATCATGATGGAAAATTAGTTGCTAACAGTAAATCTTATGACAAAAAAAATTAGTACTGATGGTAAACCTATGAAAAAGTGAAGCAGGCATGATTTTTGGGGAAAGCTTTTGGACATACTAGGAGTAATCAACAAGATGCCTAACATGACTATTGCTTGTCAGCTAATACCTGTTCACAGGCTCGAAGCTTGTCATAGGAGAGAAATGATAATATACCTGATCTGCTGTCTGGAGGGGGAAACTGAGGCACAACATCTCATAGCATTGATGAATCCATGTACTGACTTACAACTAGCTGGCAAAACACAGTGATTAACAACACTACACAGAAAGTACCCTGGCCAACTTCTGATATCACTAGGCTCATTTACAAAGTGTTGAAAGGTACACACAAGTTTGGAAGAACACCTGTGGATAACACGACAATGTTTGTAATGCTTGGGAGTTGTATGGTCAAAAAGTAAAGAGAGCTTTGCGCACACTGCTTCTGCATCAGCCAGTGACTAACACTCGTGCAATGAACTAAGGGGGGAAGTGTGACATGCTGTACCCCAAAGCAACACCCTGGCAGCCCCATATTTACCTCGGTGATATGATCATGATGTGATTTTTATAAAGTATATACAATATGTGATGTATTTGTATACATGTATCATTTTTGTACCTAACATTCTGAAAGGATGCAAGGGCATGTGACAGCTCCTGTACTCTGGACTCCATCTGGTGCCTGTACTTTTCTACTAACTGTGCTGAGGGCTTTTGCTTGGAAAAATGAAGCTCCCTCTACATGGCAGAAGCTATAAAATGTGGAAGTGATGTCATCACTTGGCCTCACTCCCCAAACAATTAAACACGAAAGACGTTAGAACCTGGGACTGAACTGGGGCTGTGGTCCCAGACTGAAGGGATTTCTAGCCTGTGTATGGAAGATTGGTGGATTGTTTGTACCATCAGGGTGATACACTGTTTGATTCAAAGCCTGTCTAGTGTATAGAACTTAGATTGTGATGTTGTTTATTTCCCAGATTTCAACTTTGTTCTTTACACTATTACTTATAATCACTTAAACAATCGATCTTCTGTAATTAATAAATCTGGTTTATATTGTTTTCATTTGTACAGGATGTTGTTTGAAACGTAAAAGGGAAATCTGCTCAGGCTGATGTATTGTCCTCTCCACACTAAGGGAGGGGCAGACTGGGAAATAAATTTATACCGGTCAGGCTTTTGGCCAGGGCAAGACAGTACAGCTCTTGGAGAGCTGAGGGGAGCTGGCTGGAGCCTCTCTATTGTTGGTTCATGACTGGCTAGTGAAAACTTTCATGTAACTGTACCTGAGTGTGTCCCTGTCTGTGTCTGGCTGTGTAAGTGCAAGACCGGAGAGGATTGCAGCTTGTCACAGCCTTGCAGTGTGAGATGGGGCCCAGACTGGCATACCAGAGGGCTCGGCTGTCCTGAGGGAATTTCTTCCTCCTCCACAGTGAACAGGCCCTGCAAAAGTGGGAGTCCATTTCCCTGTTGTCATGTGGTCACTTACTGACAGAGAGACCCTGGTTATGGAAGGGAAATCAGGACACTTGAGTTCTATCAGTCAGTATCTGTGTGACCTTGGACAAGCCATGTCTCTCCCCGTGCCTCATTTTACAGATCGGTGAAATGGGGATGGTTCATAGTGACTTTTCTTTGCTAGGTGTTTTGAAGATACATCAATGAAAGCCGCTACACAGTGTAATGATAGTTACTGATGAGAAGTACTGATCTCCGATCCCTTAGCGACAGCCCCATGTGTTTGCTGTAAGTGCTTGTGTCTCCTCATAGTCAACTTACTCTGGATCTCTCTGTCTACTATCTACTCATCTATCCTGAGAATTAGGCATTATCCTTAATTTTCTTTCTCATCAACTATAATTTTTAAACACATACACACAAACGTACATAGCAGCCAACTCCTCTATGACTCAGTGCAGAACCCATGAGATCCCATCCTCCCTTGGGAAAGTTCCTTAATTGCTGTTTACTCCTAAAGCTGGGTAATTAGCATGGAAGTGCAGAGTTGATTGTCTACAGCCTGTTTATACTCAGATCCTCCCTTCCCCTCTAGAGGCTGAGCCAACTCCACTGGGATTACACAGAGCTATATTAGAAACTGTGCACACCATTTGTTGGCTCTCGGCGTGGGATGCTACTTCAGATGCTGGGTTCAGAAAGCTGTGGGACATGGATACCTGGGTAGGATTCCTAGGGAGGACACTTCCGTCTCAGAATTCACAGGTACCCATCTCTTGCTGAGAAGCTCACTTGATCGGCAAACCCTCTGAAACATGAGTGTGGTGGAATAAAGAGGATATCTGTGGTCTTATCCACTCTGCACAACCATGACACATGCCAGGGCCCTTGCCATAAGTAATGAGTTTGCTAAAGAATCATTGGCCAAAAATCAAGTATCAGAGGGGTAGCCGTGTTAGTCTGGATCTGTAAAAGCAGCAAAGAATCCTGTGGCACCTTATAGACTAACAGACATTTTGGAGCGTGAGCTTTCATGGGTGAATACCCACTTCTTCAGATGCATGTCAAGAAGATGCATCTGAAGAAGTGGGTATTCACCCACGAAAGCTCATGCTCCAAAACGTCTGTTAGTCTATAAGGTGCCACAGGATTCTTTGCTGCATTGGCCAAAAAAGTCTCTCTTTTCTATACATCCCTGCTCATTCCACCTCCTAGAGTCCAGCCCGAACCTGGTGCATTTCAGTGGCACAGTGAATCCTTCAGGATGAAAGATGTTAATAGATGTGCAGTACAAGGCCAAATTGTGAGACTACAGCCCATGCTTTTCTCAGGCCCCAGTGAGCCAAAACTCCCCTTGGAGCAAGAACTGAGTACAGATGTCAGAGCCAACTGTGTGTTCATGCACAGACACTGTCACCCCTTCCTCTTGCATTTCATGGTTCTGTTTATTAATGGGGCTGAAGGACAGGGACTGTTACCTGACTTTTATCTGCTGCAAAGCTTGGAGGTGCTAGAGCTCCTCACTAGAACAACAATGAGAATTTTTCAACATGGGTAACACATACTTTCTCCTAGCTTAATTTGAGAACTCAGCTGAATTGTTAGGCCTGAAACTTTCAAATAAAACAATTCTGCTCCATGCAAACACTCAGCATAAGAAAGTTCAGTCCAAACATCAACAATGTGGCAAATTTATAAGCAATTGGAAATGAATTCTTCTAATGGAAGGTGTCAGACAGTCTTGACTACAGGTTATGCCACCAGCACCACCTATAAAGGCCAATCCATTTGCGAATCCCACTTTTCAATGCTCTTCGCTCCAATAATGTTTGTAGCAAAGAAGTTCTACAGGCCAAATAGGATTTATAGTAGCAATTACATTTTCTCAATGTTATATGTTCAGACTTTCAATTTAACTAAATGCTCCCTTGTTCATGTTATGAGATGCATTAAATATAAATACCTGATCTACTTTCTTATCAATAGATCCATAGGGTTTAAGCTCAGAAGGGACCATTTGATCATCCAGTCTGACCTCCTGTAAAAACACAGACCATTAAATTTCACTCAGTTACCTCTGGATTGGGCCAAAAGACATGTGTGTCACTAAGGCTGGGTCTACACTAGGATTTTACATCATAGAATGATAGAGCCATAGAGTTATAAGAGAATGCAAAGGACAGCTAGTCTATCCTCTGACAAGATACAGGGTTTTCTTTTGTCTTAGTCATCTAAGATTGATGGCTATTCACACCTAGCCCACACCTAGTAGAGAAATACTATCATGTTGCATGTTATAATTCTGCTAATATAACAAAACATAGTATTTGCCTTTTTTGAAACATTTTTCCTAATGTCAAACCTAAACCACCCTTGCTGCAATTTAAATCCATTGTTTCTTGTCTTCTCTTCAGATGCTAAGGAGAACACTTTTTCTCCCTCCTTGTAACAATTTTAGGTATTTGAAAATGGTTATCCTTTCCCCCGGCACTCTTCTCTTATTCAGACTAAACAAACCTAGATCTTCCAGTCTTCCCTCATAGGTCGTATTTTCAAGACTCCTAATCATCTTTTTCTCCACTTTTTCCAGATCCATTTGAATGTTTATCTGATTCTCCAAAGACTTGCAACCCCTCCCAACTTAGTATCATCTGCAAATTTAATAAGTTTACACTCTATGCCATGATCTAAATCTTTAATAAAAACATTGAAAAGAACCAGACCCAGAACTGATCCCTGCAAAACCTCACTTGTTATGCCCTTTAAGCCTGACTGGGAACATTCTTTTTCAACCAGTTATGCACACACCTTATTGTAGCTCCATCTAGGTTGTATTCCCCTAGTTTGTTAATGAGAAGATCATGTGAAACTGTATTGAAATCTGTACTAATGTCTAGATATACCACAGCTACTGCTTCCCCACATCCATAGGGCTTGTTACCCTGTCAGAGAAAGCTATCAGGTTGGTTTGACATGATTTGTTCTTGATGAATCCATGCTGACTGTCACTCATCAGTTCATTATCTTCTATTTGTTTGCAAATTGATTCCACGATTATTTGTTCATTATCTTACCTGGTACAGAAGTTAAGCTGACTGGTCTGTAATAGCCTGGGTTTTCCCTTGTTTCCCACTTTATAGACAGGCACTATATGTGCTCTTTTCCAGTCTTCCGGAATCTCCCCTGTCTTCCATCACTTTTCAAAGATAGTAACTAGTGGTTCAGATGTCTCCTCAGTCAGTTCCCTCACAGTATTCTAGGATGCATTTTGTCAGACCCTGGTGACTTGAAAACATCTAACTTGTCCAAGTAACTTTAAACTTGTTCTTTCCCTATTCTAGCAGATGAATCTACTCCATTTTCACTGGCATTCTCTATTCCAGGTGTCCAAACACCACCCACCATCTTGGTGAAAACCGAAACAAACAATGGTTAACCACCCTCACTGCTAAATATTTGGCCCTAATTTCGAGCTGGAATTTGCCTGGCTTCAGCTTCCAGCCCTTTGGTCTTGCTCAGCCTTTCTCTGGCAGATTACAGAGCAGATTATTGCCCATGATATTCTCCAAATTAAAGTCTCTGCTTGATCATCTTTTTGATAAGTTAAAGAGATATACATGTTCAAGTCTAACGATCCTGCCTTTTCTCTATCCTCCAATCATTTTTGTGGCTCTCTTCCGCACTGTCTCCAAGTTTTCAACTTCTTTTTTCAAATGTGGACCCCAGAACTGGATGCAGTTTATTTCTCCAATCCCATGTGCAGAGGTAAAATCCTTCCCCTTCTCCAACTCATCAACTCAATATTCTCCACTACTAAATCAAAGGCCTCTGAGAAATCAAAGTTCATTGCACCAGCCTTGTTCCCTTGATCAACCAATGTGTACTCTCATAAAAGATTGAAATCAGCTTTATTTGACAAAATCTGTTTAAGTTGGTGACTAGCAGTACTTACATTTCTAGACTTTTTTTTTTAACTAATCCCATACCAGCTTTTCCATTGTTTCTTAACCTTGTCAACTCTTTTATTAAAAAAACCCTTCTTAATACTTTATATATAACACAGGAATTGAAATAAATCTTTTCTAGGATTTCATTTGTTCCTAATATAACTAATAACCTCCTTTTTGAAATTCATAGCACTGCCACACATGGAGTTTTCCCAGACGTGTTAACATTCTTTATCAATTTTCTTAACTTTCGATTTCTATTCTTGGCCAGCTATTTTCCCTTTTTCCTCTTTGTTACATATTGCTTCCCTTCCCCTAATTGCTGCCTTCACTTTACAACTAAACTGAGTTTTTACCCAAAGTTGTTCACTTTGTTGACTGTGGAATCATGAGTTTTCCACTATTTAATGAGCTGTAATCAAAGAAATACCAATATTCATTCATATTTTTCTGTCTAAATTTTTTCTTTCAATCAATTTTGCTGACAATTTCCCTCATCTTTAGGGAATTAGTCCTCTTGGAGCACTAAGTGTCTATCGACAGTACTGGTTGAGAACTGTCCATTTGAATGTAAATCAGTTTCATTTTTTTATTTTCCTGTCCTATAAAATATGTCCTCATCTTTGTCTCTTGTGAAAAATAAAGAGTCCCAGACTTTTCTATCCTTAATAGAGACTGGGTGACAAAAACTGAGCACATTCCCAAACACGTTATGCTTCCTCCCATATCTTGGGGATCTGAATGTTGTTTTGTCTTGTCCACTCCTGCGAATGAGCAGGTGTTTCTCTTGAGCTGCTGTCAATGACATCCAGGTCTTTCCCCTGAGGTATGTTCTAGCTGGGATGTTTCTCTCAGCACATGTCCTTGTAAAAGTTTATATTTTTCCCCTCTCTGATTTCAAGCAACTGGATGAATGGGGAATTCCTTTCAGTATGGACTTCCTATCCTGGCTCTTACTGCATTAAGGCACAATGATGGATAACCAGTATCCACACTTGTGTTTCCTGCTGATGCCTCTTAATGTTCCCCCCGCAAAAAAAATATAGGAATTATTAATTCAGGGACCACAACAAAATATGGAATTGTATTTAGTAGGATCATTGTTCATAGTTATTTTCTCTAAATAATGAAAATGTAATTTTTTTAGTGTGGGAAGGGAGATCTATCTTCTTTTCCCATGAGAACAGCCTCCATTAGTGCATGTAGTGTCTCAAATAAACATTGTCTCCCCATTCAGGCATTTCTACTGCAACCATCATCCAAGGTCCTGAGAACACATAGAAATTCAGGAGACCATATGGTAAATGCAGGAGACATCCTTATGCCTCAGAGTTGGACACTTTCTCCCCTATGCCATGTCAGATTCGAACAGAACCAACCTCACCAACCCCTCCACCTTCATCCTCATTCCTGGCCTAGAGGCAGCCCATATCTGGATCTCCATCCCTTCTGTGCTATGTACGCCATAGCCGTGTTGGGAACTTCACTATCCTGTTCATCGTGAAGAAGGAGCTGAGCCTTCATGGGTCCATGTTCTATTTCCTCTCCATGCTGGCCGTCACTGACCTGGTCATGTCCACATCCACCCTACCGAAAATGCTGAGCATTTTCTGGTTCAATTCCAGGGAGATCAGTTTCAGTGCCTGCTTCACCCAGATGTACTTGGTTCAAGGCTTCTCATCGATGGAGTCTGGAGTCCTTGTTGCCATGGCTTTTGATCGCTATGTGGCCATCTGCAATCGTCTGAGATATTCAACGACCCTGACAAACTCTGTTGTGGCCAAGATAGTCCTGGCTGTGGTGCTGTGTAGGGCATACTTGCATTGCCCTATCCCTTATTGGTCAGATGGTGGCCAAATTTCAGAACCAACATAATCCCCCACTTTTATTGTGGGCATATATCTGTGGTGAAGCTGGCCTGCGCTGACATCGGCATCAGTAGTTACTATGGGCTGTTTCATTTCTCTCTGTGATCAGAATGGATGTTTTTTTATCACCGTGTCCTATATTCAGATCCTCCGGGCCATCTTCCGCCTCCCCACAAAGGATGCCTGGCTCAAAACTTTTGGGACCTGCATCTCTCATCTTTGTGCCATCTCAGCTTTATACGTCCCAGATTATTCTCTTTTCTTATTCAGCAGTTTGACCACAGTGTGCCACTACTTTTCCTCATTCTTATTACCAGTGTGTACCAGCTGGTACCCCCATGATACACCCATCATTATGGATGGAGTGAGGACTAAGCATATCCGGGGCAGGGTGCTCCAGCTCTTTACTCATAAACAGACCTAAATTTTCCTCCTAGTGCTCTGGCTCTCAGATTGAGCTCCGTGCAGAGCTGGCTGATGTATAGTGCTGGGGCCTCTTCCTTGAATCACTTCCTGGACACACAGAGAGATATTAAACCCT
This sequence comes from Gopherus flavomarginatus, assembly GCF_025201925.1. Classification (NCBI taxonomy): domain Eukaryota; kingdom Metazoa; phylum Chordata; order Testudines; family Testudinidae; genus Gopherus; species Gopherus flavomarginatus. The sequence goes on along the minus strand of NC_066617.1, from coordinate 368,423,081 downwards.
GTCCTGTCCTACTGTGCCATGTCAATGTGATGAACTGGCGAGTGAGTCTATGCACACTACACTGAGTTGCTACCTTTCTAATTGCTGGTAGATGTATCTCTGGAATTACAATCTTGCCCCATCTGTTTGTCAAGCCTCGACCCCGCTGTGTGTCTTCTTCCCAAGGTCCTCCCTGTCACTTGCTCCTGTCTTCCCTCCCCTTCTCAGCTGTGACCAGTCATCTCTAAAACCAATATATTCTCACATCTGTGGCAAGTCACTTAAGAGGGACTCGGCAGTTTTAACATTTCAAT